>NC_141540.1:19557083-19870000 GCF_021556685.1 Rattus norvegicus
CCGAGATTCTCTCTTCCATCTCTTGTATTCTGTTGGTGAAGCTTGTATCTACAGCTCCTTGTCTCTTCTTTTGGTTTTCTATATCCAGGGTTTTTTCCGTATGTTCTTTCTTGATTGCTTCTATTTCCATTTTTAATTCCTTCAACTGTTTGATTGTGTTTTCCTGGAATTCTTTCAGGGATTTTTGCGATTCCTCTCTGTAGGCTTCTACTTGTTTATTAATGTTTTCCTGTGTTTCTCTAAGGGAGTTCTTCACGTCTTTCTTGAAGTCCTCCAGCATCATGATCAAATATGATTTTGAAACTAGATTTTGCTTTTCTGGTGTGTTTGGATATTCCATATTTATTTTGGTGGGAGAATTGGGCTCCGATGATGGCATGTAGTCTTGGTTTCTGTTGCTTGGGTTCCTGCGCTTGCCTCTCGCCATCAGATTATCTCTAGTGTTACTTTGTTCTGCTATTTCTGATAGTGGCTAGACTGTCCTATAAGCCTGTGTGTCAGGAGTGCTGTAGACCTGTTTTCCTGTTTTCTTTCAGCCTGTTATGGGGACAGAGTGTTCTGCTTTCGGGCGTGTAGTTTTTCCTCTCTACAGGTCTTCAGCTGTTCCTGTGGGCCTGTGTCTTGAGTTCACCAGGCAGGTCACTTGCAGCAGAAAAGTTGGTCTTACCTGTGGTCCCGAGGCTCAAGTTTGCTCGCAGGGTGCTGCCCACGAGCTCTCTGCAGCGGCAGCAACCAGGAAGATCTGCGCCGCCCTTTCCGGGAGCTTCTGTGCACTAGGGTTTCAGATGGCGTTTGGTGTTTTCCTCTGGCGTCCGAGATGTGTGTGCAGAGTGCAGTCTCTTCTGGCCTCCCAGGCGTGTCTGCCTCTCTGAAGGTTTAGCTCTCCCTCCCACGGGATTTGGGCGCAGAGAACTGTTTATCCGGTCTGTTTCCTTCAGGTTGCGGCGGTGTCTCAGGCGCAGGGGTCCTGCGCTCCTGGGCCCTCCCCTATGGGAACCCAGAGGCCTTATATAGTTTCCTCTTGGGCCACGGATGTGGGCAGGGGTGGGCAGTGTTGGTGGTCTCCTCCACTCTGCAGCCTCAGGAGTGCCCACCTGACCAGGCGGTGAGGTCTCTCTCCCCTCTTATTTACATTTCAATTGTTATTCCCTTTCCCAGTGTCCGAGCCAACATCCCCCGCTGTCTCTTCTGCCCAACTATTAGCTGTCAGCATCTTTATTTGACCAATATATATAAATTAAGGAGCAAGGTCAAATTACAGATACTCTAGGAGCAACCAGGACATAGAGGGCAGAATTTAGCATTACAATACATAGCAAAATACATAAAAGAGATGCTTTGGGTCTGAGTTATCTCGAAGTGGGGTAGGAGCTGACATTGTAATCAGGAAGAATGAATCTGAATCTCAGCACACACTTAAATATATGGATCATAACTCTACCATATGATCCCAGTATATGGGAAGCAAAAACTAGGATTGGAGGTGGCTGCCTGGCTTTGCAAACTGTCTAGGACATATCAATAATACACTATGTCTAGAAAACTAAGGTGGTGCAATGGTAGAGTAAGGTTTCTGACGTTGAAACATGGCTCTCTCACACACATGCACAACAGAGACACACCCATAAGAAATAAGTTAATAAATACTGGTTTTTCAGTGCAAAATTTCAAATTTAGAATGATTTAATGTAAATGTGATTACATTGGATCCTACTTCAGGGTCTAGATTTTCATAGTTCTCAATTAATACCATAATGAAAAATGTGCTGAAATTTTTGAAACAACACATACATACATGTCTAGATACCATTGAAAAATCACTTTTTAGATAAAATGTGGTACATCTACACAATGGAGTACTACTCAGCTATTAAAAACAATGGCTTCATGAAATTCATAGGCAACTGGACGGAACTAGAAAATATCAACCTGAGTGAAGCAATGTTCAGCATCCTTAGTCATCAGGAAAAAGCAAATCAAAACAATCCTGAGATTCCAACTCATACCAGTCAGAATGGCTAAGATCAAAAACTCTGGTGACAACAGATGCTGGTGAGGGTAGAGAAAGAGGAACACTCCTCCATTGTTGGTGGGATTGCAGACTGGTACAACCATTCTGGAAATCAGTCTGGAGGTTCCTCAGAAAATTGGACATTGAACTGCCTGAGGATCCAGCTATACCTCTCTTGGGCATATACCCAAAAGATGCCCCAACATATAAAAAAGACACGTGCTCCACTATGTTCATCGCAGCCTTATTTATAATAGCCAGAAGCTGGAAAGTACTCAGATGCCCTTCAACAGAGGAATGGATACAGAAAATGTGGTACATCTACACAATGGAATATTACTCAGCTATCAAAAACAATGACTTTATGAAATTCGTAGGCAAATGGTTGGAACTGGAAAATATTATCCTGAGTGAGGTAACCCAATCACAGAAAAACACACATGGTATGCACTCGTTGATAAGTGGCTATTAGCCCAAATGCTTGAATTACCCTAGATGCATAGAACAAATGAAACTCAAGATGGATGATCAAAATGTGAATGCTTCACTCCTTCTTTAAAAGGGGAACAAGAATACCCTTGGCAGGGAATAGAGAGGCAAAGATTAAAACAGAGACTGAAGGAACACCCATTCAGAGCCTGCCCCACATGTGGCCCATACATATACAGCCACCCAATTAGACAAGATGGATGAAGCAAAGAAGTGCAGGCTGACAGGAGCCGGATGTAGATCGCTCCTGAGAGACACAGCCAGAATACAGCAAACACAGAGGCAAATGCCAGCAGCAAACCACTGAACTGAGAATAGGACCCCCGTTGAAGGAATCAGAGAAAGAACTGGAAGAGCTTGAGGGGGCTCAAAACCCCATATGTACAACAATGCCAAGCAACCAGAGCTTCCAGGGACTAAGCCACTACCTAAATACTATACATGGACTGACCCTGGACTCTGACCTCATAGGTAGCAGTGAATATCCTAGTAAGAGCACCAGTGGAAGGGGAAGCCCTGGGTCCTGCTAAGACTGAACCCCCAGTGAACTAGATTGTTGGGGGAAGGGCAGCAATGGGGGGAGGATGGGAAGGGGAACACCCATAAGGAAGGGGAGGGGGGAGGGAGATGTTTGCCCGGAAACCGGGAAAGGGAATAACACTCGAAATGTATATAAGAAATACTCAAGTTAATAAAAAAAAATAATAAAAAAAGAAAATGTCCTGAGTGAGGTAACCCAACCACAAAAAAAGACACACATGGTATACACTCACTGATAAGTGGATATTAGCCCAAAAGTTTGAATTACCCAAGATACAATCCACAGACCACATGAAGCTCAAGAAGGATGACCAAAGTGCAAATACTTCAGTCCTTCTTAAAAAGGGAATTAAAAATATTCATAGAAGATATGGAGACAAAGTTTGGGTCAGAGACTAAGAATGGCCATTCAGAGCATGTCCCACCTGAGGATCCAGCTCATATCCACAAAGCCACCAAACCCAGACAATATTGCTGATGCCAAGAAGTGCATACTGACAGGAGCCTGATATAGCTGTCTCCTAAAGGGCTCTCCCAAAGCATGAAGAACACAGAGACAGATGCTAACAGCCAACCATTGAATTTAGAACAGGGTCCCCATTGGAGTTAGAGAAAGAATTGAACAAACTGAAGGGGCTTGCAACACCATAAGAACAACAATACCAATCAACCAGAACTACTAGGGACTAAACCACCACCCAAAGAGTACACAAGGACAGACCCATTGCTCCAGCTGCACGTGTAGCAGAGGATGGCCTTGTTGGGCACCAATGGAAGGAGAAGCCCTTGCTCCTGCCAAGGTTTGACCCCCCAATGTAGGTGAATGTCCGAGCAAAGAGGCAGGAAGGCGTAGGTGGTTTGGTGGGGTAACACCCTCAAACAATAAGTGATAGGATATACAACCAGGAAAGGGGATAACTTTCGAATAGTAAATAAAAAATATGATTAAAAAAAAGAATTTTGGCAACCATTGCAGTACATTGAACTCCATAGAGACAGCGCCGGGGCAAGCGAGAGCTGGAATGGCACTGGTCAATTCTGCCTCATAGAGGAAATCAACTAAGCATGGGCAAAGGAGATCCTAAGAAGCAGTGATGCAAAATGTCCTCATAAGCATTGTTTGTGCAAACTTGCCGGGAGGAGCACAAAAAGAAGCACCAGATGCTTCTGTCAACTTCTCAGAGTTCTCCAATGTCGGGGACCGGACTACCAGACTAGGCAAAGCTAGAGCCCTGCCCTGAGCAGATTCCTGAGAAGGGCTTGACCTTTTCAAAGAACAGGTTCCCGGAAGACTGTTGCCTCATTGTCTAAGAAGAGTATCTTGCAGTTTAGAGATTCACCTTATGTCCTTGGGCACTTCCCAGTTCTCTCCCCGCCACCCTAAGCTTTAGTTCCTGCTTCAGGACTTTAAATGCTGTACACTCCTCTCAATAAACAGACCTTGACAAGGACACTGCTTGGTCTCGCTCCTCTTTCTCACCTGTTCTCCCGCAGGTATGGGTCCCCCTTGACCCCCACAAATAACTGGGTCCCCGCTGGTGGGGGCAAGTGGAGCCTAACATGGGGCTTGAGGTACGGACCCTCACCGGACAGAAAAAGAAGTTGAGGACCCCGGGTATTTGTCCAGAAACCAACGTAGATAAAATGAAAGTAGCTGCGCCAATCTGGTGTTCATAGCTGCATGGTCTCACCGCTCATGAGAGAAATACGTAGCAGGTAAGAGTTTTCTGTCTAATTGAGAATGGGCAAAAATTGTCTAAGGAAGCGGTCTTTATCAAAGACCTTAAGGCTTCTCTCAGGGAAAGGGAGTAAGAGTTAAGAAAAAGGATCTCATTAAATTTTTTTGTCTTTGTGTCAGAAACTTGTCCTTGGTTTATTATTGAAGGATCAGAGATTAGCTCCTATAGTTGGGACAAGGTTGGAAAGTGTTGAAATGACTTATTGTAAGAAAAAGGATCTGAGGCGGTTCCGATTTAGGAGATAGCATCTGTGCCTTTGTGTCTTTGTGTTTTGTGCCGGCTAAACTCTGGGTCTGTATTTGCTACTCTGGGTCTGTATTTGCTCGTGAGTTCTGGAGTTCTTGTTTTGCAGTTGCTCCCATCTCGGGCTGAGAGGGAGGCTCGTGTCTCAGGAGAGATGCGAATGTGAGCAGTAGATGTGCCAGGGGCTCACCAATTGCGCTGCCCTGGGAGATGTCCCTGGAAGTGAGAAGGGACCCCAAGGATGCCTGGGAGATTCCCGTCTGGGTGCCAGTGAGGATTCAGTGATTCTCCTGGATTGGAGAAAAGACCTGCCTTCCTGGCCGTCTGTATTTCCAGAGTGGTCTTTGTCTGTGTGTCTTGGGTTTTTGTTTTGTGTTACCTGTGACTTTGACAATGGGAAGACTCTGGTTGGGAAGGAGGAGTGATGTGGAATCCACTCCCCTTCATCTGTCTTTGGTGAGCTTGTGGAAGCTCCTGTCTGAATCAGTTCAGTTTTTGTGCCAATCTTGCAGCGGCCGCTTGTTTTTTGTTTTTGTGCGCACTTTTGGTTTTTTGTCTGTTAATCTTTTGATTATCTTTCTGTGTGACTGAATGCTATTTGCCCTCTTCAGTGGACCTCTATTTTCTGGACTCTCTTCTTGTTTTCTCACCATCCCACTTGAGATGCTTGTTAGTAGCTGAAACAGGAACTCTATATGCTCACTTGAGGATTGTGTTTTAGAAACAAGAATTTCATGTTTGCTCTGGGTTCCATCGGGATAGATATGGGGATAGGCTTGATTTCTATTGCAAATGATGTAGAATTGCATATGTTAGTACTCCTAACCCTTCTTGGGACTGTGCCTCAGGGATCACAACCTATATAAGTTTAGAAGTTCTAAAAGGCAATCATGACCTTTGTGTGTAGGTTCAGATAGTGTCTAGATTGGAATTCTGATGCTAAAGACTTAGTAAGACACAAAAGAGAGTTGAGAATTACTTAGGGCTATCTTAAGGCGGAGTCTAGGTGCTTCAAGGGCAGCTACAAGGACATCTACTGTTGCCCTGCAACACAAGTCTTATGGAGAATTCAGAATTGCCGTTGACTTAGATATAGAAAGAGTAAAAAAGACTTTTTAGCTGACCTCCAAGAATCCCTAACCCCCCTCTCAGAGATAGTCCTTCAGAATAAAAGAAGATTAGACCTGATATCCCTTAAAGGAGGAGGTCTGTGTACTACATTAAAGAAAAATGTTGCTTCTATGTAGACCATTCAGGAGTAGTTAAAGACTCCATGTGTAAACTTAAGAAAAGGTTAGACAAAAGACAGAGACAGAGACCATCAGGGATGGTTCGAGAGCTGGTTTAGTAGATCTCCTTGGATGATTACTCTGATATCTTCCCTTATGGGACCCTTCTTAATTTTGCTTCTGTTTCTGATTATAAGTCCATCTGTGTTAAATAAACTAGTTACCTTCATTAGAGAAAGAGTAAGTGCTGTTCAGATTTTGATGTTACGTCAGCAATATCATGTTTTAATTTAGTTCTATGATTAGAACTAGTCACTAGAAGAAGTGCGGAATGAAAGGTAGAAGTTTTAAGGTTGCCTCCCCATCAGACAAAGGTTCAGAGTAGAAGAAAAAAACTGGTTAGGCCCCAGAATTATATGTTCCAGGAAGCTTCTCCTAGGACTATAGAATGGGTAATTACATCAGCGGGTTCGGCAACTCTCTCCCAGGAACTAGCTGACCATAAAGTTAGATTAAAATCTTAGAGAACAATCATGAGAAGCAGGAAGCTTCTCCCAGGAACTAGTGGACCATAAAGTTAAACAGTCTTGAGAAACAGGAAGCTCCTCCTTGTGATTTTTTTCACTGGTATTCTTGACATTTTCCAATGATGTCCTTCCTACCCACTTTTCCCCAACAGCAGTTTTTTGGCAGCAATATCCTCTTTACTAGATACATTTACCCACCTCCTCAACTAGGGTCCTTCCCACCTGTCCCTTGCTGGTGGCACAAATCATCTTGGAAGAGAACAGTCCCATAAGCTCTTTGGAAGGGACCCCGATGCTTTAATCTTACCCTATAGCCCCTCCCAGGTCTCTTGGCTCAGTCAAGATGTAGACGAATGGACAATTAGCTGCATTGCCTTTCAGGGTAAGATAGATAATCATTACCCCTTAGATAAGTTGATAACAGTTTTTTCACAAAATTACAGTTCCAGTGGTCTTTCCAAAGGTAACACGTGATCACCCTATGTCAGGAGTCCTCCTTGTCTTTACAGACAGCTCCTCTTCTCTAATGGACAAGCTACATTTTCCAATGATGGTCAAATACAACAGTTCTCTACCCCTTTAGATTCCGCTCAGCTGGTAGAGCTTCAAGCTATCCTCGCAGTATTTCATGCACTGCCCGATGCACCCTTTAACTTATATACAGATAGCTCATATCTTGCCTTTTTTATCCCCCTGTTAGAAACAGTGCCCTATATTCGGCCTACCACCAATGCTGCCCCCCTGTTTGCCACCTTACAAAAGTATATTCAGAGGCATTCTTGCCCCTTCTTTGTGGGACACATCGGAGCACATACCAGATTGCCAGGCCCCTTGGCCAATGGTAATGATGCCGTTGATCGCCTCACCTGGCTCATGGCCTTGGCACAGGGGGCCTTCTCTATGCTCCTTGAACTTGCCCAAAAAGCACATTACTTACAGCACCTTAATACACAAACCTTTAGGATTAAATATAAGATCACCGGTGAACAGGCTTGCCAAATAATCCCTAATTACAAAGGCTGCATGACCCTACTACCTGACCCCCATCTGGGGGTCAAATCCCGTGGATTGATCCCTCGAGAGCTCTGGCAAATGGATGTCACCCATCTCCCCTCCTTTGGTAAGTTAAAATATATTCATGTCACCATTGTTACTCTTAGCAACTTTATCTATACATCCCAGCAGACAGGGGAGGCCACCAAACATGTTCTGGCTTGCCTCACAGTTTTACCTCAACCTAAGATTGTTAAAACAGATAATGGACCTGGATATACTAGTTCTAATTTTTTTCTAATACTTTTGTTCCCAACTCGGAATTAAACATGTCACGGGCATTCTATAGTCCTCAGGGACAGGGTATAGTTGAAAGAGCTCACCAAACCCTTAAAAATATGATCCATAAATTACAGTCAAATGGGGGAATATTATTCCCCCTCCCTGGTAATCATAAAAACTTTATAAATCATGGACTCTTTGTCCTTAACTACCTTGTCATGGACAAGGATGGAAAAACTGCAGCAGACCGCCTGTGGCACCCCCATAATTCTTATGATTATTCACCAGTCCTATGGAAGCACCCATTAACATCCCAATGATATGGCCCTGATCCGGTTCTCATTTGGGGACATGGATCAGCCTGCATTTATGATTCAAAGACTGGGGGCACCCGTTGGCTACCCGAGCACCTTGTTAAGGTCTTTAACCCACCCAGGGGACAACCCTGAGGAAAAGTCTAAATATGCTTAATTACAGATCATGCTCACCATGTTCCCCTTCATGTGGATCCCTGGAAGCATCATCATGTCTGCCCTTGCTACATCGCTTCACCAGATCTTCAACTATACCTGGGTGATTCTTTTTTTTTCTTTTTCTTTTTTTTCAGAGCTGGGGACCGAACCCAGGGCCTTGCACTTGCTAGGCAAGCGCTCTACCACTGAGCTAAATCCCCAACCCTTTACCTGGGTGATTCTTAATGGCGCCAGAGATGTGGTGTCTGCCAACTCCACCACCGCTGCCTAAGTTCCCTGGCCCAATCTTGAGTTCCTGCAGTTCTGGGAAAGAGGCACCTCCACGCGTACAAAGAGAGAACCCATCACTGCCGTGACTCTTGCAGTACTCCTAGACCTGTCAGCTATGGGGACAGGAACTGGGGTGGCCTCCCTGATCACCTCCCAACAGAGTTATCATCAGCTCAGCACCGCCATAGACAGGGACTTCAACAAGAAATAGTCTATCTTAAAGATTCAGTCGCTTCCTTGGCTGAGATTGTTCTACAAAATAGAAGGGGATTAGATCTTCTCTTTCTCCAACAGGGAGGGCTCTGCGTGGCCCTCAAGGAGGAGTGTTGTTTTTATGCTGAGAAGACAGTATTAGTAGAAAACAGCCTACAAAAAGTTAGAGAAAGTCTACAAAAGAGACAAAGAGAAAGAGTGAAGCCTGGTATAAAATCTGGTTTTCTGCCTCTCCCCTGCTCACCACTCTTCTACCCAGTATCCTGGGTCCCTTTATAGGACTCCTGCTGCTCGTCTTCTTTGGTCCAAGGGTGCTTAGAAAGTTAACTGATTTTATCAAGGCCCAGGTAGATTCAGCTACAAAGCAGGTCTCAGTCCATTACCATCACCTCCATTGTGAGGAGGCTGAGACAACCAGGGAGTGTGATACTCCCTTTGGGTTGCCCATGGCTGGCCTCGACTTCTCCACCCTAAATACAGCCTATAACTCAGGCTGGAAAATCAGTTGCTGGTGATAGCGTCAATGATAAGAATATTATGGTGCTACATACCAGGTGCACACCTCACCACTGTGAAGTAACCCTAGGACGGGATTAGCACAGGTCCATGATCTGGGTTGCCCACTCTAACAAAACACACACGTACAGCCCAGAACGGTGCATTAAAGCATAAGATCGTTCCTAGCCACTGGGGTGCAGTCCTAACTGCAAGAGTGGCTCGCCATGGCTGAGCTGGCACTCTATGAGGCGTGTCTGATCTATCTCAGACCACTACTTCCACCCTGGCAGAAGTAATGAAACTAAGTGAGAATACCAGACGTGGGGGCTAGGTTGTGGATGCACACAATATAAACAGACCTTCCTCCCACTGATAGTTAAGGAAAGGTGAAGGTGTCGGGGATCAGACTGCCTGACTAGGCAAAGCTAGAGCCCTGCCCTGAGCAGATTCCTGAGAAGGGCTTGACCTTTTCAAAGAACAGGTTCCCGGAAGACTGTTGCCTCATTGTCTAAGAAGAGTATCTTGCAGTTTAGAGATTCACCTTATGTCCTTGGGCACTTCCCAGTTCTCTCCCCACCACCCTAAGCTTTAGTTCCTGCTTCAGGACTTTAAATGCTGTACACTCCTCTCAATAAACAGACCTTGACAAGGACACTGCTTGGTCTCGCTCCTCTTTCTCGACTGTTCTCCTGCAGGTATGGGTCCCCCTTGACCCCCACAAATAACTGGGTCCCCGCTGGCAGGGGCACTCCAAGAAGTGCTGAGAGAGATGGAAGACCATGTTTGCTGAAGAAAAAGGTAATTGTGAAGATAAGGCAAAGGTTGACAAGGCTCTTTATGAAAGAAAAATGAAAACCTACATCCCCCCCAAAGGGGAGACCAAAAATAAGTTCAAGGACACCAATACACTGAAGAGGCCTCCTTCAGCCTTCTTGTTCTGTTCTGAGTACTGTGCAAAAATCAAAGGCGAGCATCCTGGTTTATCCATTGGTGATGTTGCAAAGAAACTAGGAGAGATGTGGAACAACACTGCCGCGGATGACAAGCAGCCCTACGAGAAGATGGCCGCCAAGCTGAAGAAGTATAAGGATATTGCTGCCTACAGAGCTAAAGAAGAACCTGATGCAGCAAAAATGGGGGTGGTCAAGGTGGAGAAGAGCAAGAAAAAGAAGGAAGAGGAAAACGATGAGGAGAATGAGGAAGATCAAAGATGATGAAGGTGAAAATGAAAAAGATGATGATGATGAATAAGTTGGTTCTAGAGCAGATTTTTTTTTCTTGTCTAAAAGCATCTAACCCCCCATGTACACAACTCACTTCTTTTAAAGAAAATAATTGAAATGTAAGGCTGTATAAGACTTGTTTTTAAACTGTACAGTGTCTTTTTTGTATAGTTTACACATTACCAAATGTGTCTTTAGATAGCCCTGTCCTGGTGGTATTTTTAATAGTCACTAACCTTGTCTGGTACAGTCTGGGGGTTGTAAATTGGCATGGAAATTAAAGCAGGTTCTCGTTGGTGCACAGCACAAATTAGTTATATATGGGGACAGTAGTTCGGGTCTTGTTTTCTGGTTTTTTTTGGAGGGTTTTTGTTTGTTTGTTTGTTTTGTTTTTGTTCATCTTCAGCTGTCTCTGATGCAGCTTATACAAAGATAATTGTTGGTCTGTTAACTGAATACCACTCTGTAATTGCAAGAAAATTGCTGCTGTTTTGTTGACATTCTGAATGCTTCTAAGTAAATACAATTTTTTTATTAAAAAAAGAATTTTATTTAAATATAGTTTAGTACTCAGAATTACTTATGTACTTATTTACTCATTTTGTGTGTGGTCAATGTTTTGTTATTTCAGACATTATTTCAATGTGTAGCCCCGGATATTCTGAAAATTATGGAAATCACAATCCCTTTCTTTCTCTAGAGATAGGATTAAAGGATGACAACAACCACCCCCTATTGTTTATATACCTTAAATTCCTGATCTGTCCAGAAGTTTTAACATTAAGTAATGTTTATTTGTCAAAGGATTTGCACCATCTAATGAGATGATCATGTGTCTTTTTTCTTTCTGTTGGTTTACATAGTGGATTACATTGATGGATTTCTGTATACTGAACCATCCCTGCATCCCTGGAAAGAAGCCAACTTGATCAAGTTGAGTGACTGTTTAGATGTGTTCTTAGATTCATTTTGCAAGAATTGTGTTCAATATTTTCTCATGGATTTTCATAAGGGAAATTTGTCTGAAGTTCTCTTTCTTTGTTGGGTCTTTGGGTGGTTTAGGTATAGTTCTCTATTTGGTTGATTTCAGCCCTGGTTTTGATTATTTCCTGTTGTCTACCCTTCTTGGGTGTTTTTGATTCCTTTTGTTCTAGAGCTTTGAGATGTGCTGTTAATGCTAATTTATGCTCTTTCCAATTTTTTTATGGAAGCACTCAGATTGTACTACTTTCATTGTGTCCCACAAGTTTGAGTATGTTGTGCCTTCATTTTTCATTAAATTCTAAGAATTTTTTAATTTCTTACCTTATTTCTTCCCTCACCAAATCACCATTGAGTAGAGAGTTGTTCAGCTTCCACGTGTGGGGGAGCACCCTCTTAGAGGCTAAGGGGAGGGAGAATGGGATGGGAAGGGGTTGCAGAAAAGAGATTGGAAACGGGGACATTTGAAATGTAAATATATAAAATAACCAATAAAAAAATTTAGCAATCATCTATTTGTATATATACCATCAGTAGAAGATATTACATCTTTGATCTGCAGAAATCTTTCAAAAAGGGTGGGTTACTACTTACTGATTGCTCTATATATTTAATAATAACAGGAAAAGCATATTAATAGCCAGGATCTTTCCTAAAATTTACTCCCTTTTGCCTCACCTAGAAGAGTTCATCCATTGAGATTTTATAGTCCATTGTGAAACCATCTCACCAAGATCACCTGCTTGTTTTTAGGCTCTGGTATACTGCTTCTGTCAGTTCTCATTTCACAGTTTCTTTTAACAAACACTTTTTACATCCTTGAGCTTTGCTTTACATTGAAAATTTCATGATTGACACCAATTTCAAATAAAATGCTTCTGTTCTGTTCATGTTTTTAACAGCAGAGAGAATGTGCATTATTAGAGATAAATGTTGGTGTTGCTCTTGTTTCAGTCGGGAGTGAGTTGTGTAAAAGACTCAATAATAAACAAAGTTTTCCCCAACCTACAGCTATGACTGTGAGGGTATTTAGTGAGGGTGGTTGTCTATGAGTCTATTCAATTGATTGGACAAAAATTATAAAGATTAGAAAATCTAATCACACAGCCAAGTGAAGTGGCAGAGAGGAAAAGGTTAATGACAGACTAATGGCTAGAGGTGGGGATGGGAAATCTTCAGCTACCTGAGAGTGATAATTACTCTGATGAGGTTTCATGACACAAAGTAACAATTGACAATTTGAAGCAAAGACAAAAAAAGTTGAAGCTGCTATAGAATTGAAATAGAGATTCTGAGATTTCCAGACAGAAAATATCAAATATGGATTGGGAACTGGATAATAAACTAGAAGCTTCCACAGCAATAGCAGGAACTGCCAGAGACAGACTATAGAGAGGCCAGAGTTCTGAGCACAAATTAACAGCTATAGTTCCTGCTGGCAGCTGTAGGAGAGAAAATAAGGAACTACAGATTGATGAGGAATTGAAATATGCCAGCTACAAAGACCTCTTTTATTGTGAAATGACAAACTCTATTAGAACAGAAAATGAGTTCTAATCAAGGGAATAAAGGGGCATCATGGATGGGAGACCTCCAGATTATTCTAGATAAGATATTTGACAGCTTCCTTAGGGAAATCCATCTATCCATATGTCCTCCTTTCCTTTTGTTTCCTGTTGAATCTTGGTCTCTTTTCCCAAGACAGCCATTTGGTAAAAGTTGCAATATCTAGTCAGAGAGGGTCTGACAAAGTCCCTGGAATACTTCCTTTAAGAGGATATTCTCTGTGCTCCTGATTTACCTGACTTAATCTGATCCTCATTCAATGCACTGACTAGTTGAAGACAATACTGTGTCCAGAGCTCATAGGGACTTTATTTTGCCTTTCCCCTAGGACAAGCACCTAAATACTTGTAAACACAGTGTGAATAATGACTTTAGAGAACAGAACTTGGGATACCAGGATCACATCATCAGAGATGATGATTCACAGATGAGCTAATCCATAGTCAGGTGATCCTATTCAAGCGGGGTAAGGGCTTTTTTCCTGTTATCCTCAGATTTACTGACAATGGTCATGTTGCTCTGTTTATGGTGTCACATTTCCATGCTTGGGGAGAAAGCTTTCAAAGAACTCTTGAAACTTTTGAAACAACAGCAGTCATCAACAACTCCACCAAAGGCAAAGAAACCCTTGCAGATACCCAAAATGTCCTATTGAAAAAAGGTGAATCAAGAAGTTTGACAGAAGATGAAGATTATGTGTGGATCTTATATGGGGTACAATTTCATAGATTGTTTTATGTCTACTGGGCAAGAAACAGAAAAGATGGCCATAATACTATCTAGAACTCTAGTGAAGTAAAGGGCAGTGTAGTAATCTCAGCACTGTGATGGATTCCCATTACTCTCATTATCCAGAATGAACACTATCCTAAACCCAAACAGGTATTTCATATGGAGTGCTTCGGGGTTCTAGAACACAACAAGCCACTTTCAGGTCCCAGAAACTGAGTTTGAGGGCAACTTTTCCTAAAGATGTCCTTATGAAATTTACAGTTCCAGGCCAGAGGAGACTCCCCTTGTGCCTGCCCCTGTCTACCAGAACCATGAAGCCATATCTACATGTGATGGTCAATAAGAAAATACATGGAGTCCCCAAAGCACACAAATATGAATGTCACAGAATCATATATGCTTGTAACCTGTCATTCCACCAGAGAACACACAGATAGGAGAGACCATTTCTTCTGTATTGAGTGTTATAGTAGCCTCTATGGAGTCTCAGACTCTGAGGTCATGAGGATTTACAAAAGTTGGAGATGCTTTTCTCATGCATCACATGTGAAAGATCCTTCAGCCACAAGAGCAATCTGCAGGCTCATGAGAGGATTCACACATGATACAAGCCCTACACCTGCTCCCTTTATAAGTAGCTTCTGCCAATCATCACATACCACCATCACGAGGGATTTACCATAAGTCAGACAGAAATGTACTTCTGCACCAGGTACAAGATCCAAAAGTGTCCCATCTGCCCAGGAATAAGAGTGTAACTTCTAAATAACACATAGCCAGTGAAAATGTTTTAATTAGCTCTTGGATTTCTTTTTTCTTACTTAGAATTTCATCACAGTGCTGTGTGAGGGTCAAGCATATAAGCAGTTTTCAATTTGTTTCCTAAAATTTTTCCAATGTAATTTTGGGCTATTATCTTCTTTGACCTTAGTAAATATTGGTTGATGTTTTTGTCTTTCTTCTCTGTGTTATGTTTCTTGTGTGTCTGAGTGTCCCATGTGTGTGTAGGTTTCTCTCTGTAGGGTTGGTGGGCTTTAACATTGAAGTTATTTGAGACAGTTTCCCTTACTCAGGTTCCCCAGGTAAAGTGGCCCTGAAGCTTATATAGAACCTCTTTTCTTTAGTCTCTACACTTTTTAGGAAGTTGATATGACACCAATCTGCTACTGGATCTGATTTTCCAAATTTTTATTTCTTATATTTGGACTAAGTAGATTATATATGTACCACATTTTAGAAGAAAACATTGAATTTCAGAAGGGGCACTAGACACTTGGATCTGGAATTACAGCAGCTGTGAGCTGTCGTATAGGTGCTAAGAACTTAACCCTGGCAATCTGATCAAACAGAGGTTCTGACCCCTGGGCCATCTCCCCAGCTGTTTGATTGAGTTTGTTATGTCCTTTACATCCAAACTAACATCATCTGAATTTTAAATCTAATACTCTTATCCACTGAAATACTATCTGTTCTTAAAATTCAAGAATGTATCTCATGGGAGAAGACATTGAGTTCAAACTTGGAAGAAACAAACAACAGAATCTCAGTGTTCCAGAAAGGCTTTCCCCTACCTACTTCATTTGGTGGAAAGTGGTTTTCTCCTTTTACCTTATGGGTCCCTGAAGTGTAAACTTCTAGTTCTTTGGAAAGTTAGTTATACCAAAGTTAGTTATATTTTGCTGGGGTTCACAAGTGTTTCTTTGAGAAAATCCATAAGAAAGAAAAGCTAATACAATACTCCTCAAACTCTTTCATAAAATAGAAACAGAAGGAACACTATCTAATTCATTTTATGAAACCACAGTTACTCCAATATCTACCCCCAACCCAAGGACACAACATAGAGAATTTTAGGATACTTCTATTTGTGAATAATGATGCAAGCATGTTCAATAAAATTCTAGCAAACCAATTCTAAGAATAAACCAGAACAATCATTCACTACAATCAAAGAGGCTTCATTTCAGAGATGCAATATATTGTAATCCATCACCATCATCTTCTATAAAAAACAACTGAATGGAAAAGTCACACAAACATCTCGTGATATGCTGAAAAAGCCTTCTACAATGTACAACACCTTTCATATTAAAAGTCATGACGAGATCAGGAATTAATGGCATGTTACTAAACATAATAAAAGTAATGTAGGTTGGGGATTTAGCTCAGTGGTAGAGCGCTTGTCTGGGAAGCGTACAGCCCTGGGTTCAGTCCCCAGCTCCGAAAAAAAGAACCAAAAAAAAAAAAAGTAATGTACATCAAACTAACAGCCAACTTCAAATTAAATGGAGAGAAACTTTAAGCAATCCTATTAAAATCAAGTAGAAGATGAGTCTGACCACTCTCTACTTATCTATTTCTTATGGTACACAAAGTTTCAGCTAGGACAATTATACAACAAAAGTAAATACGAGGGTTATGAGTTGGAAAGGAAGAATTCAATATATTTGCAAATGATAATATACATAAGTGGCCCACAAAATTCTATCAGAAAACCCCTACATCTTATAAACAAAGTCTAACAAAGTGGCTGGATATAAAATTTACTCAAATAACTTATTAGCCTTCCTTTTTAAAAATGATAAATGGGTTGAGAAAAAAATCATGTCAACAAAACCTTTCACAATACCCACAAATAAAACACAATTAATATAAAATGTATTGCAGTACCTCTCAACAATAAACTGAAACATAGGGATGAAAAGAACTTCAAGTCCCAGAAGAAAGAAATGAAAAAAAAAATCTCAGAAGATGGTTAGATATCCAATAATCATGGATGCGTAGGATTACCATAGTGAAATGGCCATCTTACCGTAAGTGATCTATGGATTCAATGCAATCACCACCAAACTTCCAAAAAAACTTTTCACAGATATGGAAAGAATAATTCTTTACCTCATATGGTAAAACAAAAATACAGGATACCCAAAATAATTCTCAACAATAAAAGATATGAAGTAATCATCATCCCTGACCTCAAGTTGTACTACAAATTAATAGTGATAAAAACCAAATGGTATTGGTTCCTAGATAAACAGATAGATAAATGAAAAAAAATTGAAGACCCAGAAATCAACACACATTTCTATGGAACGTATTGTCAAAAAGTCAAAAACATACAGTGGATAAAAGAACACATCTTCAATAAACAATACTGATCTAACTGGCATTATGTATGTAGAAGAATTAAAATTGAGCCATGTTAAGACATAAGGATGCAGCTCCCAGGCAGGGTCAAGTAAGGACAGGTGACAGGTACTAGTAGGGGCTGGAATGCTGCCCTTGAGAAGAAAATGTTTTTTCTCATTTGGCCTTAAACTATATTCTGCTGTGTCCTGTTTCTGTGGAAGTGATTCTCAGGCTCTCTTGGTAATGGCGAGTATACATTGATAATAAGAAGAAGGGTGATCAGTGGAAGGGGAAGCCCTTGGTCCTGCTAAGACTGAACCCCCAGTGAACGTGATTGTTGTGAGGAGGGCCGTAATGGGGGGAGGATGGGGATGGGAACACCCATAAAGAAGGGGAGGGGGAGGTGTTAGGGGGATGTTGGCCCGGAAACCGGGAAAGGGAATAACATTCAAAGTGTAAATAAGAAACACTCAAGTTAATAAAAAAAAATGGAAAAAAAGAAGGGTGATTTGTTATGTGAATATTTTGAGAAGAAACCTTTGTTTAGTCCTATTTCTTTGTTTAGTCTTGCCTCAGTTGTTCCTGGTATCATGGGGATAATGATCTTATGGTGTCTTGCCAAAAAGGAAATTATAGTAATGCATATTCATATCTATATAAGGATTAATAAAGCTTGCAATTACATGCAGTTGCTTCTGCCTTTGCTCTGCAACCCTGTGTCCTGGAGGTATGCAGTCAGACCCAGGGGCCCCAACACACTAGATGTTGATAGAGCCATATCTTTCACCTTGTCCAAGTTTCAAGTCCCAGTGGATCAAGGTCTCAACAGGAATCCAGATACACTGACTCTAACAGAAGAGTAAGTGGGAAAGAAATGTGAACACTTTTAGGTCTCCATCTGCACCCTGAAGCTAAGGCTTTCCCACAAACCTCCATACTGAAATCCTGCTCAGAGAGAGCTAGTCTCCTAAGGGTGCTTTGACTCCTAAACCTGTGTGTTTAGAAACACTACTTTCTCTCTAAAAACTGTCCAAAGATGAACCTGCCAGGAGCACACAGGACACAGAAACCATGGAGCAGCCAGGAGCAGGATACTCCAAGTCCCCCACTGCATCCTAGAGCTAAGACTGTCCCACAGACCTCTGTACTCAAATCCTGCCCTGAAAGAACTTGTCTCTCAGGAGTATTCTCACTCTTAAGATCACAGACTCACATGGACAAGGTTCATTCAGAGATGGCAAGAACAAATTACATCAGAGATAGACAGATGGCAAGAGGCAACCATAAAAGCCTAAGTAACAGAAACCAAGGCTACTTGGCATCAGCAAAACCCAGTTCTCCCAGCACAGCAAGCCCTGGATACCTCAAAACACTGGAAAAATCAGATTCTGATTTAAAATCACATCTCATGATGATGATAGAGGATTTTAAGGAGGAACTAAATAACTCTTTTTAAAACATACAGAAGAACACAGGTAAGCAAGTAGAAGGCCCTAAAGAGGAAACACAAAAATCCTTTAAATAATTACAGGACAACATGACCAAATAGGTGAAGGAATTGAATAAAATCATCCAGAATTTGTAAACAAAAACAGAAACAACAAAGAAATCTCAAAGTGAGAAAACACTGGATATAAAAAAAAGGTAGGAAAGAGATCAGAAATCATAGATGCAAGCATCACCAACAGAATGCAAAAGATAGAAGAGATAATTTAAGATGTAGAAGATACCAAAGAAAACATTTCTGTACCAGTCAAAGAAAAAAAAAAAACCAACCTTCTAACCTAAAATGTCCAGGAAATCCAGGATACCGTGAGAAGGCAAAACATAGGGATAACGTGTATAGAATAGAGCATTCACAATTTAAAGGGCCAGTAAATGTCTTCAAAAAGTTACAAAAGTAAACTTCAATAACCTAAAAATCGAGATGCCTGTGAACATACAAGAAGCCTACAGAACTCCAAATAGATTAGACCAGAAAAGAAATTCCTCCCATCACATAACAGTTAAAACAGCAAATGCGCAAAACAAAGAAAGAATATTAAAAGCAGTAAGGGAAAAATGTCAAGTAACATATGAAGGCAGAGGTATCAGAATTACAAAAGACTTCTCAACAAAGATTATGAAAGCTAGAAGATCCTGGGCAGAAGTCAAACACACCCTAAGAGAACACAAATACCTGCCCTGGCCACTATATCCAGCAAAACTCTCAATTAACATAGATGGAGAAACCAAGATATTCCATGACAAAACCAATTCTATGCAATGTTTTCCAGAAATCCAGCTGTACCTAGGATAATACATGGAAAACTCCAACCCAAGGAGGAAAAGTATACCCTAGAAAAAGCAAGAAAGTAATCTTTAAACAAACCCAGAAGATAGCAACACAAACATAATCCCAAATTTAACAACAAAAATAATAGGAACCAACAAATAGTATTCCTATTATCTCTTTACATCAATGGACTCAATTCCCTAATAAAAAGACATAGACTAGGCAGCAGCTCTCTGCTCCCAGACCCGGTGAGAGAGAGACCCAACCGCCTGGTCAGGTGGGCACTCCTGAGGCTGCAGAGCGGAAGAGACCACCAACACTGCTCACCCCTGCCCACATCCCTGGCCCAAGAGGAAACTGTATAAGGCCTCTGGGCTCCCGTGGGGGAGGGCCCAGGAGCGGCAGGACTTCTGCGCCTGAGACACCGCCGGAACCTGAAAGAAACAGACCGGATAAACAGTTCTCTGCACCCAAATCCCGTGGGAGGGAGAGCTAAACCTTCAGAGAGGCAGACAGGCCTGGGAAACCAGAAGAGACTGCTCCCTGCACACACATCTCGGACGCCAGAGGAAAAAGCCAAAGACCATCTGGAACCCTGGTGCACTGAAGCTCCCGGAAGGGGCGGCACAGGTCTTCCTGGTTGCTGCCGCTGCAGAGAGCCCCTGGGCAGCACCCCACGAGCGAACTTGAGCCTCGGGACCACAGGTAAGACCAAATTTTCTGCTGCAAGAAAGCTGCCTGGTGAGCTTGGGACACACGGAAGCAGAATTTCTCTAGAACCGGGCACGTTCTGTGTTTACCGGAAGTCCCACACCCGCGGATCCCGGCCCGCAGCAGCTCTCTGCTCCCAGACCCGGTGAGAGAGAGACCCAACCGCCTGGTCAGGTGGGCACTCCTGAGGCTGCAGAGCGGAAGAGACCACCAACACTGCTCACCCCTGCCCACATCCCTGGCCCAAGAGGAAACTGTATAAGGCCTCTGGGCTCCCGTGGGGGAGGGCCCAGGAGCGGCAGGACCCCTGCCAGAGACACTGCCGGACCCTGAAGGAAACAGAACGGATAAACAGTTCTCTGCACCCAAATCCCGTGGGAGGGAGAGCTAAACCTTCAGAGAGGCAGACAGGCCTGGGAAACCAGAAGAGACTGCTCCCTGCACACACATCTCGGACGCCAGAGGAAAAAGCCAAAGACCATCTGGAACCCTGGTGCACTGAAGCTCCCGGAAGGGGCGGCACAGGTCTTCCTGGTTGCTGCTGCTGCAGAGAGCCCCTAGACAGCACCCCACGAGCAAACCTGAGCCTCGGGACCACAGGTAAGACCAAATTTTCTGCTGCAAGAAAGCTGCCTGGTGAACTCAAGACACAGGCCCACAGGAACAGCTGAAGACCTGTAGAGAGGAAAAACTACACGCCCGAAAGCAGAACACTCTGTCCCCATAACTGACTGAAAGAGAGGAAAACAGGTCTACAGCACTCCTGACACACAGGCTTATAGGACAGTCTAGCCACTGTCAGAAATAGCAGAACAAAGTAACACTAGAGATAATCTGATGGCGAGAGGCAAGCGCAGGAACCCAAGCAACAGAAACCAAGACTACATGCCATCATCGGAGCCCAATTCTCCCACCAAAACAAACATGGAATATCCAAACACACCAGAAAAGCAAGATCTAGTTTCAAAATCATATTTGATCATGATGCTGGAGGACTTCAGGAAAGACCTGAACACACTTAGGGAAGCACAGGAAAACATTAATAAACAAGTAAAAGCCTACAGAGAGGAATCACAAAAATCCCTGAAAGAATTCCAGGAAAACACAATCAAACAGTTGAAGGAATTAAAAATGGAAATAGAAGCAATCAAGAAAGAACACATGGAAACAACCCTGGATATAGAAAACCAAAAGAAGAGACAAGGAGCTGTAGATACAAGCTTCACCAACAGAATACAAGAGATGGAAGAGAGAATCTCAGGAGCAGAAGATTCCATAGAAATCATTGACTCAACTGTCAAAGATAATGTAAAGCGGAAAAAGCTACTGGTCCAAAACATACAGGAAATCCAGGACTCAATGAGAAGATCAAACCTAAGGATAATAGGTATAGAAGAGAGTGAAGACTCCCAGCTCAAAGGACCAGTAAATATCTTCAACAAAATCATAGAAGAAAACTTCCCTAACCTAAAAAAAGAGATACCCATAGACATACAGGAAGCCTACAGAACTCCAAATAGATTGGACCAGAAAAGAAACACCTCCCGTCACATAATTGTCAAAACACCAAACGCACAAAATAAAGAAAGAATATTAAAAGCAGTAAGGGAAAAAGGTCAAGTAACATATAAAGGGAGACCTATCAGAATCACACCAGACTTCTCGCCAGAAACTATGAAGGCCAGAAGATCCTGGACTGATGTTATACAGACCCTAAGAGAACACAAATGCCAGCCCAGATTACTGTATCCAGCAAAACTCTCAATTAACATTGATGGAGAAACCAAGATATTCCATGACAAAACCAAATTTACACAATATCTTTCTACAAATCCAGCACTACAAAGGATAATAAATGGTAAAGCCCAACATAAGGAGGCAAGCTATACCCTAGAAGAAGCAAGAAACTAATCGTCTTGGCAACAAAACAAAGAGAATGAAAGCACACAAACATAACCTCACATCCAAATATGAATATAACGGGAAGCAATAATCACTATTCCTTAATATCTCTCAATATCAATGGCCTCAACTCCCCAATAAAAAGACATAGATTAACAAACTGGATACGCAACGAGGACCCTGCATTCTGCTGCCTACAGGAAACACACCTCAGAGACAAAGACAGACACTACCTCAGAGTGAAAGGCTGGAAAACAACTTTCCAAGCAAATGGTCAGAAGAAGCAAGCTGGAGTAGCCATTCTAATATCAAATAAAATCAATTTCCAACTAAAAGTCATCAAAAAAGATAAGGAAGGACACTTCATATTCATCAAAGGAAAAATCAACCAAGATGAATTCTCAATCCTAAATATCTATGCCCCAAATACAAGGGCACCTACATATGTAAAAGAAACCTTACTAAAGCTCAAAACACACATTGCACCTCACACAATAATAGTGGGAGATTTCAACACCCCACTCTCATCAATGGACAGATCATGGAAACAGAAATTAAACAGTGATGTAGACAGACTAAGAGAAGTCATGAGCCAAATGGACTTAACGGATATTTATAGAACATTCTATCCTAAAGCAAAAGGATATACCTTCTTCTCAGCTCCTCATGGTACTTTCTCCAAAATTGACCATATAATTGGTCAAAAAACGGGCCTCAACAGGTACAGAAAGATAGAAATAATCCCATGCGTGCTATCGGACCACCACGGCCTAAAACTGGTCTTCAATAACAATAAGGGAAGAATGCCCACATATACGTGGAAATTGAACAATGCTCTACTCAATGATAACCTGGTCAAGGAAGAAATAAAGAAAGAAATTAAAAACTTTTTAGAATTTAATGAAAATGAAGATACAACATACTCAAACTTATGGGACACAATGAAAGCTGTGCTAAGAGGAAAACTCATAGCGCTGAGTGCCTGCAGAAAGAAACAGGAAAGAGCATATGTCAGCAGCTTGACAGCACACCTAAAAGCTCTAGAACAAAAAGAAGCAAATACACCCAGGAGGAGTAGAAGGCAGGAAATAATCAAACTCAGAGCTGAAATCAACCAAGTAGAAACAAAAAGGACCATAGAAAGAAGCAACAGAACCAAAAGTTGGTTCTTTGAGAAAATCAACAAGATAGATAAACCCTTAGCCAGACTAACGAGAGGACACAGAGAGTGTGTCCAAATTAACAAAATCAGAAATGAAAAGGGAGACATAACTACAGATTCGGAGGAAATTCAAAAAATCATCAGATCTTACTATAAAAACCTATATTCAACAAAATTTGAAAATCTTCAGGAAATGGACAATTTCCTAGACAGATACCAGGTATCGAAGTTAAATCAGGAACAGATAAACCAGTTAAACAACCCCATAACTCCTAAGGAAATAGAAGCAGTCATTAAAGGTCTCCCAACCAAAAAGAGCCCAGGTCCAGACGGGTTTAGTGCAGAATTCTATCAAACCTTCATAGAAGACCTCATACCAATATTATCCAAACTATTCCACAAAATTGAAACAGATGGAGCCCTACCGAATTCCTTCTATGAAGCCACAATTACTCTTATACCTAAACCACACAAAGACACAACAAAGAAAGAGAACTTCAGACCAATTTCCCTTATGAATATCGACGCAAAAATACTCAATAAAATTCTGGCAAACCGAATTCAAGAGCACATCAAAACAATCATCCACCATGATCAAGTAGGCTTCATCCCAGGCATGCAGGGATGGTTTAATATACGGAAAACCATCAACGTGATCCATTATATAAACAAACTGAAAGAACAGAACCACATGATCATTTCATTAGATGCTGAGAAAGCATTTGACAAAATTCAACACCCCTTCATGATAAAAGTCCTGGAAAGAATAGGAATTCAAGGCCCATACCTAAACATAGTAAAAGCCATATACAGCAAACCAGTTGCTAACATTAAACTAAATGGAGAGAAACTTGAAGCAATCCCACTAAAATCAGGGACTAGACAAGGCTGCCCACTCTCTCCCTACTTATTCAATATAGTTCTTGAAGTTCTAGCCAGAGCAATCAGACAACAAAAGGAGATCAAAGGGATACAGATCGGAAAAGAAGAGGTCAAAATATCACTATTTGCAGATGACATGATAGTATATTTAAGTGATCCCAAAAGTTCCACCAGAGAACTACTAAAGCTGATAAACAACTTCAGCAAAGTGGCTGGGTATAAAATTAACTCAAATAAATCAGTTGCCTTCCTCTATACAAAAGAGAAACAAGCCGAGAAAGAAATTAGCGAAACGACACCCTTCATAATAGACCCAAATAATATAAAGTACCTCGGTGTGACTTTAACCAAGCAAGTAAAAGATCTGTACAATAAGAACTTCAAGACACTGAGGAAAGAAATTGAAGAAGACCTCAGAAGATGGAAAGATCTCCCATGCTCATGGATTGGCAGGATTAATATGGTAAAAATGGCCATTTTACCAAAAGCAATCTACAGATTCAATGCAATCCCCATCAAAATACCAATCCAATTCTTCAAAGAGTTAGACAGAACAATTTGCAAATTCATCTGGAATAACAAAAAACCCAGGATAGCTAAAGCTATCCTCAACAATAAAAGGACTTCAGGGGGAATCACTATCCCTGAACTCAAGCAGTATTACAGAGCAATAGTGATAAAAACTGCATGGTATTGGTACAGAGACAGACAGATAGACCAATGGAATAGAATTGAAGACCCAGAAATGAACCCACACACCTATGGTCACTTGATTTTTGACAAAGGAGCCAAAACCATCCAATGGAAAAAAGATAGCATTTTCAGCAAATGGTGCTGGTTCAACTGGAGGGCAACATGTAGAAGAATGCAGATCGATCCATCCTTATCACCCTGTACAAAGCTTAAGTCCAAGTGGATCAAGGACCTCCACATCAAACCAGACACACTCAAACTAATAGAAGAAAAACTAGGGAAGCATCTGGAACACATGGGCACTGGAAAAAATTTCCTGAACAAAACACCAATGGCTTATGCTCTAAGATCAAGAATCGACAAATGGGATCTCATAAAACTGCAAAGCTTCTGTAAGGCAAAGGACACTGTGGTTAGGACAAAACGGCAACCAACAGATTGGGAAAAGATCTTTACCAATCCTACAACAGATAGAGGCCTTATTTCCAAAATATACAAAGAACTCAAGAAGTTAGACCGCAGGGAAACAAATAACCCTATTAAAAAATGGGGTTCAGAGCTAAACAAAGAATTCACAGCTGAGGAATGCCGAATGGCTGAGAAACACCTAAAGAAATGTTCAACATCTTTAGTCATAAGGGAAATGCAAATCAAAACAACCCTGAGATTTCACCTCACACCAGTGCGATTGGCTAAGATCAAAAACTCAGGTGACAGCAGATGCTGGCGAGGATGTGGAGAAAGAGGAACACTCCTCCATTGTTGGTGGGATTGCAGACTGGTAAAACCATTCTGGAAATCAGTCTGGAGGTTCCTCAGAAAATTGGACATTGAACTGCCTGAGGATCCAGCTATACCTCTCTTGGGCATATACCCAAAAGATGCCTCAACATATAAAAGAGACACGTGCTCCACTATGTTCATCGCAGCCTTATTTATAATAGCCAGAAAATGGAAAGAACCCAGATGCCCTTCAACAGAGGAATGGATACAGAAAATGTGGTACATCTACACAATGGAATATTACTCAGCTATCAAAAACAACGAGTTTATGAAATTCGTAGGCAAATGGTTGGAACTGGAAAATATCATCCTGAGTGAGCTAACCCAATCACAGAAAGACATACATGGTATGCACTCATTGATAAGTGGCTATTAGCCCAAATGCTTGAATTACCCTAGATCCCTAGAACAAACGAAACTCAAGACGGATGATCAAAATGTGAATGCTTCACTCCTTCTTTAAATGAGGAAAAAGAATACCCTTGGCAGGGAAGGGAGAGGCAAAGATTAAAACAGAGACTGAAGGAACACCCATTCAGAGCCTGCCCCACATGTGGCCCATACATATACAGCCACCCAATTAGACAAGATGGATGAAGCAAAGAAGTGCAGACCGACAGGAGCCGGATGTAGATCGCTCCTGAGAGACACAGCCAGAATACAGCAAATATAGAGGCGAATGCCAGCAGCAAACCACTGAACTGAGAATAGGTCCCCTATTGAAGGAATCAGAGAAAGAACTGGAAGAGCTTGAAGGGGCTCGAGACCCCAAAAGTACAACAATGCCAAGCAACCAGAGCTTCCAGGGACTAAGCCACTACCTAAAGACTATACATGGACTGACCCTGGACTCTGACCCCATAGGTAGCAATGAATATCCTAGTAAGAGCACCAGTGGAAGGGGAAGCCCTGGGTCCTGCTAAGACTGAACCCCCAGTGAACTAGTCTATGGGGGGAGGGCGGCAATGGGGGGAGGGTTGGGAGGGGAACACCCATAAGGAAGGGGAGGGGGGAGGGGGATGTTTGCCCGGAAACCGGGAAAGGGAATAACACTCGAAATGTATATAAGAAATACTCAAGTTAATAAAAAAAAAAAAATAAAAAAAAATAAAAAAAAAAAAAGACATAGACTAACAGATTGAAGAAGTAAACAGGAGCCAGCATTTTGATGCATACAGGAAAGGCACTACAGACAGACACTACCTCAGAGTAATAGTCTGAAAAATTTTTTCCAAGCAAATGGTCCCAAGAAACAAGTTGGAGCAGCCATTCTAATATTGTGTAAATTTGACTTTAAAACGAAAGTTATCAAAAAAGGACAAGGAAGGATACTTCATTTCCATCAAGTGAAAAATCTACCAAGATGAACTCTCAATTCTGAATATCCATGCTCCAAATGAACGGGTACCCACATTTATAAAACAAACCTTACTAAAGCTATAAACACACATTGGACCACACAAAACAGTCTGAGATTTCAACACCATTCTCTCATCAATGGACAGATCATGGAAACAGAAACTAAACAGAGACAGAGTGAAACTAACAGAAGTTATGAATCTAATGGATTTAACAGATATCTATAGAACATTTCATCCTAAAACAGCAAAATATAACTTCAGCTCGGCACCTCATGGTACCTTCTTCGAAATAGACCATATAATTAGTTACAAAACATGCCTCGACAGATACAAGAAGATAGAAATAATCTAATACATACTATCAGAGCACTACCATGGGCTAAGGCTGTACTTCAATAATAATGAAAGCAACAGGAAGCCACACACACACACACACACACACACATACACACACAGAAGCTTAACAGCACTCTACTCAATGATAACTTGGTCAAGGAAGAAATAAAGAAATTAAAGACTTTTGAATTTAGTGAAAATGAATATACAACATATCCATATTTATGGAAATCAATGAAAGCAGTGATAAGAGAAAAACAAATAGCTCTAAGCTCCTCCAAAAAGAAATTGACCAGACTATACACTAACAACTTGACAGCACACCTGAAAGCTCTAGAAGAAAAAGAAGCAAATACACCCAAGAGGACTAGAAAATAGGAAACATTTAACCTCAGGGCTGAAATCAACCAAGTAGAAACAAAAAGAAATATACACAGAATCAACCTTAAAAGGAGATGGTTCTTTGAGAAAATGAACAAAGCAGATAAGCCCTTAGCCAGACTACTAAGAGGGCACAGAGACAGTTTCCAAATTTATAAAAACAGAAACGAAAAGGGACACATAACAACAGAAACTGAAGAAAATAAAAGAATCATTGGATCATAGTACAAAAACCTATACTCAACAAAACTGGAAAATCTGGATGAAATGAATACTTTTCTAGACTAGAACCAGGTGTCAAACTTAAATCAGAATCAGATAACCCCTAAAGAAATAGAAGCAGTCACTAAAGACTCCCAACCAAAAAAATCCCAGGACCAGATGGGTTTACTACAGAATTCTATCAGATGTTCAAATAAGACATAGTACCAATACCCTTAAAATTATGCTATAAACTAGAAACAGACAGAACACTACCCAAATTGTTCTGTGAAGCCACAATTACATTTATACCTTAACGACACACGATCCTATAAAGAAAGAGAACTTCACACCAATTTCCCTGATGATTATTGATGCAAAAATACTCAATGAAATTCTCCCAGACTGAATCCAAGAACTCATCAAAATGCCCATTCACCATGATCAAGCAGGCTTCATACACAAATGTAGGGATGTTTCAATGTATGGAAATCTATCAACTTAATCCACTATATCAACAAACTCAAAGACAAAAACCATCCTTCAACGTAATCAGAAATAATATAAAATACCTTGATGGTATTCTAACCAAGCAAGTGAAAGATCCGTATGACAAGAACTTCAAGTCTTTGAAGAAAGAAATTGAAGTAGATTTCGAAGAAAGAAATTGAAATAGATTTCAGAGGATGATCTCATAGTCATGGATTGGTAGGATTAATATAGTAAAAATGTACATTTATGCAATGCAAATGACAGATTCAATGCATCCTCATCAAAATTCCAACTCAATTGTTCATAGAGTTAGAAATAGCATTTTGCAATTTCATTTGGAATAACAAAAAACACAGGAGAGTAAAAACTATACTCAACCATAAAAGAACTTCTGGGGAATGACCATACCTGATCTCAAGCTGTATTACAGAGAAATAATGATAAATCTGTATGGTATTGGTACAGAGACAGGCAGGTAGATCAATGGAATAGAACTGAAGACCCAAAAATGAACCCTCAAACCTATGCTCACCTGATCTTTGAAAATAAGCTAGAACCATCCAATGGAAAAAGACAGCTTTGTCAATAAATGGTACTGCTTCAACTGACAGTCAGCATGAAGAACAATTCAAATCAATCCATTCGTATCCCCTTGTGGAAGAGCAAGTCCAAGTGGATCAAGGACCTCCACATAACACCAGATACAATCAAACTTTTAGAAGAAAAAGTGGGGAAGAGCCTCGAACACATGGGCACAAGAAAAAGTTTCCTGAACAAAAGGTTTGTGCTCTGAGATCAAGAATCGACATATGGGATTTCATAAAATTGCAAAGCTTCTGTAAGTCAAATTATACTGCTTATAGAACAAAACAGTAACCAACAAATTGGGAAATGGTCTTTTCCAATCCTACATCTGATACAGGGATAATATATGCAATATATGCAAAAAACTCAAGAAGTTAGTCTCTAGAAAATCAAATAATCCTATTTAAAAATGGTATACAGAGCTGAACAGAGAATTCTCAACTGAGGAGTATCCAATGTCTGAGAATTATCTAAAGAAATGCTCTACATCCTTACTCATCAGGGGAATGCAAATGAAAACAACCCTGAGAATCCACCTCACAGCAGTCAGAACAACTAAGTTCAAAAACTCAAGTGACAACCTATGCTGGCAAGGATAAAGAAAGAGGAACACTCTTCCATTGTTCATGGGATTGCAAGCTGGTACAATCACTCTGGGAATCAGTCTGGAGGTTCCTCAGAAAATTGGACACAGTACTACTTAATGACCCAGTTATACCACTCCTGGGCTTATACCCAAAAAATACTTCAACATATAACAAGGACAGATGCTCCACTCTATTCATAGCAGCCTTATTTATAATAGCCAGAAGCTAGGAAGAAACCAGATGTCCTTCAACAGTGGAATGGATAAAAATAATATTATATATGAAGGTTGTCACTTTCTAGTATAAGGTGAAACTCCTTTTGAATATGATTGTGGGATTGATTTTCTAGAATGTTCCTTGGGCTCAGGGAAAGAATGTGTATTTAATAACCTTTCAATGGAATGCTCTGGTGATCTTTTTGGGTACTTAAAATTTTTACTGTTAATTAAATTTTGAATTTCTTTGTTTACTAATCATACAGTTCTAATGCACACATGATCTGTTGTCATGTTGTTACAATGTTTTTACTTCAGGAGTGTTTCTTTCTTGTTTATCGTGTCTTATTCTTCAAACACTTGGAGAAAAACCGATATTGTTAATTTGAAATGCATTTGTCACAGCTTACCAAATAATGCCTTCAACACAGTCACTAAACTTTGTCTCATATTAAAAGCTCTGTCTTGGCTGTTTAAAGATGGCGGCAGAGGAACCTCAGCAGCAGAAGCAGGAGCCGCTGGGCAGCGACTCCGAAGGTGTTAACTGTCTAGTCTATGATGAAGCCATTATGGCTCAGCAAGACCAGATTCAACAAGAGATTGCTGTGCAGAATCCTCTGGTGTCAGAGCGACTGGAACTCTCAGTTCTGTATAACGAGTATGCTGAGGATGACAACATCTACCAACAGAAGAACCTCCACAAAAAGTACTCCTACATACGGAAGACCAGGCCCGACAGGAACTGCTTCTATCCAGCGTTCGGCTTCTCCCACTTGGAGGCACTGCTCGATGACAGCAAGGAACTGCAGCGGTTCAAAGCCATGTCTGCCAAGAGTAAAGAGGACCTGGTGTCCCAGGGCTTCACTGAATTCACAATTGAGGACTTCCACAACACATTCATGGACCTTATCGAGCAGGTGGAGAAGCAGACCTCAGTAGCTGACCTGCTGGCCTCCTTCAATGACCAGAGCACATCAAACTACCTTGTGGTCTACCTGCGACTGCTCACCTCAGGCTACCTGCAGCGGAAGAGCAAGTTCTTCGAGCATTTCATAGAGGGTGGCCAGACTGTTAAGGAGTTCTGCCAGCAGGAGGTGGAACCCATGTGCAAGGAGAGCGACCACATCCACATCATCGCCCTGGCCCAGGCCCTCAGTGTGTCCATCCAGGTGGAGTACATGGACCGCGGCGAGGGCGGCACCACCAACCCACACGTCTTCCCTGAGGGCTCTGAGCCCAAGGTCTACCTGCTCTACCGACCTGGACACTACGATATCCTCTACAAATGACCGGCTGGCCTACCGTGCCCTGCCTGCCTCCCCTGCAGGCGCTAGACATGTACAGAGGGTTTTTTCTTTTCTTTTTTTTTTTTTCGTTGTTTTCTTTTTTGTGTGTGTGTGGTTGTAAATGGTCATATTTCACTCCTCCTTTTCCTGTCATAGAACCTTCCATGTTTTATTAAAGGGAATGCTGGTGGTGAGGGGAAAAAAAAAGCTCTGTCTCGGAATATAAATACAGCACACTAGCTTCCCAACATTCAATAGCTTTGCCAGCTCATGGTTACAACTTATCTATCAAATACTTCCTCAAATAATGTGTTTCATTCTGTCACATGAATATGAAAAAAAAAAACCTTGTACCACATTTTGTCTTAATTTGGACTACTCTTACTAGATGAAACACGATGACAACAACAACATTGGGAGGGAAGTTATTATATTGCTCATATTTTCATATCGGAGTTCTTCATCAACAAATAAAGAGCAGGAACTCAAGCAGGGTAGCAACATGAAGAGAGAAGTTGATATAGAGACTGTGAAAAAGTATTCCTTATTAGCTTTCTTTGCAAAGACTCCGGAGCCTGCATTCTTATATAACCTAGGACTAACAACTTAATGATTACACCAACTGTAATTGACTGTGCACTCCCCATTTAACATTAATTAAGGAAATGACCGAAAAGCTTGACTCCCATCATTGGATTTAGCTCAGGGAGGAACATTTTCATTTGATATAATATTGTGTTCGAGTCTTTGCCTTGTATTTCCTCAATAAACTATAATTCACATTTAACAAGGGGATATCATCTCTTTCCCTCCCGAGTTGCTATTTGTCATGTATTTTTATCACAGATTCACTAAGACTTCATCTCTCCTTTATCAAGTTTCTCTCCATTTAGTTTAATGTTAGCAACTGGTTTGCTGTATATGGCTTTTACTATGTTTAGGTATGGGCCTTGAATTCCTATTCTTTCCAGGACTTTTATCATGAAGTGGTGTTGTCAAATGCTTTCTCAGCATCTAATGAAATGATCATGTGGTTTTGTTCTTTCAGTTTGTTTATATAATGGATCATGTTGATGGTTTTCCGTATATTAAACCATCCCTGCATGCCTGGGATGAAGCCTACTTGATCATGGTGGATGATTGTTTTGATGTGCTCTTGGACTCGGTTTGCCAGAATTTTATTGAGTATTTTTGCGTCGATATTCATAAGGGAAATTGGTCTGAAGTTCTCTTTCTTTGTTGTGTCTTTGTGTGGTTTAGGTATAAGAGTAATTGTGGCTTCGTAGAAGGAATTCGGTAGTGCTCCATCTGTTTCAATTTTGTGGAATAGTTTGGATAGTATTGGTATGAGGTCTTCTATGAAGGTCTGATAGAATTCTGCACTAAACCCGTCTGGACCTGGGCTCTTTTTGGTTGGGAGACCTTTAATGACTGCTTCTATTTCCTTAGGAGTTATGGGGTTGTTTAACTGGTTTATCTGTTCCTGATTTAACTTCGGTACCTGGTATCTGTCTAGGAAATTGTCCATTTCCTGTAGATTTTCAAGTTTTGTTGAATATAGGCTTTTATAGTAAGATCTGATGATTTTTTTAATTTCCTCTGAATCTGTAGTTATGTCTCCGTTTTCATTTCTGATTTTGTTAATTTGGACACACTCTCTGTGTCCTCTCCTTAGTCTGGCTACGGGTTTATCTATCTTGTTGATTTTCTCAAAGAACCAACTTTTGGTTCTGTTGATTCTTTCTATGGTCCTTTTTGTTTCTACTTGGTTGATTTCAGCTCTGAGTTTGATTATTTCCTGCCTTCTACTCCTCCTGGGTGCATTTGCTTCTTTTTGCTCTAGAGCTTTTAGGTGTGCTGTCAAGCTGCTGACATATGCTCTTTCCTGTTTCTTTCTGCCGGCACTCAGCGCTATGAGTTTTCCTCTTAGCACAGCTTTCATTGTGTCCCATAAGTTTGGGTATGTTGTACCTTCATTTTCATTAAATTCTAAAAAGTTTTTAATTTCTTTCTTTATTTCTTCCTTGACCAGGTTATCATTGAGTAGAGCATTGTTCAATTTCCAGGTATATGTGGGCATTCTTCCCTTATTGTTATTGAAGACCAGTTTTAGGCCGTGGTGGTCCGATAGCACGCATGGGATTATTTCTATCTTTCTGTACCTGTTGAGGCCTGTTTTTTGACCAATTATATGGTCAATTTTGGAGAAAGTACCATGAGGAGCTGAGAAGAAGGTATATTCTTTTGCTTTAGGATAGAATGTTCTATAAATATCTGTTAAGTCCATTTGGCTCATGACTTCTCTTAGTCTGTCTACGTCTCTGTTAAATTCTGTTTCCATGATCTGTCCATTGATGAGAGTGGGGTGTTGAAATCTCCTACTATTATTGTGTGAGGTGCAATGTGTGTTTTGAGCTTTAGTAAGGTTTCTTTTACGTACGTAGGTGCCCTTGTATTTGGGACATAGATATTTAGGATTGAGAGTTCATCTTGGTGGATTTTTCCTTTGATGAATATGAAGTGTCCTTCCTTATCTTTTTTGATGACTTTTAATTGAAAATTGATTTTATTTGATATTAGAATGGCTACTCCAGCTTGCTTCTTCTGACCATTTGCTTGGAAAGTTGTTTTCCAGCCGTTCACTCTGAGGTAGTGTCTGTCTTTGTCTCTGAGGTGTGTTTCCTGTAGGCAGCAGAATGCAGGGTCCTCGTTGCGTATCCAGTTTGTTAATCTATGTCTTTTTATTGGGGAGTTGAGGCCATTGATGTTGAGAGATATTAAGGAATAGTGATTATTGCTTCCTGTTATATTCATATTTGGATGTGAGGTTATGTTTGTGTGCTTTTCTTCTCTTTGTTTTGTTGCCAATTAGTTTCTTGCTTCTTCTAGGGTATAGCTTGCCTCCTTACGTTGGGCTTTACCCTTTATTATCCTTTGTAGTGCTGGATTTGTAGAAAGATATTGTGTAAATTTGGTTTTGTCATGGAATATCTTGGTTTCTCCATCTATGTTAATTGAGAGTTTTGCAGGATACAGTAACCTGGGCTGGCATTTGTGTTGTCTTAGGGTCTGTATGACATCTGTCCAGAATCTTCTGGCCTTCATAGTTTCTGGCGAAAAGTCTGGTGTGATTCTGATAGGTCTGCCTTTATATGTTACTTGACCTTTTTCCCTTACTGCTTTTAATATTCTTTCTTTATTTTGTGCGTTTGGTGTTTTGACTATTATGTGACGGGAGGTGTTTCTTTTCTGGTCCAATCTATTTGGAGTTCTGTAGGCTTCTTTTATGCCTATAGGTATCTCTTTTTTTAGGTTAGGGAAGTTTTCTTCTATGATTTTGTTGAAGATATTTACTGGTCCTTTGAGCTGGGAGTCTTCACTCTCTTCTATACCTATTATCCTTAGGTTTGATCTTCTTGTTGAGTCCTGGATTTCCTGTATGTTTTGGACCAGTAGCTTTTTCTGCTTTACATTATCTTTGACAGTTGAGTCAATGATTTCTATGGAATCTTCTGCTCCCGAGATTCTCTCTTCCATCTCTTGTATTCTGTTGGTGAAGCTTGTATCTACAGCTCCTTGTCTCTTCTTTTGGTTTTCTATATCCAGGGTTGTTTCTATATGTTCTTTCTTGATTGCTTCTATTTCCATTTTTAATTCCTTCAACTGTTTGATTGTGTTTTCCTGGAATTCTTTCAGGGATTTTTGTGTCTCCTCTCTATGGGTTTCTACTTGTTTACTTATGTTTTCCTGGAATTCTTTCAGGCATTTTTGCGATTCCTCTCTGTAGGCTTCTACTTGTTCTCTAAGGGAGTTCTTCACGTCTTTCTTGAAGTCCTTCAGCATCATGATCAAATATGATTTTGAAACTAGATCTTGCTTTTCTGGTGTGTTTGGATATTCCATGTTTATTTTGGTGGGAGAATTGGGCTCCGATGATGCCATGTAGTCTTGGTTTCTGTTGCTTGGGTTCCTGCGCTTGCCTCTCGCCATCAGATTATCTCTAGTGTTGCTTTGTTCTGCTATTTCTGACAGTGGCTAGACTGTCCTATAAGCCTGTGTGTCAGGAGTGCTGTAGACCTGTTTTCCTGTTTTCTTTCAGCCTGTTATGGGGACAGAGTGTTCTGCTTTCGGGCATGTAGTTTTTCCTCTCTACAGGTCTTCAGCTGTTCCTGTGGGCCTGTGTCTTGAGTTCACCAGGCAGGGCACTTGCAGCAGAAAAGTTGGTCTTACCTGTGGTCCCGAGGCTCAAGTTTGCTCGCGAGGTGCTGCCCACGAGCTCTCTGCGGCGGCAGCAACCAGGAAGATATGCGCCGTCCTTTCCGGGAGCTTCCGTGCACTAGGGTTCCAGATGGCATTTGGTGTTTTCCTCTGGCGTCCGAGATGTGTGTGCAGAGTGCAGTCTCTTCTGGTTTCCCAGGCGTGTCTGCCTCTCTGAAGGTTTAGCTCTCCCTCCCACGGGATTTGGGTGCAGAGAACTGTTTATCCGGTCTGTTTCCTTCAGGTTCCGGCGGTGTCTCAGGCAGGGGTCCTGCCGCTCCTGGGCCCTCCCCCACGGGAGCCCAGAGGCCTTATACAGTTTCCTCTTGGGCCAGGGATGTGGACGGGGTGGGCAGTGTTGGTGGTCTCCTCCGCTCTGCAGCCTCGGGAGTGCCCACCTGACCAAGCGGTGAGGTCTCTTTCCCACAGGGTCTGGGAGCAGAGAGCTGCTGCGGGCCAGGATCCGTGGGTGTATGTTTCCGTTTTTATTTGATGCTTCCAAATGTAAAAAAGCCAAGATCCTTACAATTCTTAAAACAGTTTGAATGCAACCACCTCACATGAGACCATGCAAAGCAATTCTTGTACACATAACCATTTCTTTCCTTCACCTTCCCTGTTTCATACAGTGTGATTGACAAAAGAACTGGATGGTTTGTTTGTGCTTAGAGGGAAGATGCCATTTCTTTACACCGCCACACAAGTCAATTCTAACAAGTTACTTTGCTTTTTTTTTTTTTTTTTTTTTTTTTTTTGAACCTAGGAGGCATATGGAACTGGAGAATTTAGCTGCCCCATTTTATTCAGCGCACAAATAAGCAAGCACTCACAGCAGCCTCCAGGCTGCAGTTGGCTGGGCTAGTAGACATTATCTCTGGTGGATTGATTTGCAAAGCAACTGAATTGCCTTAGGTCTTTTCCTTTATAATCTTGCGGTCTGGATTCCAGGAGAATAATGGGGAACCCTCAGGTGAAATTTAACAGTAAAGTTGCATTCGGGTCACATTCTGTGACTCTTGCTATTTGCATAAACTAAAGACAGTTTGCTACAAGGCATTGAAGAAAGTCCTGACCCAGGTGACATGACTTAGTCCAAATGTTTCTGACCAAAGAAATTATACAACAATATTTATAGGCTAACTTTTAAAGAGATGGTTGACATTAGTACTGTACATATTTTACATGGCAATACACAGTTCAAGAGTTTATAAAACAGGTTCATGCATTATTACTGCCCAGAGCATGTCCATAAAAACTCCCCAGCACTTGTGATGGTTTTAGCTGGAAGCAGTATTTTATACAAAACAGTCCAGTTTCTGTTGTGTTTAGTACATGGAAAAATCGCAGAGAATCGTGAGAAAACAAAAAGATAGAAAATGTCAATCTGTGGGTTTCTTTAAAATGTTTCTTTTAAAACACACCCAGAGTACATGACCTCTGTACAAAGAAAAATAGAAAAGGTCTGGACGACCACATTTGATTAGGCTACATAACTTGGAATGAATACTACTGGCTGGGTTTTTCTGCTTTGTAACCTGATGTTTTTAGTTCTGCTGCATTTGTGGCACGAGATCTCATTTTCAAAATGGCACCAGTTTTCCTTCCTTACAGGTAAGGACATTGGCAACAGCAACATTACAATTAAAGGTTGGCAGGTTACAGATGTCCTAACTATACTGTTCTATGCTTGCCAGTTAGAGTATTTACAAAAGGCTCATAATGGCGAAAGATCTTTTCCTCTTTCCCTCCCCCTTCACTTCCTCCATGACTTCCTGAAGGAAATGTAGGTACTTTTCCATGGGGTGGCCCGTTTTGAGTGAGCACAAAGACAAGTTGTGTACCATAGTTCTAGTTCCCTCACAGTTAACTCATCTGACAAGCTGCTTACTGACACTCAAGTGTCTTAGGCCTAGAACAGCCATTTTGTTTAGTGTGATACAGCAGTCACTGACTGGCATCCAAGGTTAGAGTCTAATCCAGTGGTCAAAAATGTTGTTGCTAAACTGAAAATATGAAGAGCACTGGCCATGGGAGCAATGTGGCCCCTAACACAGTCTGTGTCAGAAGGAGCAGGGAGGAAGTAGCCGCAGAGCGTGCTGAACAGACCTCTCTGAACACAGTTTCAGAATGAGCTGTGCGGTGCCACAGGCAAGTTCCTGACAGTTTTCCCTAAAAATGGAGTGATTCATATGGAATCACTGTGTCAGAGGGGAGGCAGTGCCCATGCCCTGACATAATTCTTGCTGTGGACAAATTCTCGGATAAAATAAACTTGAGTGCTTTGTCAAAGGCGACTGGCCCATACAAATCAGCCCAAACCTGCAGTTTACAAATGGAGAATGTGACTCTCTTAAACAAGTTTCAGGGCGGATATATTTTTTTTAAATACCAAGAATATTTTTCATTAATTCCCAAAGACTTGGTGACTACTGTAAGAAAAAAATATTAGGGCAAAAACATACCCAACAACCAGTTGATCTGTCAAAATAAATCATAGAATGTTGAGTGTTCAAAAGTGAAATTTTAAGAAAGGCTATAAAAATGAGAACCAAAGTAATGGGGTAGACTTACAATTAAGGCTTTAAAAATAATCCACATGGCTTTGGCATCTTAAAGTATTTTTGCTATTTTGTTATTTATTTTAAAAGACTTGAAAGCATCTGAAATACATGCAAATTATTTGAAACCCCTGCATGGCAAATTTAGAGTCTGCCAGCAGCAGTCAGATGTGTTAGAAGAAAAGTAAAAAAAAAAAAAAGCCTCTCACCCTATGACATATGCCATGACATGATGGGGGAGGGGCCCAAGCTCTCTATCTTATACTGGATGGCACCCCAGACAAAGCAGTCAAAACTATACAGTAGATACAAGAAAGCATCTTCAACAAATGAGGCTGGTCTAAATGGATATCTGCATGTAGAAGAATAGTTCAAGTGGATCAAAGACCGCAACATAAAACCAGATACACTAAAATTGACAGAAAAGAAAGTAGGGGCTAACCAAAACTAGATAACATTGATGAAACTAAGAAGTGCATGCTGACAGGAGCCTGATACAGCTGTCTCCTGAGAGGCACAGCCAGAGCTTGTCAAATACAGAGGCGAATGCTAACAGCAAACCATTGAACTGAGAACGGGGTACCTGACAGAGGAATTAGAGAAAGGATTGAAAGAGCTGAGGGGATTTGCCACACCATAAGAACAACAATGCTAACCAGCCAGAGCTCCCAGGGACTAAACCACTACCCATGGACTGACCCATGGCTCCAGCTGCATAGGTAGCAGAGAACGGCCTTGTTGGGCACCAATGGAAGGAGAAGCCCTCAGTCCTGCCAAGGTTGGACCCCCTCCCAGTGTACGGGAATGTCAGGGAGGGTTGGAGAGGGGAACACCCTTATAGAGGAAGGGGAGGGAGATGGAATAGGGGCTTATGTCCAGGAAACCAGGAAAGGGAATAACATTTGAAACATAAATTAAAAAAATCCAATAAAAGAAAAAAAGAAAGTAGGGGCTAGACTTAATGCTTTGATACAGGAGAAAATTTTTTGACTGATGACAGATTAGGTCTCCTAAAATTCCTTTAATGTTGCATTTGTCCATTAACTAAAAGGAATATTGATTACCTATCTGATATTAATGCTGCAAATCTGTGACTGATCATATACACAAGTGAAGCAAAATATACCGTGATGATGTTGAATTTTACAGCTGAAAGTTTTATTTTGAGCATGCTCATTGTCAGTTCCAGACAGTAGGTACTGGTATAGAAACTATTTTTAAAATCAGTGTATATTCACAAATATGCATGTAACATTCCATATATAGTCATGGAATATTACACAACTCTCTATGTATGAAAATATTCCCTATTTTTTTAAAGATTTATTTATTTATTATATCTAAGTACACTGTAGCTGTCTTCAGACACACCAGAAAAGGGCATCAGATCTCATTACAGATGGCTGTGAGCCACCATGTGGTTGCTGAGATTTGAACTCAGGACCTCTGGAAGAGCAGTCAGTGCTCTTAACCACTGAGCCATCTCTCCAGCCTTAAATATATATATATATACTTTTTATTATTCATGCATATGTGTGTGGGTATGTTCATGTGACTGCAGTACCCAAGGAGGCCAGAGGGGGGCATCATACCTTCCTGTAGCTGGAGCTACAGGAAGCTGTAAGGCACTATGTATATGCTGGGAACTGAGCTCAGGTCCTCTGTAAGAGCAGTCAGTGCTCTTAACCACTGAGACATCTCTCCAGTCCCAATATTCCCTATTGTTAGAGACCAAAAATAAGTAACCTCTTTATGGAGGTCATTAATGACCATATGTTGGTGTAAAACTCCTTGGCAGTCACTTGAAAAGGTACTGTGATACGGACTTTTCCTTGTGAACTCATGCCGGTGGTTTGAACTGTGTTTTCATGTTAGATCATGAGACACTGTGCAACAAAACATAGGATATCAGAAGGATATAGGAAAAAGAAAATTATATCTTGCCTTACACCTTAGTGACTGGGAGTCTAATATAAGAACGGCACACAGTGAAATGCATTTGGAAATAGTAAAATAATTAAAAATGTAGAAACATTTCTATACTCCCTAATGTTGCAAAGGGAAGTTACATGATAGAAACCCTCAAAGTTTCGCTCCACAGTCTCAGGTTTCTAATTTATGATATTTATCCAGAAAATGAAGAAGCTAACAGCTTACCTAAAATCCAGGACAGTTTTACAAAAACCTTCTTCCAAAGGTGACGGAAGCGTAAAAAGGTAAAAAGCACAGTCAGCCTGTAAATCTCCATCATCATCTTCATTGTGCTTTATTCTCCAAAAGCAGCTGGTTTCTGTCAAACTACACAAGATGGGAGAAAGCTTCAGGAGCAAGAAGGAAATAGTGAAAGCACACATTTTCATCATACCTTCCAGTCTCTAAGGCTGAGCAGAGGTGAAACCAGTTCCTTATACAGACAAACATCACATATGCATACATACACACACCCACACATTGGGACCTATGTGGCTCTTTTATGACTGTCACTGAGTGGGAAGGGCACATTTGTATTCCCTAATTCCCTCATGCTAATTCTGTGCCATGATCCCTGGACACAGTTAGAAAATTCAAGCCTCAGGATCTGCATCCGAAGTCTACAATATTTTCATCAACACAGGTGAGAAATACATTATGAGTCATGTTCCGCAGGCTCAGGTGCAGTGATCTCATTCGTGTCCTTGGCAGAAATGGACCAGGGACAATGTTCTCTTGAGAATCTTTGGTCTCCAGCTTATGTCAACAACCTTTTTTTTTTCTTCAGGAAAACCGTTGTTAATGATTTCAATGGATTTTATCAAAACTTCCACAGTAAGATGAGAGGTGAAAAGGTCATAAAGCGTCTGTGTTATCAGAGCTATCGCTGGATCATGGTACAATATGTCCTCTTTTTCTGTGATATGGGAAGATAGTCTAACATACAGCATTAAGCTAGGAACAGAACACTTCTGCTGGGTTTCCTTTATGCTGATATATTCTAGCAATGTGCAGAATCTCAAAAATCTTGGTTTCCCGTGTTCTAAGACCCTGTCATCATAAAATTACCTCAAAAGTTACAAATTATAGTGACTCCACACCTACCCAGTCCAATATCTGTACCAATGATGACATTTACAGTCAAACTGAATTCTAAAACATGATCTGTGTCCTATTCAGTCCCCATGTTTAGTGTCTTGTAATGAACACTTTCTTTAACCACAACTGTGGTTTCCTTTGTACTTGCTACAATCTCTGGGTAATAGCTATGTATTATGTATCTGTTGGTTAGTGTAGGGTCCTGCGTCTACTCTGCCACAGGGTTCAGGCCACTCAGGGAGGCAGGACACAGGAAGTTTGACCGCGCTTACTCCAGTCCACTACCAGGAGGGTGTTGGGCTGTGGGAATCCCGGGACACTGTTCTGCGGGTGGAGAAGCATAGTCTGTGTCATGGGACCCAGCTAGCACTGGCTCAGAGGTCTCTGGGACTGCAAGGAGACTGGGGCCGTCAGGTTATCAGGTTTTGAGGCATCCCAGAGCATCCTCTGGGATCCTGAGGAGAGCTAAGAATGGAATGGGGGACGACAGCAGGCTGGGCTCTAGCCCGGGCTGACGGGGAAAGAAGGGGAGTCTGGCTTGTCTCAGGAGGAATATCTTGGCTTGATGGTGGTAGGCTTGAGCTTCCGGTAGAGGTGGCTGGGAGGGCAGAGGGGTTTCTTCGGGATATTAAGCTGTGGCTCTGTAGGCAAAGGCCTTCTCTGTGGCTACCCATGGCAGATCCCAATGAAAAGAGACAGTCCGTGGTTTTAAGGCATTTATTGTCATGGCAGAAAGTGGATGAGTAAAACGGTACCTCACTTCTCAGGGTAGGCCTGAGATTAAATATCTTTTGCAGGGAGGAGAGTCTGGGAAGGGAAATTCATTGGCTAAACCTCCAGACCTTTAGGTACCTCATTATAATGGAGATCTGTCTTGAGCCTATGTGACCTGTGGTCGTGTCTTCTGCCTGTGGAGGGACTTGGGGCATTTCCCTTCCATGACTGATGGCCACAATTCTATGGAGGCCTGCGGGCTAGTGACCAGCCCGGTTTCCTGGGAGTCTGGTGAAATGTCTACCATCCCTTTGAGAATCACCAGAGTTCAAGCCTCCTCAACCAGGAACCAGGGTGCCTTTCACTGTCCCACAGGTATTATCTAATTTCCATATGCAGTCTTTTCTTTTAAGACTTTGCCCATAAAAAATTTTGTTTATTCTGAATTATATGACAATAAATATGGATTTATCTATAGAATTCTGAGTTATACATGCTAGTTCCATTCCCAGGAGTGGTACAGAAGAACCGCTTAGTTTGAATTGTAATTTTTTATATACTCATACTAATTTTCATAGTAGCCACAGTAGGTAGATTCTATTCAAGCTAGAAGTGGAGAGAATTCTTTGTCCACACACTCTAATATATTTTATCAGGTTTATTGTCTGCATGATTGCTGTTCCCAATAGCTTGGGATAAAATCTCATGGGGACTTCAGTAGTGATTTCTCTGTTATTATAAGGTTGAATTTTTTCTTAAACAGCTTGAATTGTGTTGTTATTTTTCATATCTTAGGCTCAATACATGTACAGGTTTGCTGAGTATGTGGATGGAACATTTAGGTGACTGTGATTTTCATGTATTACAAATGTTAATCCATGTGAAATAGATAAAGAGAAGACATTTTTGACATTCTGGAAGCTGTCTCTCCACTGTATTCTTGCTGTGCAGAAACTGTCTTATTATACCTGCTCCTCAGTGCTGAATAAGACTTGTGAGCTATTGAAATCCATCTGGTATACCTCTGCCTGCACTTGTTTATTGGATTGAGATTCACATAATGTATTCAAGTTATCTCAGTCCTGCAGGTCAGATGTTCAATTTGAATTCATTTTTTCCATAGAGTGAGAGAAAAAGTTCTATGTCATTTTGGAACATAGAAACTTAACTTTTACATTATTTTTTCTGTTTTTATGCTTATTTATTTTAGTCAAATAATGAATCAGAATGACGAGTATGCAGAACTGGCTTTGTAGTTCTTGAAAAAAAGGAGAAAAGACAAAGTAATACAGGGTATGACCAATAAAACTGAGTTATCCAAATATATCTGATACTGTTTTCTGGACAAGAAGTACATTCTTCAGTGATGGATTCCTGACAGGAAGATTCCAATTATCGCAGATAAAAAGGATAGAAAATGTGGTCTCAAGAATTTTTACATACCTAGTTCTTGTGCCAAATAAGCATATTATGAAGTACAGCATTTCATATACCACCTTCAGGAAAGAAATGGTACAATTTTAGCAGAAACTATCATAAAATGGGACTATGTTAACAGGAGCTAATTAAACAATGTTTCACAGTGATAACATAGGATGTCTCAAGACCTTTACAGATCAAGAACTCAGTAGCCTTTGGACTGATAAACACACCTTGATACTTTGAAAAGTTTTACATCTTCAGAAACTGCAACCTTGACTCCTTGTAAGCACTGGCTCCAGCCCCAGACTAGCCAAGTCTTCTCATAAGAAAGACACAAAATTAGCGTTCATTTTGTCTTTTCTTCAGAGCTTTGGAGAAGGTCTTGGATAGATCTGACTTTCAATAGGCTTCAGTGTCTAACTTCATAAATAGAAGAATGCTGACTGAACACAAGCATCTGTTTGCTTTTTCCTGACTGTGGATACAATGTGACTAACTTTGTTCTGCACAAAAATGTCCAGAATCTATTTGAATATTAAACCTCAAACCACCATGTTTTCTATAAATTGCTCATTATCACAAGAACATACAAGTAGTTAATAATGCGAATCCTAATCATTTCTGTGAAATTGTTTGTAAAGTTCTTCCGTTTGAGAGTGAGGTAAACTATTTTAATACTTTTTTCATTTTATTTTTATGTATTCACTTTACATCCTGATCACTGACCCCCTCACAGGTACCTCCTCTAACAATCCCTCTCCCCTTCCCCTGCTCTTGTCATCTGAGAAGGTGGTGACCCCTCTGTGTATCCTGCCTCCCTGGCACATCAAGTCTCTGCAAGGCTAAGTGAAACAACTCCCACTGAGGCCAGATGAGGCAGCCCAGCTAGAAGGCTATATCCCACAAACATGTAACAGCTTTTGGGATAGCCCAAACTCCATTTGTTTGAAACCTTCAATGAAGACAAAGCAGTGCACCTGCTACATCTGTGCATGGGGTGGGGAGCTAGATCTACCCTGTGTACACTCTTTCTTTGGTGGTCCAGTCTCTGAAGGCCCCAAAGAGTCCAAGTTAGTTGACTATTAAATTCTTCCTAAGGAGTTTCTATCTCCTTTGGGCCCCAAATCCTACCCTCAGCTCTTCAGTAAGAGTTGCCAAGTTCCATCCACTGTTTGTATGAGTCAGCAGGTGGGTTGAGCCTCTCAGAGGACAGCCATGCTAACTGATGTCTGCAAGCCTAACAGACTATCATGAATAGTACAAAGGATTGGTGCTTGACCATGGGATGGGCCTCAAGATGGGACATTTATGGGGTGGCCATTTGCTCAGTCTCTGTTCCATTCTTTTTCCCTGATTTTCTTGTTGTAGACAGGATAAATTTTGAGTCAAAAGTTTGTGGGTAGCTTGGTGTCCCTATTGCTCCACTGAGATCCCTGCCTGGCTATAGGAAGTAGCCTTTTAAAGTTCCATATCTCCACTACTATGAGTCTCAGCTAGGGTCACCTCCATTGATTCTATGGAGCATCCTCTGCCCCAGGTCTCTGTCATGTGTTCTAGGTGCCACCCACATCCACACCCCTGTCAGTTTTTATTCATTATCATTATCTCTCCTGACTCTTCCCACACCTGATCCTTAACTCCCCCATTACCCTCCTCATTCCCTCATTCAGTAGTGAGTAGTTACATTTACATGATATTTTAAGTTTTGTATTACTTCTGTTTTCTTCATTACTATGTGAGGAATAATATAGAATTTTAGCTGTCATAGCTTTTCTTTTAAGAACTTGGGTGCCATTTTGTTTGGTTCATAGATACCTAGAATTTCAATACTTTCTGGGCTGAGCTTTTCTTTATGATGAGTATATAGTGTGCTCCCCTGTGTATATCTGATTAGTTTTAGTTTGAAATCTATTTGTTAATATTAAAATGGATACATCAACTTGTTCCTTAGGTCATTGTTTGAGATATCTTCTTCTGTACTTTTATCTTGAGGTTATGTATATTCCTGAAGGTAAGGTGTGCTTCTTGGATGCATAGAAGAATGAGTCTTGGTTTTATTTTCATTATAATAATCTATGTCTTTTTTCTATGATGATAATTCGAAGCCATTTATTTTAAGAGTTATCAGTGAGCACTAGTTATAACAAAGTCCAAGAAAGAAGCTTTGTGAGGAGAATTCTGATTGCTTATGAGAAAATTCCAAGAAAACAAGAGAAGAGCCCTGTGATCTCAGCTTTCCAAAGTATGGGTTTCTTCTTGGAATAGGATTTCAAGTCTCTGGACATGCAATAAATAGGAGCAGTTTTACTTTATATTTCCCATGAGCATATTAGTATAATTCAGATGGTGTTTCCAAATACTTTCCTTGTGACTCTATACAGCCTAAATTCGTGTGAAGTTATCTTGAACATATGACTGTATACAGCTTGTTAAATTTTCTTATATGATATTACTTGCTTATTCATCAGAAGATAAATTGTCTGGTATATTGAATAGTTGGTCACTGCATGAGACATTAATCTGTTTTATTTTAGGCTGCCTCTTCTCATATTTAGTTTCATGCTACTAAGTAGACTAGTAACAAGAGGAGCAAGTAATCAGGGACCTGATGTTGGCTACAATATAAGAGAGTGGGAACACTTACTGAAAGAGCTGAGCGAGAATAGTGGGACAGAAACCAGAGAAGGCTTTGCCTTATGTCAAGCTTTGCATAATTTCTTGAAGAAAGGTAGAGCACAAATAACAAAATCACAACTTTTATAGTGCAGTCAAGTTTTTATAATTATAATCCTTTGTTTCCAGAAGAAAGAACTTTAAATGAAGAAGCCTAGAACACAATTTAATAGAGTAAATGGAAAGGGTTATCAACAAGGGAGAAAGATTCTATTCAATTATGGGTCATTTGAGCATTGATTTGGACTGTTATTAAAATATTTAAGGAAGATAAGAAAGTTAGTAACATGAGGAAAAGATAGGTGACTGCTTGCATGAATATAAACTGGGTAATAAAACCTTAAAATTAATAAAAGAGGGAAAGAAGGAGATATCCCCATGCAGGCAAATAAAACTTGGAAACAGCTCCACATCTAACAGGTGTCCAATTCCTCAGTTCCCTTACTAGAGTTTTCTTTAGATGAATGTTCTGCATTGCCTGAAAATAGTCTGCAAGCATGGGGTAAGGAGTGTTATACTAAACACTTTATAAGCTAGGCCAGCTAGGGCATAGGCAGAAAGTAATTTATCAACTGATTTTTTTTCCAAGTCTGCTGAGCTGAACTAGGTATTTCCAGAGCAATTTTAATGAAATAAAAATATTTATCAGACTCAGAAATAGACATAATAAGCCTGTGTATGATGGGAGCATCCTCATAGAAGCAGGGGGAGGCATGAGGGAGCATGGAAGGGGGGAAAGGGATAACATTTGAAATGTAAATACATAAAATATCCATGAAAAATAAAATTAAAAAAGAAATGGACATAATAAAAGATTTTAAAATATTGTCCTTTTTATGGGCCTCCTAAACCATAATGTTATTAATATCATTACTATTGGGACAATAATGCACAATGCTTGACACTTGCTTTTTGAATAATTGCTAAAGTGAATCTAAGCACTTCCCAATTTCTTCGGTACCAAATATGACTGAGATTTGAAGCCCATGTAACAATGTTATAACAAGTACTAAAGATAATCTTCAAAATGTCACATATGAAACACTGCTAGGGACCAGTAGATGGGTATCAACAAATTATCGGTTGCAAAAGATGTCTCTTTCTGCCCTTCCATACGTTAGAGTTGAAGTTATAGATGTTTGGATGAAATTTGAATCAAAATTTGACTTCGAGTCTACTTGTTTAAAAATTAAACAAGGTTCTTCTGAGTCTTATACTGATTTCATAGGAAGACTAAAAGATGCTATCAAAAAGCAACTAAATGAGGTACAAATTCAAGAGTTATTAACAGAATTGACTATTGATAATGCCAATGAAGATTGCCAAAGAGTAATCATGCCTCAACAGAGACAGAAAATCAAAATGAGCATACAACAGATGCAAAATTTGGGACACAATGAAAGTGGTGCTTACAAGAAAATTCATAGCACTAAGTCCTTACATACATTTAAAAAAAATCTCGTATGAGCACTTTAACAGCACACCCAAAAAAACAAGCTTCCTGAAGAAGAGTAGATGGCAGAAACTGATCAAAATTAGAGCTGAAATCAATAAAATAAAAAGGGACATACTAATGCAAAAAGTCAATGAAACGTAGTTATTCAAATATAGAATAACCATGATCCCTTATCCAGACTAAACAAAAATAGAGAGGAATATCTAAATTAATAAAATTAGAAAGAGGGCATAATAACAGAGAATGTGGAAGTGCAAACAATCATTAGGTCATACTTTAAAAGTCTGTACTCCACACAACTGGAAAATATAAAAGAAATAAATAAATTTTCTACTTGATAGACAACACTTATGAAACTTAAATAACATAATAAATAATCTAAATAAACCTATAACAACCAAGGAAATAAAAGCAATTATTAAAACCTCCACTCCCCAAATCCCATAGGGAAGAGAGCTGAACACCCAGAAGTGCAGACATCCTGAGACCACAGGACAAACCGCCACTTCTGCCTACTTCTGGCCACATCCCTGGTCCAAAAAGAAACTGTATAGTGTCTCTGGACACAGGAATATAGGAAGAGTCAGCTACCAGTAAATATGGTTCTGGTCTGTGTCCAGAACTGAACTGAACTGAACTGAACCAGTCAAACATCTCTCTGCACCCAAATCCCTTTGTGGGGAGAGCTGGACCTTCAGGAGTACAGACATGACTGAGTAATCAGAGGAGACTACCCTCTACCCACATTCCCAACCCAAGAGGGAATCACCTGAGGCCACCTGTGCCCCCTGGGTGCAAGGACCTTAGGAGCAGTCAGGAGCAGGACCCATCTGATTCCTGCCCTCCTGGAACTGACAGTCACCAGGAGTGACTACACACCTGAGATCAGAGTACCTGTTCCCAGAAACGGTTGAAAGAAAACAGGAAAACAGTTCTACAGGAGTGCTGACAGAGAAGCCTACAGGAGGCTCAAGCCACTCTCAGAAACAGCAAGACAAGCAAACACCAGAAACAACCTAATGGCAAGAGGCAAGTGCAGGAACCCAAACACAGAAACCAAGACTACTTGGCATCATAGAGCCCAGTTCTCCCACCAAAGAAAATACTGGATATCCAAACACAAGGGAAAAGCAAGATTTAGATTTAAAATCACATTTTATGATAATGATGGAGGACTTTAAGAAGGACATAAATAATTCCCTTAAAGAAATGCAGGACAACACAAGTAACCAAGTAGAAGCCCTTAAGGAGGAAACACACACACAAAAAAAAAAAAAAATTCCCGGAAAGAATTACAGAAAAACACAAACAAACAGGTGAAAGAATTGAACAGAACCATATAGGATTTAAAGATGGAAATAGAAACATAAAGAAAGCAAAAAGGGAGACAACCCTGGAAATAGAAAACCTAAAGAAGATATCAGGAGTCATAGATACAAGCATCACCAACAGAATAAAAATGATAGAAGAGAGAACCTCAGGAGAAGATACCATAGAAAACGTTGACACAACCATCAAAGATAATATAAAACATAAAAAGCTCCTAGCCCAAAACATACAGGAAATCTAGGACAAATGAGAAGATCAAACCTAGGTATAGAAGAAAGTGAAAACTTCCAACTTAAAGGGCCACTAAATATCTTCAACAAAATTATAGAAAAAAACCGCCCCAACCTAAAGAAAGAGATGCCCATAAACATACAAGAAGCCTACAGAACTCCAAATAGATTGGACCAGAAAAGAAATTCCTCCCATCACATAACAGTCAAAATGCCAAATGCACAAAGAAAGAATATTAAAGCAGCAAGGGAAAAAAGTCATGTAAGATATAAAGGCAGACCTATCAGAATCATACCAGACTTCTCACCAGAGACTATGAAAGCCAGCAGATCCTGGACAGATGTCATACAGACCCTAATAGAACACAAATGCCAGCCCAAGCTACTGTATCCAGCAAAACTGTCAATTAACATAGATGGAGAAACCAAGATATTCCATGACAAAACTAAATTTACGCAATATATTTCTACAAATCCAGCCCTACAAAGGATAATAGATGAAACACTCCAACACAAGGAGAGAAACTATGCTGGACAAAAAGCAAGAACGTAATCTCCTTGCAATGAAACCAAAAGAGAGACACACAAACATAATTCCACCTCTAACAACAAAAATAACAGGAAGTGACAATCACTATTCCTTAATATCTCTTGACATCAACAGATTCAATTCCCCAACAAAAAGACATAGACTAACAGACTGGATACATAAAGAGGACCCAGAATGCTAATACAGGAAACACACCTCAGAAACAAAGACAGACACTACCTCAGAGTAAAAGTTTGCAAAACAACTTTCCAAGCAAATGGTCCCAAGAAACAAGCTGGAGTTGCCATTATGGAATAAAATTAACTTTCAACCAGAAGTCATCAAAAAAAATAACGAAGGACACTTGATATTCATCAAAGGAAAAATCCACCAGGATGAACTCTCAATCCTATATATATATCAAAGTAAGGGCACTTACATTCATAAAAGAAACCTTAAGGAAGTCCCACACCTGCGGATCCCGGCCCGCAGCAGCTCTCTGCCCCCAGACCCTGTGAGAGAGAGACCCAACCGCCTGGTCAGGTGGGCACTCCTGAGGCTGCAGAGCGGAAGAGACCACCAACACTGCTCACCCCTGCCCACATCCCTGGCCCAAGAGGAAACTGTATAAGGCCTCTGGGCTCCCGTGGGGTAGGGCCCAGGAGCGGCAGGACCCCTGCCTGAGACACCGCCGGAACCTGAGGGAAACAGACCAGATAAACAGTTCTCTGCACCCAAATCCCGTGGGAAGGAGAGCTGAACCTTCAGAGAGGCAGACAAGCCTGGGAAACCAGAAGAGACTGCTCTCTGCACACACATCTTGGACGCCAGAGGAAAAAGCCAAAGACCATCTGGAACCCTGGTGCACTGAAGCTCCCGGAAACAGCGGCACAGGTCTTCCTGGTTGCTGCCGCTGCAGAGAGCCCGTGGGCAGCACCCCACGAGCGAACTTGAGCCTCGGGACCACAGGTAAGACCAACTTTTCTGCTGCAAGAAAGCTGCCTGGTGAACTCAAGACACAGGCCCACAGGAACAGCTGAAGACCTGTAGAGAGGAAAAACTACACGCCGGAAAGCAGAACACTCTGTCCCCATAACTGACTGAAAGAGAGGAAAACAGGTCTACAGCACTCCTGACACACAGGCTTATAGGACAGTCTAGCCACTGTCAGAAATAGCAGAACAAAGTAACACTAGAGATAATCTGATGGCGAGAGGCAAGCGCAGGAACCCAAGCAACAGAAACCAAGACTACATGGCACCATCGGAGCCCAATTCTCCCATCAAAACAAACATGGAATATCCAAACACACCAGAAAAGCAAGATCTAGTTTCAAAATCATTTTTGATCATGATGCTGGAGGACTTCAAGAAAGACGTGAAGAACTCCCTTAGAGAACAAGTAGAAGCCTACAGAGAGGAATCGCAAAAATGCCTGAAAGAATCGCAAAAATGCCTGAAAGAATTCCAGGAAGACATAAATAAACAAGTAGAAGCCCATAGAGAGGAGACACAAAAATCCCTGAAAGAATTCCAGGAAAACATAAATAAACAAGTAGAAGCCCATAGAGAGGAGACACAAAAATCCCTGAAAGAATTCCAGGAAAACACAATCAAACAGTTGAAGGAATTAAAAATGGAAATAGAAGCAATCAAGAAAGAACACATGGAAACAACCCTGGATATAGAAAACCAAAAGAAAAGACAAGGAGCTATAGATACAAGCTTCACCAACAGAACAAGAGATGGAAGAGAGAATCTCAGGAGCAGAAGATTCCATAGAAATCATTGACTCAACTGTCAAAGATAATGTAAAGCGGAAAAAGCTACTGGTCCAAAACATACAGGAAATCCGGGACTCAATGAGAAGATCAAACCTAAGGATAATAGGTATAGAAGAGAGTGAAGACTCCCAGCTCAAAGGACCAGTAAATATCTTCAACAAAATCATAGAAGAAAACTTCCCTAACCTAAAAAAAGAGATACCCATAGGCATACAAGAAGCCTACAGAACTCCAAATAGATTGGACCAGAAAAGAAACACCTCCCGTCACATAATTGTCAAAACACCAAACGCACAAAATAAAGAAAGAATATTAAAAGCAGTAAGGGAAAAAGGTCAAGTAACATATAAAGGGAGACCTATCAGAATCACACCAGACTTCTCGCCAGAAACTATGAAAGCCAGAAGATCCTGGACTGATGTCATACAGACCCTAAGAGAACACAAATGCCAGCCCAGGTTACTGTATCCAGCAAAACTCTCAATTAACATTGATGGAGAAACCAAGATATTCCATGACAAAACCAAATTTACACAATATCTTTCTACAAATCCAGCACTACAAAGGATAATAAATGGTAAAGCCTAACATAAGGAGGCAAGCTATACCCTAGAAGAAGCAAGAAACTAATCATCTTGGCAACAAAACAAAGAGAATGAAAGCACACAAACATAACCTCACATCCAAATATGAATATAACGGGAAGCAATAATCACTATTCCTTAATATCTCTCAATATCAATGGCCTCAACTCCCCAATAAAAAGACATAGATTAACAAACTGGATACGCAACGAGGACCCTGCATTCTGCTGCCTACAGGAAGGAAACACACCTCAGACACAAAGACAGACACTACCTCAGAGTGAAAGGCTGGAAAACAACTTTCCAAGCAAATGGTCAGAAGAAGCAAGCTGGAGTAGCCATTCTAATATCAAATCAAATCAATTTCCAACTAAAAGTCATCAAAAAAGATAAGGAAGGACACTTCATATTCATCAAAGGAAAAATCCACCAAGATGAACTCTCAATCCTAAATATCTATGCCCCAAATACGAGGGCACCTACATACGTAAAAGAAACCTTACTAAAGCTCAAAACACACATTGCACCTCACACAATATTAGTGGGAGATTTCAACACCCCACTCTCATCAATGGACAGATCATGGAAACAGAAATTAAACAGTGATGTCGACAGACTAAGAGAAGTCATGAGCCAAATGGACTTAACGGATATTTATAGAACATTCTATCCTAAAGCAAAAGGATATACCTTCTTCTCAGCTCCTCATGGTACTTTCTCCAAAATTGACCATATAATTGGTCAAAAAACGGGCCTCAACGGGTACAGAAAGATAGAAATAATCCCATGCGTGCTATCGGACCACCACGGCCTAAAACTGGTCTTCAATAACAATAAGGGAAGAATGCCCACATATACCTGGAAATTGAACAATGCTCTACTCAATGATAACCTGGTCAAGGAAGAAATAAAGAAATTAAAAACTTTTTAGAATTTAATGAAAATGAAGATACAACATACCCAAACTTATGGGACACAATGAAAGCTGTGCTAAGAGGAAAACTCATAGCGCTGAGTGCCTGCAGAAAGAAACAGGAAAGAGCATATGTCAGCAGCTTGACAGCACACCTAAAAGCTCTAGAACAAAAAGAAGCAAATACACCCAGGAGGAGTAGAAGGCAGGAAATAATCAAACTCAGAGCTGAAATCAACCAAGTAGAAACAAAAAGGACCATAGAAAGAATCAACAGAACCAAAAGTTGGTTCTTTGAGAAAATCAACAAGATAGATAAACCCTTAGCCAGACTAACGAGAGGACACAGAGAGTGCGTCCAAATTAACAAAATCAGAAATGAAAAGGGAGACATAACTACAGATTCAGAGGAAATTCAAAAAATCATCAGATCTTACTATAAAAGCCTATATTCAACAAAACTTGAAAATCTTCAGGAAATGGACAATTTCCTAGACAAATACCAGGTATCGAAGTTAAATCAGGAACAGATAAACCAGTTAAACAACCCCATAACTCCTAAGGAAATAGAAGCAGTCATTAAAGGTCTCCCAACCAAAAAGAGCCCAGGTCCAGACGGGTTTAGTGCAGAATTCTATCAAACCTTCATAGAAGACCTCATACCAATATTATCCAAACTATTCCACAAAATTGAAACAGATGGAGCACTACCGAATTCCTTCTACGAAGCCACAATTACTCTTATACCTAAACCACACAAAGACACAACAAAGAAAGAGAACTTCAGACCAATTTCCCTTATGAATATCGACGCAAAAATACTCAATAAAATTCTGGCAAACTGAATTCAAGAGCACATCAAAACAATCATCCACCATGATCAAGTAGGCTTCATCCCAGGCATGCAGGGATGGTTTAATATACGGAAAACCATCAACGTGATCCATTATATAAACAAACTGAAAGAACAGAACCACATGATCATTTCATTAGATGCTGAGAAAGCATTTGACAAAATTCAACACCCCTTCATGATAAAAGTCCTGGAAAGAATAGGAATTCAAGGCCCATACCTAAACATAGTAAAAGCCATATACAGCAAACCAGTTGCTAACATTAAACTAAATGGAGAGAAACTTGAAGCAATCCCACTAAAATCAGGGACTAGACAAGGCTGCCCACTCTCTCCCTACTTATTCAATATAGTTCTTGAAGTTCTAGCCAAAGCTATCAGACAACAAAAGGAGATCAAGGGGATACAGATCGGAAAAGAAGAGGTCAAAATATCACTATTTGCAGATGACATGATAGTATATTTAAGTGATCCCAAAAGTTCCACCAGAGAACTACTAAAGCTGATAAACAACTTCAGCAAAGTGGCTGGGTATAAAATTAACTCAAATAAATCAGTTGCCTTCCTCTATACAAAAGAGAAACAAGCCGAGAGAGAAATTAGGGAAACGACACCCTTCATAATAGACCCAAATAATATAAAGTACCTCGGTGTGACTTTAACCAAGCAAGTAAAAGATCTGTACAATAAGAACTTCAAGACACTGAGGAAAGAAATTGAAGAAGACCTCAGAAGATGGAAAGATCTCCCATGCTCATGGATTGGCAGGATTAATATAGTAAAAATGGCCATTTTACCAAAAGCAATCTACAGATTCAATGCAATCCCCATCAAAATACCAATCCATTTCTTCAAAGAGTTAGACAGAACAATTTGCAAATTCATCTGGAATAACAAAAAAACCAGGATAGCTAAAGCTATCCTCAACAATAAAAGGACTTCAGGGGGAATCACTATCCCTGAACTCAAGCAGTATTACAGAGCAATAGTGATAAAAACTGCATGGTATTGGTACAGAGACAGACAGATAGACCAATGGAATAGAATTGAAGACCCAGAAATGAACCCACACACCTATGGTCACTTGATTTTTGACAAAGGAGCCAAAACCATCCAATGGAAAAAAGATAGCATTTTCAGCAAATGGTGCTGGTTCAACTGGAGGGCAACATGTAGAAGAATGCAGATCGATCCATCCTTATCACCCTGTACAAAGCTTAAGTCCAAGTGGATCAAGGACCTCCACATCAAACCAGACACACTCAAACTAATAGAAGAAAAACTAGGGAAGCATCTGGAACACATGGGCACTGGAAAAAATTTCCTGAACAAAACACCAATGGCTTATGCTCTAAGATCAAGAATCAACAAATGGGATCTCATAAAACTGCAAAGCTTCTGGAAGGCAAAGGACACTGTGGTTAGGACAAAACGGCAACCAACAGATTGGGAAAAGATCTTTACCAATCCTACAATAGATAGAGGCCTTATATCCAAAATATACAAAGAACTCAAGAAGTTAGACCGCAGGGAAACAAATAACCCTATGAAAAAATGGGGTTCAGAGCTAAACAAAGAATTCACAGCTGAGGAATGCCGAATGGCTGAGAAACACCTAAAGAAATGTTCAACATCTTTAGTCATAAGGGAAATGCAAATCAAAACAACCCTGAGATTTCACCTCACACCAGTGAGAATGGCTAAGATCAAAAACTCAGGTGACAGCAGATGCTGGCGAGGATGTGGAGAAAGAGGAACACTCCTCCATTGTTGGTGGGATTGCAGACTGGTAAAACCATTCTGGAAATCAGTCTGGAGGTTCCTCAGAAAATTGGACATTGAACTGCCTGAGGATCCAGCTATACCTCTCTTGGGCATATACCCAAAAGATGCCTCAACATATAAAAGAGACACGTGCTCCACTATGTTCATCGCAGCCTTATTTATAATAGCCAGAAAATGGAAAGAACCCAGATGCCCTTCAACAGAGGAATGGATACAGAAAATGTGGTACATCTACGCAATGGAATATTACTCAGCTATCAAAAACAACGAGTTTATGAAATTCGTAGGCAAATGGTTGGAACTGGAAAATATCATCCTGAGTGAGCTAACCCAATCACAGAAAGACATACATGGTATGCACTCATTGATAAGTGGCTATTAGCCCAAATGCTTGAGTTACCCTAGATCCCTAGAACAAACGAAACTCAAGACGGATGATCAAAATGTGAATGCTTCACTCCTTCTTTAAATGAGGAAAAAGAATACCCTTGGCAGGGAAGGGAGAGGCAAAGATTAAAACAGAGACTGAAGGAACACCCATTCGGAGCCTGCCCCACATGTGGCCCATACATATACAGCCACCCAATTGGACAAGATGGATGAAGCAGAGAGGTGCAGACCGACAGGAGCCGGATGTGGATCGCTCCTGAGAGACACAGCCAGAATACAGCAAATACAGAGGTGAATGCCGGCAGCAAACCACTGAACTGAGAGTAGGTCCCCCGTTGAAGGAATCGGAGAGGGAACTGGAGGAGCTTGAAGGGGCTCGAGACCCCAAAAGTGCAGCAGTGCCAAGCAACCAGAGCTTCCAGGGACTAAGCCACTGCCTAAATACTATACATGGACTGACCCTGGACTCTGACCCCGTGGGTGGCGGTGAGTATCCTGGTGGGAGCACCAGTGGAGGGGGAAGCCCTGGGTCCTGCTAGGGCTGAACCCCCAGTGAACTAGACTGTGGGGGGAGGGCGGCAATGGGGGGGGGGTTGGGAGGGGAGCACCCATGAGGAAGGGGAGGGGGGTGGGGGATGTTTGCCCGGAGACCGGGAGGGGGAATGGCACTTGAAATGTGTGTGGGAGGTACTCAAGTTAATAAAGAAAAAAAAAAAGAAACCTTAAAAAAGTTCAAATCATACATTGTACCGCACACAATAATAGCAGGAGATTTTAACACCCTGCTCTCATCAATGGACAGATCATGGAAACAGAAATTAAACAAAAGCATAGAGAAACTAACAGACGTTATGAAACAAATAGGCTCAACAAATGTTTATAGAACATTACATCCTAAAACAAAAGAATATACCTCCTTCTCACCACCTCATGGTACCTTCTCCAAAATTGACCATATGATCAGTCACAAAACAGGCCTCAACAGATACAGGAAGATAGATATAATCCCATGCACACTATCAGATCACCATGGACTAAGGCTGGTATTCAAGAACAACAATAAAAACAGAAAGACCACATATACATGGAAGTTGAGTATCACTCTACTCAATGACAACTTGGTCAAGGAAGAAATAAAGAAAGAAATTACAGGCTTCTTAGAATTTAATGAAAATAAAGATACAACATACCCAAACTTATGGGACACAATGAAAGAGTGCTAAGAGAAAAACACATAGCTCTGAGTGCCTGCAAAAAGAAACAGGAGAGAGCATATGTCAACAGCTTGACAGCACAACGAAAAGTTCTAGAACAAAAAGAAACAAACAAACTCAAGAAGAGTAGAAGGCAGGAAATAATCAAACTCAGGGCTGAAATCAACCAAGTAGAAACGAAAAGAACTACACAAAGAATCTACAAAACCAGGAGCTGGTTCTTTGAGAAAATCAACAAGATAGATAAACCTTTAACCAGACTAACCAGAGGTCAGAGAGTGTATCCAAATTAACAAAATCAGAAATGAAAAGAGAGACATAACAACAGAATCTGAGAAAATTCAAAAACTCATCAGATCCTACTACAAAAGCCTATATTCAACAAAACTGAAAAATCTGAAGATAATGGACAATTTTCTAGACAAATACCAGGTACCAAAGTTAAATCAGGAACACATAAACTATCTAAACAATCCTACAACTCCTAAAGAAATAGAAGCAGTTATTAAAAGTGTCCCAACCAAAAAGAGCCCAGGATGAGATGGGTTTAGTGCAGAATTCTATCAGAACTTCATAGAAGACCTCATACCAATACTGTCCAAACTATTCCACAAAATAGAAAAAAAAAAAAAAACAGAGCACTACCAAATTCCTTCTATGAAGCAACAATTACTCTTATACCTAAACCACACAAAGACCCAAAAAAGAAAGAGAACTTCAGAACAATTTCCTTTATGAATATTGACACAAAAAATACTCAATAAAGTTCTTGCAAACCGAATCCAAGAACACATCAAAACAATCATCCATCATGATCAAGTAGGCTTCATCCCAGGCATGCAGGGATGGTTTAGTATACAGAAAACCATCAACGTAATCCACTATATAAAAAACTCAAAGATAAGAACCACATGATCATTTCATTAGATGCTGAGAAAGCATTTGACAAAATTCAACACCCCTTCATGATAAAAGTCCTGGACAGATTGGAAATTCAAGGTCCATATCTAAACATAGTAAAAGCAATATATGGCAAACCAGTTGCTAACATCAAACTAAATGGAGAGAAACTTGAAGTAATCCCACTAACAGGGACTAGACAAGACTAGTTCTTGAAGTCCTAGCCACAGCAATCAGAAAACGAAAGGAAGTCAAAGAGATAAAAATTGGAAGGGAAGAAGTCAAAATATCACTCACTATATGCAGATGATATGATAGTATACTTATGTGACTCCAAAAGTTCCACCAGAGAGCTACTTAACCTGATAAACAACTTGAGCAAAGTGTCGGGGTATAAAATTAACTCATACAAATCAGTAGCCTTCCTCTACTCAAAGGATAAACAGGCTAAGAAAGAAATTAGGGAAATGACACCCTTCACAATAGTCCAAAATAACATAAAATACCTTGGTATGCCTCTAACCAAGCAAGTGGAAGATCTGTATGACAAGAACTTCGAGTCTCTGAAGAAATTGAAGAAGATCTCAGAAGATGGAAAAGATTTCCCATGCTCATGGATTGGCAGGATTAATATAGTAAAGATGGCCATTTCACCAAAAGCAATATACAGATTCAGTGCAATCCCCATCAAAATTCCTACTCAATTCTTTATAGAGAAAGAAAGAGCAATTTGCCAATTCATTTGGAACAACAAAAAACCCTGGATAGCTAAAACTATACTCAACAATAAAAGAACTTCTGGGGGAATCACCATTCCTGGCCTCAGGCAGTATTACAGAGCAATAGTGATAAAAAGTGTATGCTATTGGTACAGAGACAGGCAGATAGATCAGTGGAATAGAATTGAAGACCAAGAAATGAACCCACACATCTGTGTTCACTTGGTCTTTGACAAAGGAGCTAAAACCATCCAGTGGAAAAAAAAGATAGCATTTTCATCAAATGATGCTGGTTCAACTGCAAGTCAGAATGTAGAAGAATGCAAATAAACCCATACTTATCACCCTGTACAACGTTTAAGTCCAAGTGGATCAAGGACCTCCACATAAAACCAGATACACTCAAACTATTAGAGAAAAGTAGGGGAGAGCCTGAAACACATAGGCACTGGGGAAATTTTCCTGAGCAAAACACCAATGGCTTATGCTCTAAGATCAAGAATTGACAAATGGGACCACATAAAACTGCAAAGCTTCTGTAAGGCAAAGGACATGGTCATTAGGACAAAATGACAACTAACAGATTTGGAAAAGATCTTTACCAATCATACATCTGATAGAGGGCTAATATCCAATATATACTAGTAACTCAAGAAGCTAGACTCCAGAGAGCCAAATAACCCTTTTAAAAATGGGGTACAAAGCTAAACAAAGAATTCTCAGCTGAGGAATATTAAATGGCTGAGAAGTACCCAAAGAAATGTTCAACACCCTTAATCATCAGGAAAATACAAATCAAAACAACCGTGAGATTCCACCTCATACCAATCAGAATGGCTGAAACCAAAAACTCAGTTGACAACAGACACTGGCAAGGATGTGGAGAAAGAGAACCACTCTTCCATTGTTGGTGGGATTGCAAGCTGGTCCAACCACTCTGGAAATCAGTCTGGAGATTCCATAGTACTACCTGAGGACCCAGCTATACCACTCCTGGGCCTAGACTCGAAAGATGCTCCAATGTATAACAAGGACACGTGCTCCACTATGTTCATAGCAGCCTTATTTATAATAGCCAGAAGTTGGAAAGAACCCAGATGTCCCTCAACAGAGGAATGGATACAGAAAATGTGTACATTTACACAATGGATTACTACTCAGCTACTTAAAACAATGATTAATGAGATTCATAGACAAATGAATGGAACTAGAAAACATCATCCCGAGTGAGGTAACCCAATCTCACACACACACACACACACACACACACACACACACACACACAAACCCACAAAAAAAGCACATAGAATGTACTCACTGATAAGTGCATATTAATCCAAAAGCTCTGAATACCCAAGAAACAATTCACAGACCATATGAAGCTCAAGAAGAAGGAAGACCAAAATGTGGATGCCTCAGTCCTTCTTGGAAGAACAAAATACTCACCGGAGGAAGTACAGGGACAAAAAGTGGAGCAGGAACTGAAGAAAAGGTCATCCAGAGATTGCCCAACATGGGGAATCCATCCCATATGCAACCACCAAACCCAGTCACTATTGCTGATGCCAAGAAGTGCTTGCTGACAATTGCCTGATATGGATGCCTCCTGAGAGGCTCTGCCAGAGCCCTACTGATACAGGTAAGGATGCTTGCAGCCAACCATTGGATTGAGCAGGGAGACCCCAGTGGAGGAGTTAGAGAAAGATTGAAGGAGCTGATGGGATTTGCAACCCCATAGGAAGAAAAACAATATCAACCAACCAGACCCCACCAGCGCTCCCAGGGATTAAACCACCAACCAATGAGTACACATGGAGGGACCCATGATTTCAGTCACATATGTAGCAGAGGACAGCATTCCCCAGCATCAATAGGAGGAAAAGTCCTTGGTCCTGTGAAGGCCCCCATGTAGAGCATTGAGGTTGAAGTGGGTGGGTGGGAATGGGAGCACCCTCATAGAAGCAGGGGGAGCAGGAGGGAGTATGGGAGAAGGGGAAAAGGTGATAACATTTGAGATGTAAATACATAAAATGTCTGAGAAAAATAAAATTTAAGAAAAAATAAAAAAAATGAAAGCTAAAAAAAAGAATTTATAAGTATAACAGAAATCTGGGTTTGAAAAGGACAAATGAAGTGTTTTTACTTAGTGTGTTTTTGATTCTTATGGACAATCAGAAAACACACAAAAATCACCACAATATCTCTCCAAGATAGGGAATGAACACAATATTGTAAACCCCCATATACCAACCCTACAGCGGGGAATAGCACATGGTCAAACAAGTCATCAAACTACCACTCATTCCTGACATGGATGTGTTGTGAAACTTCCTTGTACATATATACACCTATACCCACAGAGTAGCACAGTTCTCATCCACAAGCATAGAGGCTCCTTTGTAGAGAGGGTGGAGGTGACTGCAGTGACTCCTACCTGGTCAAAGTACAAAAAATAAGTTATTGGTAAGTGTGCAATCCTAAACAGGGCAGCAATGCCCTCCTATCCCCACCCAAACTTCCAGGGAACACTGAAAAAGAGAGGGCAGAAATCAATGGCTGGGGAATGAAGGAAGAGTGTCATAAAACACTGCCGTCCAGATATGACATTGTCACTGTAACCATGAACACACAACACCTATGCAAACATGCAAAAGCGTGGGCCCTCCAGCTTTACACAATAGACAGAGGACTTATGAGGACCCATGAGGACATATCTCCTCCTGAGGAAGTAATGAATTGTTAATTGTTGCTGAAGGAAAATGTGCCATTTTAATACATTGTAGCACTAGCAAACTAGTTGTGCATGTACACACACAGATACACACACACACACACACACACACATATCAATAAGTAAATATAAAATAAAAATCTTAAAGAAGGAAAGAGAAAACAAAGGAAGAAAGCCAGTCAGTTTGGCCTGTTACCTTCAAATTTATGTTCTTGGGAGACTGGCCGAGGTACCCATAAAAGGATTCTGGGTTGGTCTTGTCAGATTGTGCGTGTCCGTGTGCATGTGTGTGTTAAGAGAGAAAGGGGTTCTGCAATAAAGACATTGAGTCAGAAACCCTTCCTTCATCTGCAAGTTGTTCACTTTGAGGATAGTCATTAAAAAGGTGAGTGCTCTGGGGCCCTGCAGGGGTGCCCTCTGGCATGACTGGCTTTGCAGCTGTAATTACACACAGGAGACCTATAGAAAGTGGGCCTATTGATTGTCTATCACCGACGTAAGGCTCACAAGGCCACCGTACTCCTCCCCAGGGACTGATAGACAGTTAATGGTTACTAAGGGCTCAGGAGGTCTCTCCTTTCCCCCAAGATCTAGAGGCAGTTAGCTTTTGATATGCTGGGGGTTCAGGACACCACACCCCTTCCCAAACGTATATATAGAGAGTTAACAGTTGCTAGAGAAGGTGTGTTTTCCTTCACTCATATTGTTATATCAGGCTGGAATGCAGGAACAGACTGTCCTATAATTAGAACACTGAAGGGCAGCAATCTCTCCATGGGAATGGAGCCTGTGGACTGTGGCACAGGGCATGAGATTTTGTGGGGTTTGAAGTAGGAAATGCCCTTCGGGGTAGGGTCTGGTGAAAAACATATTGGTCTTAGTTCTGCCTCTGGAATTTCAGATGACGATATCCTCCATCACTGCAGTCTGGGTTTTAAATAAAAACCATCTTTGCGAGCAGAAATCCTTGGGTATGAGAAGTCTCAAGGTCAAGAGTTGTCACCTGGAGATAATTTTACCCTTTAGGTATAATGTTACCCATGTGTCTGTAAATAACCCCTCACCCACACTCCTATAAGCAACCCCAGTGAAGCTAACCATCTGACCAAGCTAGACTTGAATAGCATCTCTTCTACTCACTCTATCTCTGGTAAATAGACATTTCTCCCACATAAGGTTTATACAAGAGGTTCCCCCCTGCCTGACCTCAACTCATCCCTGCATTGTGAAGCAAAGGCAAGCACAGTGATGTCACAGACCACTGTTTCATCCTCTTTTTCTGGTCACCCTAGACCTGGACCAGCCTTTTCTACTGGCACCTAGAGTGAAGAGGTCCACTTTGTTAAACAGCATTAGGAGGCCAGCTGCAGCCCATGGATGTCAATGGATACCCAAAGCCCCAGCCCTCCCCCGAAACTCATGGGCCTCCTTCCCTGACCTCTAACACAGTCCTGGTGAGCAAGAATCTAGAGCAAGATTCCTTCAGTGTGGTGGGAGACAGGTTCCCACTGAAAACAGGTGCTGTGGTTATTGACATGGGCACAGGCACCTGTAAGGTAGGCTTTGCAGGACAATCCCAACCCACCTACTCGGTGGCCACCATCCTGGGTTGCCAGCCCAAGAAACAGGCTACCAAGGGCCAATCGGAGCTGGAAACTTTTATTGGGGAGGCAGCCCGCTCCCGCCCAGAACTGAGGTTGGTGAAGCCTATTCGCAATGGCATTGTGGTGGACTGGGAAGCAGCCGAACTAATATGGCGACACATCCTGGAACATGATCTCCGAGTAGCCACCCAAGAGCACCCTCTACTGTTTTCGGATCCACCCTTCAGCCCTGCCACCAACCGAGAGAAGCTAGTAGAGGTGGCCTTTGAGTCTCTGCACTCCCCAGCCTTGTATGTGGCCTCTCAATCTGTATTGTCAGTCTATGCTCACGGACGTGTTAACGGACTCGTTGTGGACACTGGCCACGGAGTCAGCTACACAGTGCCAGTTGTTCAGGGTTACAACTTACCCCATGCCATCCAACGCTTGGACCTGGCAGGCAACCATCTTACTGCCTTCCTAGCAGAAATGATCCTGGGCTCTGGCTTCTCATTGCAACAGGAGGACCTGGACTTGGTGGAGAACATCAAACATCATTACTGCTATTTGGCCTCAGATTTCCAAAAGGAACAGGCCCGCCCAGATCAGGAGTGCAAGCAAACTCTGAGGCTTCCTGATGGACGGACTGTTACTCTGGGAAAAGAGTTATTCCAGTGTCCAGAGCTCCTATTCCATCCCCCAGAGATTCCAGGATTATCGCCCATGGGCCTCCCAGCCATGGCTGAACAGAGCCTCCTCAGGGTGCCTCAAGATCTACGGCCCCATGTGGCCCAGAATGTGATCTTATGTGGAGGCTCCTCACTCTTCACCGGCCTGGAGAGTCGCTTCAGGGCAGAGCTGCTACGTTCTCTGTCCCCTGAGGACCACGTAGTGGTCATGGCACAGCCCAACAGGAATCTTTCAGTGTGGATCGGGGGCTCCATTTTGGCCTCACTACATGCTTTCCAGTCCTGTTGGGTCCTGCGGGAACAATATGAAGAAATGGGACCCCAGGTTGTATACCGAAAATGCTACTAACATGGGACAAGGAGGGAAGGGCTAAGGGCAGTAAAGCTTTCTTGAAAAGCAAACTCTCTCATCTTCCAGCTCTATCCCATATTCTAGAGCCCACCCAAATGACTCATGTTCTCATTAAATCACTAACCCACCTCCAGCTTAACTCCTCAACTTCAACCCCTCACACTCCTGGAACCTTCTCCTCCAAACAAACACCTGACTGACCCTAAAGTATCCATGGCCTTCCTCTTTAGATATCCTAATTCTAATCCCTTATACTTCCCTCATAACAAACTCTAAAACAATACCAATTGGGTTTTTTTGTTATTGTTGTTAGTTCTGTCCAACCCACCTTCCAGGTATCTTTAGCCTATCCACCCATCCATGGCATTCTCTTCCGGTTAAGTAAAACACCCAGACACATTTACACATTCCCAAGATACCTTCAGAATCTGACATACTAATCATAGACACACACACACACACACACACACACACAGAGAGAGAGAGAGAGAGAGAGAGAGAGAGAGAGAGACAGAGACAGAGACAGAGACAGAGAGAGACAGAGAGAGACAGAGAGAGATAGAGAGAGACAGGGAGAGAGAGGAAAGCCCTCCACAAATGTCCATGAATTCTTAAGTAGCCTTAAGTGGCCCTTGATATAATTTCTCAACTCCTCCAAACAGTTCCCCACAAAAATCTTCACAAGATGTTCTACCTACCACATCCTAGAATTTTCCCAAGAATACTCCAATTCTACTAGCCCTCCATGATCAGTTTGCTTGCACTCCTGATCTGGGCAGGCCTGTTCCTTTTGGAAATCTGAGGCCACATAGCAGTAACAATATTTGATGTTCTCCACCAAGTCCAGGAACATAAGAACCCTTATTTCTTTGTTTTGTTTTGATTTGTTTGAACCCTTATTTTTTATCCTTCCAAATATACTCCTTATAGTCCCTTATACTTTTTTCCTTAATTTGTTCCTCAGACATTTTGTACATGTGTCTTCAATTTATACAACTCCCCATTTCCCTTCCAGTGTCTCCCAGAGCCCCTCTACCACATTCTCCTTCTACCCTCAGGACTTTTGTCACAGACCACCGAGTCCACTCAGTCAATGCTGCATGAGTGTAGGGCTGTCCACTGTCACATAGGCATTCTTACAGGGAACAACCCTCTGAAGAAAACTCATTCTCCCTACCAAAGCTCCTCAACTTAGGAGTGGGGCTCTTATATCTAAGCTGGAATGTTGAATGGCTTGATAGTGCATAGGTCGTATGCACACAAGCACAGCAGCTGTGCATTCATAAGTGCAATGGCCCTTACAAAGTGTTCTGAAGACATATTCTGACCGTCCTCCCCAACTTCTGGCTTTTAAAATCTTTCTGCTCCTTCTTCTGCACAGTTCCCTGGGTCATTAGGAATAATATGAAGTAGATGTTTCATCTAGGGCTCAGAGTTCCACATGTACTTGGTCTCTGCACTCTGACCATCTGCATGGTCTTTTATTGATTGCCATTCACTGCAAAGCAAATCATCACGGGTGAGGGACAAAAACTGCAGTAACCTATGAGCACTGGAAGATAGGATACAGAAGTGTGGGCAACTCACTTTTAGCTGACCAAATGCATGTACTCCCCCTTTTTTCTCCATACTCCACACATGAATACTGAATCTCCATCTACCATCCCCGAGTCTCCTGACCTACTGCAGGTTCCCCTGGCCCATCCCTGAAATGATCCCCTTTCTACCATGGTATATCTCTCCAGAGCTGCCCTTCATATTCCTGTAATCATCTTCTCTGGCAACTCATCTCCATCAACCCCCTCAAAGAACAGCAAGATCCCCAAACCTTACAATGGCCCTTACTGTTCAAAGCTGACATCATGTTTCCACCAGAAAGAGTCCTTCATGGCTACCTTACACGGATGCTTTCTAAGAAGGCGAAGACCTTCTCCCAGAAAGACTCTGGACTCCCAGATTTGGGTCATGGTTCTTCAATTCAGAGGATGCTTTGCTGAGCCCATTAATACCTACTAAGCCCTTTTCTGTGTTGTAATCTCCCAACTCCCTCCCCATAACCCCTCTCCAAAGACACTCTTCTAGGGTCTTCCCCATGTTGAACCCCAGAACTCTCTTCTCTGAAATTTCTACATGTTTTCTGGAACTCAGAACAGACTAACTCCCTGGTGACCTTTTATCAGCCCAGATTAGGATAAGATGGGTAACAGTGTTCTCAAGAGCAATCTGTCACATTATGACCTTCAGGCAGATGTTCCAGGAGAAATACACCTAGATGCTGGTTCCCTCCACTTGCCTCTACACATGTCCTTAAAGGCTTATTGTGCTAGCCATTCTCAACCCTGTTTCCTTACATTCATTCAGAGGTGATAACCATCTCTTTAGATTGATACTCCCCTCACCCTATGACTTCAACACAGCCCCAGGGACTTTCTTTGCCCTGGGGCCATAAGGTCTCTTCAGTCCAACTATGTTCTTGCTAAGCCTGAAGTGGGAACTTACGAAGCACCTGGAGTCTTCTGCACCAAGTTCTCCAGTACAGATTGAAGATAATCAGGATCCCATGCAGAAATGGGAAACATGTATGTCATTTGTTGTTAAAATAAACAGATTTCCCTGGATTTTATTCATCTATTCCAGGCCCTCTTACCTCTCAGCTCAAAGGTCCTCTGACCTCTCATTCTGTCATAGGTCACTTTCCAGATGCTTACACATATGCCTTGCGCCTTTGTCTACATGGCTAGCAGCTTTTGTCTTGTGATGTGATTGTGTGGTGTGTGTGTGTGTGTGTGTGTGTGTGTGTGTGTGTGTGTGTGTGTCGCACATGCACATGTGTATATGGGAACTAGAGAAAGATATTAGAAGTCGTCCTCTAACTGAAAGAGCTTGAAGGGGCTTGAGACTTCATAAGAACAACAATGCCAACCAACCAGAGCTTCCAGGGACTAAGCCACTACCCAGACTATACATGGACTGACCCTGGGCTCCAACCTCATAGGTAGCAATGAATAGCCTAGTAAGAGCACCAGTGGAAGGGGAAGCCCTTGGTCCTGCCAAGACTGAACCCCCAGTGAACATGATTGTTGGGGGGAGGGCGGTAATGGGGGGAGGATGGAGAGGGGAACACCCATATAGAAGGGAAGGGGGAGGGGTTAGGGAGATGTTGGCCAGGAAACTGGGAAAGGGAACAACAGTCGAAATGTAAATAAGAAATACCCAAGTTAATAAAGATGAAAAAAGATAAATAAATATATAAATATTTTCTTTAAAAAAAACGTCCTCCTCTATCAATCTCCACTTTGTTCCTTTGAGACAGCAACTCTCACTGAACCTGGAGATTGGCAGCCAGCAAGTCTTAATGATCCTTCCTGTCTCCCATCCATGAATCCTGGGAATTTTTGTTTTGTTTTGTTTTGTTTTTTCTTTTTGGTTTCAGGACAGGGTTGTCCCTACACTTACACACTTATACTGCCACCAAACCTAGACAATATTGATGAAGCCAAGAAGTGCATGCTGACAGGAGACTGATATAGCCATCTCCTGAGAGGCTCAGCCAGAGTGTAACAAATACAGAGGCGAATTCTAGCAGCAAACCATTGAACTGAGAATTGGGTCCCCGTTGGAGGAGTTAGAGAAAGGATTAAAGGAGCTGAAGGGGCCTGCAACCCCATAAGAACAACAATACCAACCAACCAGAGCTCCCAGGGACTAAACCACTACCCAAAAACTGCACATGGACAGACCCATGGCTCCAGCTGCATATGTAGCAGAGGATGGCCTTGTGGGCATCAATGGGAGGAGAAGCCCTTGGTCCTGCCAAGGCTGGATCCCCCAATGTAGGGCAATGTCAGGGCGAGAGGCAGGAATGGGGGGTGGTTAGGAAGGGAGTACACCCTTAAAGAAGAAGGAGAGAGGGATGGGATAGGGGGCTTGTGGATAGGAAACCAGAAAAGGGAATAACATTTGAAATGTAAATAAAAAATATCCAATAAAAAAGAAAAAAAATGGAAAAAAAAATCCTAAGAAAATCTGTTACTTTGTATGGCAATTTTTTTTCTTTTTCTTACTTTCATTCAAAAACAGATTCTTTTATCATATATCCTTATTGCAGTTGCTCCTCCCTCTACTCGCAGCGCCTCCCCACTTCCCCTCCCATTTGGATCTACTCCCTTTCTGTATCCCATCAGAAAAGAAGAGGCTTTTCAGAGGTAACAACAAAACATAAGGAAATAAAATATAAGCTAAAACATGTATGCTAGGTTTTTAATGAAAGCAAAATGGCAAATTCATTTTAAAGAGAAAAGGAGAGAAGAAAGGAGGGCAGGAAAGAGGGAGGCAGGAAGGGGAGAGAGGCAGAATGGCAGGACCACGAAGCCAGTTATACATTCTGCCTAGGGGTTGAGGCCTACCCTCAATCCGCCAGGTTACCAAGCTGAAAGCAGGCACTTTTTGTTCTTCCCACCAGAGGGCAGCACCCTCAAGTTCAAGAGACCAAGTTATCTATGACTCTTAATACAGTGGTTCTCAACTGCATTCCTTAAATTGTGGTCACCCCACTCCAACCATAAAATTATTTTCATTGCTACTTCATAAGTTTAATTTTGCTACTGTTATGAATTGTGATGTAAGTATCTGTTTTCTAAGACTCTTAGTTAATCCCTGTGAAAGTGTCCTGGGAGGTTTTAACACAGCAGGTTCGAAGGTAAGGTTAGAGACAGCAGGAGTAAACTCTTCCAAATGAGAAGTGGGTAGAAACTGAGAAAAGAGGAAAATGTGTTTTAAAAGGGGAGAGGGGGCAGAGAGAAAGGAAGAGTGAGGCAGAGGCGGGGTTGGGGGCACACAGAGGAAAACAGTGAAAAACAGTATTGAAGTTGGAAGGGAAAAGTTGTGAGGGTACAGAAAGGAATAATAATAGAAGGAAAGAAGTGGCATGAATTTGTTCAAAACATAGATGTGTGTCTAAAATTATCAATTAAAAGAAAATAGGCTGTCTCAAATGTCACTAGAAATACGGAATGTTCAGAAAACCCACCTTCCCCCCAGCCTACTAGGACACCTACGAGGCCCTCATTTAAACTGAGATTCCCCTGACTTTAACAATTCCCTGGATTAGGAAGTTCACCTACAACTTGCCAGGCATGGAACATTACCATTTGCATATCCCCAGTGATGAGTTCACTGAATGCGATTAGAACTCCCACCTCTTTGCATGAATCATTAGGCTCCACCCAGCACCAGACTATAACCCTGATTAATCTAGAACCCTGGAAACTCTCACATCTGCCCACACACACCCTAAAGCCCATGTGATCTCAAACCCAGAGTGCCCAGTTCCCTCAATTTCTGGTTTAAAACATTCACAAATATACGTTCAGTCCACACAGTGATCTAGGAAAAATAGTCAAGAAGACATGGAGTCTCTCTCTGCCTTCCAAGTCATTGTGGCAGAGACAAAGTCTATCACTTTTAGACCAGTTTTCTCCAACTTCCAGTAGTTGGCATCTGTCCCTTTCACAGATCCCCAAGTCCTCTTGTTCTGAAGACACCAGAATTCTTCCCCTCTCTCCAGCCTTCTGAACCCAGCCCAGTCTCTTGTCCTATAGGAACCTTCAAGTGTGTGTGTGTGTGTGTGTGTGTGTGTGTGTGTGTGTGTGTGTATGATATGTATGAATGTGCAGGGGTAAATGCACACTTGTAAACTTGTGTGCAGAGGCCAAAGGATGAAATTAAATGTTTTGTTCTACTTCTTCTCTGCTCTCTTCAGTTGAATTAAATCTTGAAGTTTGCCATTTCTGCTAGCCAGTGAGAATCCAGGATATGCCCATTTCCTGTCTCTCCAGGGCTGGGGTTACAGGCATTCACAGCCATGCATAGCTTTTACATGAGTCTGGGATCCAAATGCAGTCTGTCATAGTTACATACCAAGCATTCTTACCCACTGAGATACCTTCCCAGCTTTTAGGACCCTGATCACTCCAGGGGAACCATTACAAAGGACTTAGAAATCCTAAATCAGAACATTCTGGTGACTTTGTATAACATGCAAACCAAGTTCTGCCCATCTTTAGCTGCCATCCCTCTATTCAGTCATGCCTGCACTTTTTCTCCCACTGTATAGGTGTGTGTCCCATTCACTCCAATCCAGTGTACAGGGTGTGTGTCCCACTCCAATTGAGTGTATAGGGTGTGTGTCCCACTCACTCCAATCCACTATATATAGGGTGTGTGTCCTACTCCAATTCAGTATATAGAGTGTGTGTCCCACTCCAATCATCTTGGAAACTTCACCCTAAGAACATTTGAAGGTGACATTTTGAAACACAGGAAATATGGTTAAAGAAAAGCACAAAAGTGTGTCCTAGTTCAATCTGGCTATCGTTGTATAGTTCAGGATAGATGACCACATGAGGATCAGAGTTCAAAGTCATCCTTTCCTATGTGGTCTAAGGCCAGCCTGGGTCCAAAAGGGGAAGGAGGGGCTGGAGAGATAACTCAGTAAACACTTGCCTCACAAGAGTGAGGAAGCTTCTGTCCCCAAAGCAAAGTAAGAAAGAAAGAAAGAAAGAAAGAAAGAAAGAAAGAAAGAAAGAGAGAAAGAGAGAAAGAGAGAAAGAAAGAGAAAGAGAAAGAAGAGAAAGAAGAAAGAGAAAGAAGGAAAAGAAGAAAGACAGGAGAAAAAAAGAGAAGAGAAAGGGCTGTATTACCCTCTATGCAGAGACTCACAACATGTCCTGAAGACCATACTGGTGACCTTAGGGGCAGAGCAGATGTTCTTTCCTCCCCCTCCTAATTGTATACTGTATGGAGGCCTCAAGCACACACATGTCCTGCCTACCTCTCTAAACTGTGGTCTGGAGCTCACTGGCATGTTTAGCTGGTGATCTCCAATACAAGGGGATCCTGCCTCAAAAATGAAGACGGCACCAGAGACAGGGATCAGCAAATAAAGGCGCATGCCACCTTCTTATTTCCATCTGCGCCCAGAGCTAAGGTCCCACAGCTCTCCAGACTGAAACCCTGTGCAGTGAGGGCTCGTCTCCGAGGAATGCTCTCTCTCCTAAGCCCACAGGTGAGACACCACTTTTGTTCCACTAACTGTCCAAAGAGAGACCCACCAAGACCTCCACATAAAACCAAATACACTGAAACTAAAAGAAAAGAAAGTGGAGAAGTCTCAAACACATGGGCACTGGGGAAAATTTCCTGAACCAATGGCTTATGCTCTAAGATCACCAATAGTCAAAGAGCGCCTCATAAAACTGCAAAGCTTCTGTAAGGCAAAGGACACTGTCAATAGGACAAAACGGCAACCCACAGATTGGGAAAAGATCTTTTACCAGTCCTACATCCAAAAGAGGGCTAATATCCAATATATACGAAGAACTCAAGAACTTAGACTCCAGAAAGCCAAATAACCCTATTAAAAATGGGGTACAGAGCTAAACAAAGAATTCTCCGCTGAGGAATATTGAATGTAGGGGAAGCACCTAAAATGTTCAACATCCTTAGTCATCAGGGAAATCCAAATCAAAACAACCCTGAGATTCCACCTCACACCAGTCAAAATGACTAAGATAAAAAGTTCAGGCGACAGCAGATGTTGGCAAGGATGTGGAGAAAGAGGAACACTCCTCCATTGTTGGTGAAGTTGCAAACTGGTACAGCCACTCTGGAAATCAATCTGGAGGTTCTTCAGAAAATTGGACATTCCACTACCTGAGGACCCAGCTATACCACTCCTGGGCATATACCCAAAAGATGCTCCAACATACAACAAAGACACATGCTCCACTATGTTCATAGCAGACTTGTAATAGCAGGAAGCTGGAAAGAATCCAGATGCCCTTCAACAGAGGAATGGATACAGAAAATGTGGTACATCTATACAACGGAGTACTACTCAGCTATCAAAAACAATAACTTGATGAAATTCATAAGCAAATGGAATGAACTAGAAAATATCATCTTGAGTAAGGTAACCCAATCACAGAAAAACACACATGTTATACACTCATTGATAAGTGGATATTAGCCCAAAAGTTCAAATTACCCAAGATGCAATCCACAGACCACATGAAACTCAAGAAAAAGGATGACCAAATTGCAGATGCTCCGTTCTTTCTTAAAAAGGGAAACAAAAATATCCATAGGAGGGGATAGGGAGGCAAAGTTTAGAGGAGAGACTGAAGAAACAGCCATTCAGAGCCTGCCGCACATGTGGCCCATACATATACAGCCACCAAAACCAGATAAGATGGATGAAGCTAAGAAGTGCATGCTGACAGGAACTGGATATAGCTCTCTCCTGAGAGACACAGCCAGAACATGTCAAATACAGAGGCAAATGCTAGGAGCAAACCACTGAACTGAGAATGGGACCCCCGTTGAAGGAATTAGAGAAAGGATTGAAAGAGCTGAAGGAGCTTGCAACCCCATAAGAACAACAATGCCAACCAACCAGAGCTTCCAGGGACTAAACCACTACCCAAAGACTATACATGGATTGACCCATGGCTCCAACTGCATATGTAGCAAAGGAAGGCTTACTGGGCACCAATGGAAAGAGAAGCCCTTAGTCCTACCAAGGTTGGACCCCCAGTGTAGGGGATTGTGGGGAGGGGGAGATGGTAAGGGGAGGTGGATGGGGAGGGGAACCTCCTTATAGAAGGGGACGGGGGGCTAGGGGGCTTATGGACAGGAAACCAGGAAAGGGAATAACATTTGAAATGTAAATAAGAAATGCCCAATTAAAAAATTTAAAAAAAAATATGAGACTTCATGAAATTCATAGGCAAATGGATGGAACTAGGATATAGCATCCTGGGTGAGGTAACCCAGTCATAAAAGAACACACATGGTATGTACTCACTGATAAGTGGATATTAGCCCAAAAGTTTGGAATACCCAAGATGCGATTCATAGATCATATGAAGCTCATGAAGAAGGAAGACCCTAAGTGTGGATGCTTCAGTCCTTCTTAGAAGGGGGAACAAATACTCACAGGAGGTAATATGGAGACAAAGTGTGGAGCGGAGACTAAAGGAAAGGCCATTTAGAGACTGCCCCACCTGGAGACCCAGCCTATATATATATACATCCACCAAACCCAGTCACTATTGCAGATGCCAAGAAGTGCATGCTGACAGGAGCCTGATATAGTTGTCTCCTGAGAGGCCTTGCCAAAGCCTGACAAATACAGAGGCAGATGCTTGCAGCCAACCGTTGAACTGAGTACGGAGTCCCCAATGGAAGAATTAGAGAAAGGACTGAAGGAGCTGAAGGGGTTTGCAACCTGATAAGAAGAACAACAATATCAACCAACCAGAACTCCCTGGGACTAAACCACCGACCAAAGAGTACACATGGAGCAACCCATGGCTCCAGCTGCATATGTAGCAGAGGATGGCCTTATGAGGCAGCAATGGGAGGAGAGGTCCTTGGTTCTATGAAGGCTCCATGCCTCAGTATAGGGGAATGCCAGGGCTGGGAGGCAGGGAGTCAGTGGGTGGGTGGGTGGGAGGGTGGGGGAGCACCCTCATAGAAGCAGACCAAGGGGGGATAAGATGGGGGTTTCCAGATGGGAAACTGGGAAAGGGAATAACATTTGAAATGTTAATAAAGAAAATATCCAATTAAAAAATGGGTACAAAGCCAAACAAAGGATTCATTACAGAGGAATCTCAAACGGTGCAAAGACACCTAAAGAAATCTTCAGGGGCTGGGGATTTAGCTCAGTGGTAGAGCGCTTACCTAGGAAGCGCAAGGCCCTGGGTTCGGTCCCCAGCTCCGGAAAAAAAAGAACCAAAAAAAAAAAATCTTCAAAGTCCTTAGTCTTCATGGAAATGCAAATCAAAACAACTCTGAGATTCCACCTCACACCAATCAGAATAGGTGCTGGTGAGGATATGGAGAAAGAGGAGTACTCCTTCATTGCTGGTGGGATTGCAAACTGGTACAACCACTTTGGAAATCAAGATGTCAGTTCCTCAGAAAATTGGGGGGAAAAAAATGTACCTGAAGACCCAGCTATACCACTCCTGGGCATATACCTAAAAGATATCCCACAATACCACAAGGACACATGTTTCTCTAAGTTCATAGCAGCTTTATTTGTAATAATCAGAAACTAGAAACAATCCAGTTGTCCCTCAACCTAAGAATGGTTACAGAAAATGTGGTTCATTTACACAATGGAATACTCCAGCTGTTCAAAACAAGGGCATCATGAATTTTACAGGCAAATGGATGGAACTAGAAAATATCATCCTGAGTGAGGTAACAAAGACCAAAAAGGACATGCATGGTATGTACTCACTGATAAGTGGATATTAGTCAAATAGTACAGAATACCCATGATACACTCCACAGACTAAAGTTAAACAAACAAAGAAAAAAAAAAGCCCAAGTGAGTATGCTTCAATCCCATTTAGAAGGAGGAACAAAATAATCATGGGAGGCAGAGGGAAAAAGGAAATTGGGTGGGAGAGAGAAAGTGGAGAGGAAAGTGGCAGGATCAGGTATTGGGAGGAGGACAAGGAAAAAGCCCAGAGGGCCAAGGAAATAAAAGGAAATATGCAGTTGCGGCGGGGGGGGGGGGACCTCTAGAAAGACCCAGAGACCTGAGATGGAGGAAGGCTCCAGAACCTTAATCAAAATGCCCAATAGTGGAGATATGGCACCTGAAGAGACCACCTCTAGAAATTAGACAGGGCTTCCAGTGGAGGGAGGGGGACACCAACCACATTCAAAATTTTTGACCCAAAATTGTTCCTATCTAAAGGATAGATGCAGGGGCAATCATGAAGCAGAGACTGAATGAATAGCTGACCAGTTACTAGCCCAACATGGGATCCATTCCATGGGCATGCATCAAACCCTAACACTATAACTGATGCTATGTTGTGTTGTTGTAAAAATATAAAAAGAAAAAAGTAATGTTGTCTTTTACCCTGCTAGCTCTGGCTCCGTAGTGTCCCAAGATATCTGCTAGATATCTTGGCGGAAACACATCCCAACTCCTCGGCAGCCCAAAGTCTCCTGCCGCCGCACACTTTCCTACACTCAAACCGTCACATAAAAGAACACACAACACAATAATCTTAGATCCAATTAATAAGATATAATTGCCCATTTAAACATACAAAGCCCGGTACCATCCATCCCTTAGGAACAATGATAACAACTTGTAAATACACAGAGCAGAATCTTAATGTCACCTGCCATAGCTTCTCACCCTCTCCTCTTCCTGTCTCTCCTTTCTGTCCTAGTCTCCTCCTCTTCCTTCAAACTTCTCTCCCGCCCATCCTTCCTTCTCCTCCAATGACAGGCCTCCTTCTATCCTGTACCTGCCCCTCACCTATACTTTACAAATTCAAGTGAAGTCACCTGAGTTCTGAGTATGTGACTAGGCAGCTGTCCTTGGGGCAGTGGAATTAGCATCAAAATACAGATAACTTCTGGGCAAACCACAACATTTCCCCCTTTTTATCCAGTTAAAAAGCCTTTTCACTTATATATAAATTGAGTACAATTATTACCATTCTACAATTTATGAAGCATATGATATTCTCAACACCCAGTCCATCACTATATCAGTTAAACAGAACATTTAGTTATCCATTCCAGCTTAAGAAAGGCTTACAATCTGTATTATATCTTGGCTAGCTTGTATACTATCTGATAACTATCCAGTAAAATATGTATATTTAGAGTTAAACAGCCTGATAGGCTATGAGACTATAATGTCTTCAACCCCATCAGAAATCTGAGAATGACCAAATATCTATACACATAGGAAGCCTAACACGGCTTCCAGAACTGAGAGGTTGTAGAGACAAATTTCCACTAGCGCAGTCCCCTGTTAGCAACATGTGAGCACAAGTATGTTGTGCTTTCAGACAGCTTGGCATGGCTGCTTCTGAGAGGCTCTACCAGCAGCTAACTGAGACAGATGCGGATACAGTCAGACAGAGATCAGGAACACCTATGGAAGAGTTAATGGAAGGATTGAAGAAACTGAAAGAGATAGCAACCTCATAGGAACACCAACAGTGTTGACTAACCCAGACCCCTGGAAGCTCCCAGAGACTGAGTCATGAACCAAAGAGCATACATGGGCTGGTCCGTGGCCCCTAGCACATACAAGTATAGGACTGCCTTGTCTGGCCTCAGTGGGAGAGGGTGTGCATAAACCTGTAGAGACCTGATGCTCCAGGGAGGAGGAATGTCCAGGGGGGACCTTTTCAGAGGCAAAAGGGGGGGAGAAGAACTCTGCAAGGAGGTACTGGGAATACGGGCAACATTTGGGGTATAAATAAGTAAATATAATCATTAATAAAAATAGGCAAGTGAAAAATAATTTTTAATAAAAGTATATTGTAAACAAAGGAACATAAACAGTGGAGATTTCCACTGGCCTCCACATCCTTTATGCATACAGTATTTTTATAAAACAAGAAAATTGATGTTGTGGTATATAGCTTTAAACACAGCACTCAGGAGGCAGAAACAGGTAGATCTTTGATTTTCAGGTCAGCCTGTTCTACCTGACTTTGATTTTGAGTTCAGTCTGACTCAACCTGAGTTCCAGGACAGCCAGGACCACAGAGAGAAACCCTGACTCAAAAATTTAAGAATTGGAATTGAAGCAAGCCCCACAGGGAGAATTTCTGAATTCTAATGTAAAGCTGTTCAAAAGCCCATGAATGAGGAAGTGATAGAATCTAAGATGAGCCTACTACCATTGTTCTCCTGAGTGGATATGGTATCAAATGGCCTTCTGAAGGCTGTTTATATCCGTAGATTAGTGCTTCTCTCTGTCTGGGCCAGAGAATCACCTTTTTGCAGTGGGAAGTGGTCAGTGCAAAGAACTGGTCAAAACACTTGAGAAATCGTGTATGTTCAGTGCTAGTATCACTCCTCCAAGGCCTTAGAAATTGTGCAAAAGAGAACACAGTCAATCTAATAGATGGAGGAAGAGGAAGGGTGCTGTGAAATGTCTTCAGGATGCAACATGAACGTTGCATTCATGAACCCACAGCAGCTGTGGTTACCTGCAGGAGCCTGGGCCAACAACATTCCATCATGGAATGGGGAAGGTTCACCGGATGCCATCCCTCCCTGAGGATCTGTTGGCAGTTAACTGCTGCTGGGGAATGGAGTGTCCTTTTCTTCAGTGGCAGAGCCATCGGCTAGTTCCCCTTGTTAAAACAACCCTTCATCTATGCTAGCGCAGGCAACCCTAATTAAACTCAGTGTGCCACAGAAAAACAAAAGCAAGGAAGTAGGACATGAACTTGTTGAGGAAAAAAAGGTTCAGTGGGCATTGGAGGGGGATAACAGAGGGAAACAGGGAAGAAATGAAGAAATGGATAAATGAATGAAACTATTTGAAAAAGGTTCTGTTTTGAGAACAAGGCATTAGAGACAAATTCTGAATATTGAGAAACAAAGATTAGGAGAAAGCATTCCAAGCAGAGGACTTCAGGGAACAGGAATGCAAACAGTGATATCAGTGCACTGATGAGGACCCATTGCAGTCATGTGATACGAGGCAAGGCATGTTATTATAGATGAGAGCCTCTTTCTCCAACCAGTCATGAGAATCACAATGAGGAAGGCTTTGTCTAACAAATGCCCGGGTAGGGCTGAGGAAACCACTTGATTAGCGTGCTTGCTGCCCACACATAACTGTAATCCCAGCATGGTGGTAGGCTGAAACAGGATGGCTGGGGCTTTTTCTAGCTGACAGCCTAGCTCTACCTTTGGTGAGAATCCCTGTATCAATAAGGTGGAGAGTCATAGAAGACACTGCTAAAAGACCCCACTTTGGCCTACATGTGCATGTATAATGGTATACACACACACACACACACACACACACACACACACACACACACACACACACCAAAAATAGACAAAGGCCAGGGGAAATCATTGGCAGCCACTAGATTAGATCAGAAAACCAGACAATAAACCCACTTGTCATAGTGACAGACCATCAGAAGTCGTCAGAAGTCGGTAATTCCAGAGCCTGTTTAAATGTCTACATCCTTCAAACCCACTGGTATTGCATAGCTCTTAGCTGCAGTGTCACCAGCTAGGGCCATCTTACCTCTATTATATTTTGAGCTCTTCCTGTTTACCTGAGTCTACCAGATTTTTTTCTGCGGCTATTCCTGGCCACTTCCTTCCTGACCAGACACCTTCAACCTCAGCCAGTCCCTTACCCTACAGCACCTCCCATACGCACCTGATACACTCTTGTCAAAAATGATTACTTGCTGGAAGAAAGTAATAAAAAGACAAGAAAATGGGGCTTAAAATGACTCATCAAGTAAATAAATTGTTGTCATTCCCCAGGGGGAAGCTGGATAGCTAGACTAGTGGCATCTTCAAGCTCTGGGTTCAATTAACAGAACCTGCCCCAATATATAAGATGGAGAGCAATCAAGGAAGGAACCCTATACCAACCTCTGACCTCCACACACAAGGTCACACAAATGGACATACATGCAAGAGTAAATCCATACCTGCATACCACACATTCTTTCTCTAGGGTTCTCCTTTGCTCTTCTGTTGCTGTGATGAAACACTGACCAAAAACAACTTGGAAAGGAAACAGTCTATCTCTTACAGTTATAGCCCATCATCAACAATAGCACTGGCTTTTTTTTTTTTACTGTGATTGAAGTGGGAGGCCAAGCACACTGGTGGTGCTTCTTCTAGAACATTAGTCCCGGGTGTTATAAGAAAGCAGGCTGAGCAAGTCAGTAAGCAACACTCCTTCATAGCTTCTGTTTCAATTCCTGCAAGTTCCTGCCCTGACTTTCCTCAGTGATGGATTGTTATCTAAAAGTATAAAATAAAATAAACCCTTTTCTCCCCAAGCTTCTCATCATATAATTTATCACAGAGATAGAAACCCTAGGACATGCGTGTAGGGCAGAATCGCAAACAAAGGTTGAGAGGGGTGACTGGAACTGTAGGAATCAAAGGACCCTCCCCATGTCCTCCTTCTATAGGGGAATAGCAACAGTCCACAAGCTGGTCCTGATGGCCTCTTACGAGCAGTCATAGCTGCTCGGGTAAAGATGGTTTGTTTTGCTCAGGAAATGAAGCTCTGCAACACACAAACATGTAAAATAAATAATATAGAAGAGACATCCAAGTGTTTGCCCCATCGTGATTGTGATCCATGGGGCAATTTTATTTGTTCTGTGACCCTTGTATCTCAGAAAGGCTCAGAAACAGAGTAAGTATTGGACAAGCATTGACTGTCAACGAATGAAGATTGAGTGAGTGAGTGAATGAATGAATGAATGAATGAATGAATGAATGAAGAGTGTCCCGATCCCACTCTGCCAGACAACAAGCCAGGTCTCTTGCACTTGTGAGGAGGTTTTAGTTTCTCTCCACCTCATACCACCACAGGATGGGAGTTGGACGACATCTACAACAGATATATGCTCAGAAATTCCCCCACAATCCCCATCTCAGAGAGGAAGCCAGGTCTTTACGTTGGCCCTCTAGGTGCTGCATGACTGGCTCTGTCTTATTCCCACCCTCACCTCTACTCTCTCATCCCTTTGATCACAATGCTTCAGTTACATGGACTTCCCTGATCTTCCTGCGTCACTCTGCCTCAGAGCCTTTGCACAAGCTAGTCTTGATGTCCAAGGGAAATCTCTTTCTCCTTCAACTCTACTCAAAACTCACTATTCCAAAAACACTTGACTTTTTGGCTTGTGAGATTCTTCAGCAGGTAATGGTGCTTGCCATGCAAGCCTAATGACTGAGCTCAATCCTTGGGACCTAGATAGCAATAGAGAAAAAGAACCAAGTCCACCAAGCTGTCTTCTCACCTCCACATGTGTATCAGAGAACTCACGTGCTTACATTCATACATCATATGCACATATAGCATTAATCAACAAAATGAAATTTAAAAAGAAAGGCCCTTCCCCTCTAGGCTGGAGAGACGATTCAGCCATTAAAAGCTCTTGTTACTTTCCCAGGGCACTTGAGTTGGGTTTCTCAGCACCACATAAGGTGTCACCTTCACAAGATGTCACTCCATCTACAAGGAATCACACACACAAAATAGTAAAAGTAAATCTTTTTTAAGGACTGCATCTGGAAGGGGGATGTTAGGTGCCTTCTTCAGTTTCTTCCCCATCTTATGTTTTGAAGCAGAATCTGGAGCTCACCATTTCAGATAGACTAGCTGGGAAGTCAGCTCTCAAGATCCACCTATCTTGCCACACAGCACTGGGATTACATATGAATGCCACCATAGCCAGCTTTTTAAAAGGGTTGCTGGGGATCAAGTCCAGACCTCCATGCCTGCATAGCAGCTCTTTACCCGCTGAGCCACCTCCCAGCCTGGAAAGGCCCTTCCTTAATGTCCTATGTGATTATCATAATCCCCCTCCTCCTTGCAAGCCTTCTGCCTCTATTTTGGAGCTTGTCGTAACTTGTTCTTTCATTGTTTCATGTTTAATCTGGACTTCAACTCTTACTGCGTTTATTTATTCATAAGGATAGTGCATTTCACTGTCGGAAACACGGAGGTCAGAGGGCAACCGGCAGGAGTTGATTCTCTTTTTCCACCATATGGGTCCTGGGACTCAAACTCAGTCATCAGGCTTAGCAGCGAGCACCTTTACCCACTGAGCCATCTCACCAGAACTCTCCAGCCTTCCTTTTCCTTTCTTTTTTCTGTATTTTACTTTCAATCATGCATATATGTATGTACCTGTATGAGTACGCTGGTGTTTGTAGAGTCCAGAGGCATCTGAACCCTCCTCCCCCAGGGCTGCAGTTACAGATGGTTGTGATCCATCTGACGTAAATTCAGGGAACTGAAATCCTATCCTCTCATACATCTCTCCAGAACTCCTTATTTTCTTTTAAACAGGGTCTCTCATTGAACCTGGAGCTCACTGATTAGGTGGACTGGCCGACCACTGATGATGCTACCGTCTCCACCTTCTAGCTGCACACCAGCGCTAGGGCTACGGATGCATGCCTGTACACACCCAGCTTTTTACATGGGTTCTTGGTCCTTATGCTTACACAAGGTGTTTAACCATGGCAGGTATTTACCAAGTGGGCCATCTACCTAGACCTGGCTTTTTCATTGTTAAGACATCATCTTGTTTTCTAAGCTGAACGTGCTTTTTTATCGTTATTAGAGTATTCAAAGGTCATCAGGCAACCATTCCACCCAGCACATTGTTTGGCTGTGCTAGCCTCTAGGGTCTGTGTCCAACAGTGGTGATGTCAATTACTTTTCCTCAGAAAATAAAAATCTAGGAGGGTGAGGGGCTCTTTGCCTTTGCAGATAACACAAGTGTTGGAAAATCAGTAGCAAACCTGCAACTGGCATCCTCCACCTGAACCACATCAAAAGAGGCAGGATACCTCTCTCTGGTTTGGGGGGGTTTTTTTGTTCGTTTCTTTTTTTAAATCTCTTCCCTCACAAGACTGTCAGAACCACAGAGGCAAAACAAGCATAAATATCTTGTCTTTCTCTGGTGCCCATAATATGAAGATAGAGTCCTCTTCGTCACTATAATACTGATTCTTGATTATGACAAAAATGATAAAGGAAACCCATGTAACACTCTGGATACTAAGACAAGACAATCACCTGGAGCCAGGAGTTCAAAATCAGTCTAGGCCACATACAAAACACTATCTCAAAGTGAAAATAAGGGCCAGCAAGATGGCTCCTTGGGTAAAACATCCCTTGCCACCAAGCCTGACCACCTGAATTCAATCCCTAGGCTACAAACGGTGAAAAGAGAAAACTGACTACTGCAAGTTGTCACTTTATCCACAGTGCTCAGGCCTGTGTAATAATTTAGGCATGACTCCCTGTAATGCCTAAGAAATTTAACACAATCCCAGACACCTTTTATGGGCCATTGACTTTTGCACTGAAATGCCTATAAAATCCTAGCTGCCTGTAGGTGTTGCTACTGTAAAATAAGATTAGTATATTTCAGTTAGCATCATTTGTTGAAGATACTTTCCCTTGTACAGTTTTGCCTTCTTTGTCAAAAATCAAGAGTCCATAGATGTGTGGACTTACTTCAGGGTCTTCAATTCCATTGATCGACCTATCTATTCCTATACCAATACATGCACTTTTTATTACTATTGCTTGAGGTCAGACATGGTGATAACTCCAGAAGTTCTTTTATTGCTCTGGATTGTTTTAGTTCTCCTGGGTTTTTTTCCCTATGAAGTTGAGAATTGCTCTTTCAAGGTCTGCATGTAGAAGAATGCAAATAAATACATATCTATCACCCTGAACAAAACTCAACTCCTGGTGGATCAAAGACCTCAATGTAAAACCAGATAGGTACACTAAATCTAATTGAACAGAATGTGGGGAATAACCTTAAAGTCATTGATACAGGAGACAATTTCTTGAACAGAATACAAATGGTTTAGGTTCTTAGACCAACAATTGATAAATGAGACCTCATAAAACTTAAAATCTTCTATAAAGCAAAGGACACTGTCAGTAGGATGGAATGACAGCCTGCAAATTAAGAAAGGATCTTCACTATCTCTACATCTGACAAAGGGCTAATATCCAAAATTTATAAAGAACTCAAGAAGTTAGACACAAATAAATCAAATAGCCCAATTAAAAATGGGATACAGTAGCATATGTTCTTATAACTGGGTTACTTTGTCTGGCCTCAATGGGAGAGGAAGTGCCTAGCCTCACAGAGACTTGAAGTGCAGTGTGTGGGGAGGATATCGAGGGGGCCCCTACCTGTCCAGAGGAGAAGGGCACAGGGGAAGGACTGTGGGAAAGGGTTACCACGAGGTGGGCAATAAGCAGGATATAAAGTGAATAAGTAAAAACAAAAAAATAAGTTAAATTTTTAAAAATGGGGTATAGAGCTAAACAGAGAGTTCTCAACAGAGGAATCTCAAATAGCTGAGAAGCACTTAAAGAAATGTTCAATGTCCCCAGTCGTCAGGAAAATGCAAATCAAAAGGACTCTGAGATCCCATCATACACCCATCAGATGACTAAGATCAAAAACTCAAGTAATAGCGTGTGCTGGCAAATGCCAGAGACTTGGGATGGAGGCGGCTCCCAGGCATCAACAGTGGTGACCTTAGTTGAGATTCATAGCAGTGGGGATTTGGAACCTGAAAAGGCCACCTCCTGTAGCCAGAAGGGAACTCCACTGGAGCAAGAGGGACACCCACTCACCCACAAAACTTTCAACCCAAAATTTATCCTACTTGCAAGAAATGCAGGGACAGGGGATGGAATAGAGACTGAGGGAATGGCCAACCAATAATGGGCCCAACAATAGACCCATCCCATGGGCAAGCACCAGTCCCTGATACTATTAATGATGCTGTTATTCTTGCAGACAGGAACCTAGCATAACTGTCCTCCGAGAGGCTCCACCCAGCTGCTGACTGAAACAGATTCAGAGATCCACAGCCAAATATTGGATGGAACTCAGGGATTCTTATGGAAGAGTTGAGGAAAGGATTGAGGACCCTGAAGCAGATAGGAACACCACAGGAAGACCAACAGAGTCAACTAACCTGGACTCTTGGGGCGTTCAGAGACTGAACCGCCAACCAAAGGGCACACATGGGCTAGACCTAGGACCCCTGAACAAATGTAGCAAATGTGAAGCTTAGTCTTCATGTGGGTCCCCCAACAACTGGAGCAGGAGCTATCCCTAAAGCTGTTCCCTGTTGGTGGAATATGTTCCCCAAACTTGGCTGCCTTTTCTGGCTTAGTGGAAGAGGATGCATGCGCCTAGCCCTGCAGAGACTTGGATTGTCAGAATCAGGGATACCCAAGTTGGGTTTCCACCCTCTCAGAGGAGAAGGGGAGGGGTTGTGGGAGAGACTCAGAGGGACTGGTAAGGGGGAGCAGCAATTGTTATGTAAAGTGAATGAATAAAAATTTAAAAAATAATAGGAAAGAAAGAATAAGATAATAATGCTCCTGCTGTGAGATAATTAACCAAATTCACTTGTCACTGTACGACTGGAATGATCAGGTCTATTTGTCACTGTATAACAGAGATGAGTAACCAATTACTGAGGGCAGTATACCAATTTTTTTCATCCAGCTATGGGTTCCATAAAGCATGGTATAAATGTAGTGTTCACCTTTGATGTTCACCTTTATAAACATTTCCTTTAGTTCCCTTAGGAACTGCATGCTTTTTGGATCTATGGGCATGGTCCTTCTGCTAGCAGTAATAATAAATTCATCATATCAGAATTGGGTCCTAGTCTTTAGTCTTTCCCAGTAGATTTGAATATCACACCACATGTCACATCTGTGTGCACAGACTGGAGTAAGTACACCATTCATGAGCATGTGTGACACATACACACACATACACACACACAAAATAAAATGTAATTTAAAAATCAAACAAGCAAATGTTTTAAAGATAATTTGGAAGCTTTAAAATATGAGAATACAAATTTCATTTGCCTACTAGAGGAATGTCCATTAGAATTCTATTCTGTAGGACCCCCGTTGAAGGAATCAGAGAAAGGACTGAAAGAGCTGAAGGGGCTTGAGACCCCATATGAACAACAATGCCAAGCAACTAGAGCTTCCAGGGACTAAGCCACTACCTAAAAACTATACATGGACTGACCCTGGACTCTGACCTCATAGGTAGCAATGAATATCCTAGTAAGAGCACCAGTGGAAGGGGAAGCCCTGGGTCCTGCTAAGACTGAACCCCCAGTGAACTAGACTATGGGGGGGAGGGCGGCAATGGGGGGAGGGTTGGGAGGGGAACACCCATAAGGAAGGGGAGGGGGGAGGGTGATGTCTGTCCGGAAACCGGGAAAGGGAATAACATTCGAAATGTAAATAAGAAATACTCAAGTTAATAAAAAAAAAAAGAATTCTATTCTGCACAGCATTTTGAATATATTAAGAATGAAAACTGATATGAGGCCCCCAACACATACACAGCAGAGGACTACAGGGTCTGGGTTCAGTCAGACAAGATGCCCCTAACCCTCGAGAGACTGGAGGCCCCAGGGAGTTTAAAGGACTGGTGGGGTGGGTGGGGTGGGGACATCCTCATGGAGACAAGGGAGCAGAAAGGAGGTATGGGATGTGGAACAGTCAGAGGGTGGACCGGGAGGGGAATAAAACCTAAAGTGTAGAAAGAAAGAAAGAAAGAGAGAGAGAGAGAGAGAGAGAGAGAGAGAGAGAGAGAGAGAGAAAGGAAAGAAGGGAGGGAGGGAGGGAGGGAGGGAGGGAGAGAGCAGTAAGCCCTTCCAGTCTGTACCAGTGCCCTGAGAAGACTTTGGATGCTGGCTCCTGACTCTCAGGTGCTCTAACACACCCAGGACCAAGGTGGGGGGGGGGGGGACACAATAACTGAACCAACACTCGGAGTCACGGAGACCCCCAGGATCCAGGGACACAGGAACCCCTGCCCATCCAGTGGCATAGGTTCCTTCAAGTTTGAACCTGCATCCAGAGCAGACCTGGGGCACTGGCTCTGCACCCACTCCTATAACACCCAGAGGAAGCCCGACTCCCAGGTGCTCTGAAACACCCAGGATCACAAAAGAGGCCACAACATCTACCCCAACACCCAAAGTAACTGGGTCACACAGGATCCAGGGACATGGAAACCCCCGCCCAGCTACTGGCACGGGTTTCTTCAGGCCTGAGCCAGTGCCCTGAGCAGACCTTGGGCACTGGTTCCACACGAATTCCCACAACACCCAGAGGAAGCTCCACTTTCAGGTGCTCTAATATGGCTAGGATCACAGGATCACAAAGGAAGCTCGACTCCCAGGAGATCTGACACAACCAGGAGCACTGCAGCTCTGACACACTCAAGATCACAGTTGAGGCCACAACATCTTTCTCAACACCCAGTGTAACTAGGATCCCTACAGGAACCAGGGAAACACAAACTTCTGCCCAACTCGAGGCATGGGTTCCTTGCAGCTTGCACCAGTGCCGGGAGCAAACCCAGGCTCTGGCTCCCCACCCACCCCTGCAACACCCTGAGAAAGCTTGACTCCCAGGAGTTCTGGCACAACAGGATCTCAGGATCACAGCATTCCAGAATTACAGGATCACAGAGACAGCTGCACTCTGAGAAGTACTGACATAACCAGGATCACAGGAGAAACAGACTCCATGCACAGACAGCAAGGATAGGTAGCACTAGAGAAAACCAGATGGCAAGAGGCAAGCACAAGAACATAAGCAACAGAAACCAAGGCTACACGGCATCATCAGAATCCAGATCTCCAACTACAGCAAGTCCTGGATACCTAATCACACCAGAAGAGCAAGATTTCGATTTAAAATCACATCTAATAATGATGATAGAGGACTTTAGGAAGGACAGAAATAACTCCCTTAATGAAAAACAGAAGAACACAGGTAAACAAGTAGAAGCGCTTACAGAGGAAACACAAAAATCCCTTAAAGAAATACAAGAAAACACAAACAGGTGAAGGAATTGAACAAAACCATGCAGGATCTGAAACTGGAAATAGAAACAATAAAGAAATCACGAAGGGAGAAAACCCTGGAGATAGATAACCTAGGAAAAAGATCAGGAGTCATAGATGCCAGCATCACCAACAGAATAAAGAAAGAAGAGTGCATGGGTGCAGAAGATACCATTGAAAACATTGACACAACAGTCAAAGAAAATGCAAAATGCAAAGAGGTTCTAACCCAAAACATCCAGAAAATCCAGGACACAATGACAAGACCAAACCTAAGGACAATAATAGGTATAGAAGAGACCGAAGACTCACAACTTAAAGGGCCAGTAAATATCTTCAACAAAACTATAGAAGAAAACTTCCCTAACCTAAAGAAAAAGATGCCCATGAACATACAAGAAGCCTAAAAAAAAAACTCCAAATAGAATGAACCAGAAAAAATACTCCTCCCCTCACATAATAATCGAAACACAAAATGCACAAAACAAAGAATATTAAAGAGAGTAAGAAAAATCAGAATTACACCAGACTTCTCAACAGAAACTGTGAAAGCCAGAAGATCCTGGTCTCATACAGACCCTAAGAGAACACAAATGTCAGCACAGGCTACTATACCCAACAAAAGTCTCCATTAACATAGATGGAAAGACCAAGATATTCCATGACAAAAGAAAATTTGCACAATAGTTTTCCACAAATGAAGCCCTACAAAGGATAATAGATGGAAAACTCCAACACAAGAAGGGAAGCTACACCATAGAAAACAACAAACCCAGAGAAGATATCCACACAAACATAATTCCATTTCTAACAAGAAAAATGACAGGAAATAACGATCACTATTCCTTAGTATCTCTTAACATCATTGGACTCAATTCCCCAATAAAAAGACATAGATGAACAAACTGGATACATAAACAGGACCCAGCATTTTGCTGCATACAGGAAATGCACCTCACTGACAAACACAGAGACTCTCTCACAGTAAAAGGCTGGAAAATAATTTTCCAAGCAAATGTTCCCAAGAAACAAGCTGGAGTAACCATTTTAATATCAAATAAAATCAAATTTCAACCAAAAGCTATCAAAAAAAAAAAAAAGCTAAGGAAGGACACTTCATACTCATCAAAGGAAAAATCTACCAAGAAGAACTATCAATTCTGAACATCTATGCTCCAAAGGCAAGGGCACCCAAATTCATAAAAGAAATTTTACTCTAGTCAAGCAAGTGAAAGATCTGTATTACAAGAACTTCCAGTCTCCTAAGAAAGAAATCAAACAAGATCTCAGAAGATGGAAAAATCTCCCATGTGCATGGTTTGGCAAGATTAATATAGTAAAAATGGCCATTTTGCCAAAAGCAATCTAGAGATTCAATGCAATTCCCATCAAAATTCCAACTCAATTCTTCATAGAGTTAGAGCAATTTGCAAATTCATTTGGAACAACAAAAAACCCTGGATAGCTAAAACTATACTCAACAATAAAAGAACTTCTGGGGGAATCACTAACCCTGAACTCAAGCAGTATTACAGAGCAATAGTGATAAAAACTGCGTGGTATTGGTACAGAGACCAGTGGAATAGAATTGAAGACCAAGAAATGAACCCACACACCTATGGTCACTTGATCTTTGACAAAGAAGCTAAAACCATCCAGTGGAAAAAAGATAGCATTTTCAACAAATGGTGCTGGTTCAACCGAAAGTCAGCATGTAGAAGAATGCAAATCAACCCATTCTTATCACCCCGTACAAAGCTCAAGTCCAAGTGGATAAAGGACCTCCACATCAAACCAGATACACTCAAACTAATAGAAAAAAGTGGGGAAGAGCCTAGAATACATGGACACTGGAGGAAATTTCCTGAACAGAACATCAATCGCTTATGCTCTAAGATCAAGAATCAACAAATGGGATCTCATAAAACTGCAAAGCTTCTGTAAGGGAAAGGACACTGTGGTTAGGACAAATCAACAACCAACAGATTGGGAAAAGATCTTTACCAATCCTATATCTGATAGAGGGCTAATATCCAATATATACAAAGAACTCAAGAAGTTAGATTCCAGAGAATCAAATACCCCTATTTTAAAAAAAATGGGGTACAGAGCTAAACAAAGAATTCTCAACTGAGGAATATCGAATGGCCAAGAAGCACCTAAAGAAATGTTCAACATCCTTAGTCACCAGGAAAATGCAAATCAAAACCCTGAGATCCCTCCTCACACCAGTCAGAATGGCTAAGATCAAAAACTCAGGTGACAGCAGATGCTGGCCAGGATGTGAAAGAATAGGAAAACTCCTCCATTGTTGGTGTGACTGAAAGCTGGTACAGCCACTCTGAAAATCAGTCTGCCAGTTCCTCAGAATATTGGACATAGTACTATCTGAGGACCCAGCTATACAACTCCTAGGCATACACCCAAAAGAAACTCCAACATATAACAAGGACACGTGCTCCACTATGTTCACAGCAGGCTTATTTATAATAGCCAGAAGCTGGAAAGGACCCAGATGTTCTTCCACAGAGGAATGGACACAGAAAATGTGGTACATTTTCACAATGAAATACTACTCAGCTATTAAAAACAATGACTTCATGAATTTCTTAGGCAAATGGATGGAACTAGAAAATATCCTCCTGAGTGAGGTAACCCAATCACAAAAGAACACACACGATATGCCCTCACTGATAAGTGGATATTAGCCCAAAGGCTTGGAATACTCAAGATACAATTTACAGACCACATGAAGCTCAAGAAAATGTAAGAGCAAAGTGTGGATGCTTCAGTCCTTCTTAGAAGGGGAAACAAAATACTCACTTGAGAAATACAGAGACAAAGTGTGGAGCAGAGACTGAAGGACAGACCATCCAGAGACTGCCCTATCTGAGGATCCAGACCATATACAGTCTCCAAACCCAGACACTATTATTGATGCGAAGAAGTGCATGCTGACAGGAGCCTGATATAACTGTCCATAGCCTGACAAATACAGAGGCAGATGCTCACAGCCAACCATTGGACTGAGAATGGGATCCCCAATGGAGGAGTTAAAGAAAGGACCGAAGGAGCTGAAGAGTTTGCCACCCCATAGGAAGAACAACAATATCAACCAAGCAAATACCCCAGAGCTCCCAGGGACTAAACCACCAACCAAAGAGTACACATGGAGTGACCCTTGGCTCCAGTCACATATGTAGCAAAGGATGGCTTTTTTGGACCTCTGTGGGAGGAAAGGCCCTTGTTCCTGTGAAGGCTTGACACCCCAGAGTAGGGGAGTGCCAGGGAGGGGAGGAGGGAGCGAGTTTGTGTGGGAGTGAATGGGGTAGGGGGCACCCTCATAGAAGCAGGGGCAATGGAAGGGGATAGGGGGTTGCCGGAGGGGAAACCAGGAAGGGGGATAACATTTAAAGTGTAAATAAAGAAAATATCCAAAAAATGAAAAGTAAATAAATAGATAAGATAATTTAAAATAGCATGAAAATACCCCCAAAATCCACAATTTCACTCCAGAATATGCAGCTCAGAGTGTCATCAACACACTGTGTTCCATAGTACAAATTTGGCTACATTTTTTAATCAAAGAGGGTGTATTTGAGCACAGATTTTCCTCCACCTGTTTTATTGTAAAATTGTTTAAGAGATGGTTGGTCTTTGAGACAGGGTCTTGTGTAGCACAGGCTAGTCTTAAATCACTATACATGCAAGAATGATTTTAACTTCTGACCCTTAGAGTGCTGAGATGACAGGTATGTGCCTCAGTCTCAGGTTTCGCAGTGCTAGGAATGACACCCAGAGCTTTGTGCATGCTACCGTACATGTTTATATGCTACAGCTGTCATTGCTACAGTCTACAGAATAGAGTAGTGACAATTGAGGCTGTCTGTCCTATAAAGTCAAATTTTGACCAATGTCTACCCCAGATCACTGCTTTTCTAATTGTAATGAGCATACAGATCACCTACAGATTTATTCAAAAGCAAATTCTGGGCCAGGTATGGTGGCACAGGCCTGTATTTCCAGTACTCAGTGGGTTGAGGAAGGAGGATATGAAGTTCAAAATCATGCTTGGCTACAAACCAAGCTGGAGCATGCATATCTGTGCATATACATATGAAGATCAAAGGATAACATGTCATTCCTTGAACACCTCCCACATTTTGTTCGAGGCAGGGTCTCATCTCTCATTTGCCTGGAACTGGGCCAAGTGACCATGGGATGTCCCAAGTGAGTTCCAGGTATAGGCCTGTCTCCACTTCTCATCTCTCCACCACTGTGATCACAGTACACACCAACACATTGACTCCTCCAGATTAAAATTCTCACACTTAGGAGATGAGCTCTTTTCCCCACTACCCCACAGATCAGAAAGCAAATTCTGATTAAGCTACTGTGGAAGGGGTTCCTGAGTGGGGGTGATAGCTTGAGGATTCCAATGTGAGAGAGAAACCAGATGAGGGCTGATGAGATGGCTTAATGAGCAAAGGGCTTGCTGCACAATCATGAGGACCTGAGTTCTAATCTCCAGAGCCCAGGTAAATACTGGATAGGTGTAGCAGACTACCTCTAATCCTGACCCTAGGAAGTGGAGACAAAGAATCCCCAGAACAAGCTGGATAGCTAGACTAACCAAAGAAGAGAGCTGTATATTCAAATGAGAGATCCAGCTTCAGAATATGATGGAGAGTGATCAAGGAAGACACCAGACTTCAACTTCTGTCCTCTACACACAACACACACACACACACACACACACACACACACACACACACACACCACTCATACACTCACAGCAATTTGGATGTGTTCAGCCATCATAGTATATTGGAGAGACCGTGCAGGCAAAACAGAGGAATGTGGCCACATCAGTATCCTCCACAAGCTTCGTAGCTAGTCCTGGAAGTTATGGGCTGAAGGAGGTAGAAATTTCCATCCTGTCTTGATTGAACATATATTGATTGGATATACCTGAGGCAAAAAGGGAATTTTAGGCATTCATACCCAAAGAACTCTTTCGACATGGAAGGATGGATAGAGGAGATAAAGTAATGCATGACCATGGGATGTCCCAAAATTCTTCCCTAAAGCTATCATGAAACTGACACTACACCAACGGTCACCTGGGTACCCCAAAGTGTTAAGTAGGTTCCAGCTCTTACAACAGTGTTTCTAGGAACCCACATGGGAAGAATCATCTGTGCAGTGGTTCTCAGAAGGCAGAAGCGACAGTTGTGGTTAGAGCACTCAACACAGTGTTCATCAACACATCTTGAAAAGGTTCTGGACACTGATATGAGTTTCTTCTTTTGACATACTCATCTACTTGACCTTCTTCCTTGGCCCCACAGAAGGATCACAAAAAGAGACTTGTTCAAAATATATATATAGTGAATGAGTGTTTTCTATTCAGTTTCTATAACTATCATATATAAATAGCATTATTAAAAAGGAAAAAGGAAAAGGAAAGTCATAGTAAAGGGAAGTTATTTTGAAGTGAGAGGGCATGTCGCCTAAGCACATCAGCAAATCAGGAAATGTAAGACCTTTCTACACAATAAGGAAAAAAACAGGAGTTAACATTTGGTTGGTAAGTGAGTAAAAACTATACCAGGGGTGTACAGCTACACTAACTGAACGAGAAAACTCTGAGCTCTTGAGCTACATGTACAATGACTGAAATTTGGTCCTCAGACCATCTAAAGTGTGATAGTCTGTACTTTGTAGAGGAAGAAACAGATTCTTCCAAGCCATCTCCAAGCAGAGTATAGGGAAAGAGACGGAGATCTGAACTGTGAGTTATTAGACACAGGTTTGGGCCCAAGAGAAGGAATCAGTGAAACAGATTTAAAGGCAATGAGTTCTCCAACCCCAGGAGGATGGAAGTAACAACTGAATAACCACTCACCTGCAGACTCCAGGAGCCCCACCCATGCAGAACAAGGCTGGTTTTCAGATTTTATAAATCTAAGATATTTGCTAACAAGAACTTTTCCCAACCCTACTCGACGTTTTCCAGTGACAGGTACTAGCTGACTCCAACCACCTATTCTAGGAAGGCTTCCCTCCAGCCTTTCCAGTCATTCTTGAAAAATCCAATTCTCAAGGGAAGGGCTCTGTGGACTGATGTGTAGCTCTGTGTTCATGTGGGTCCTGAACAACTGGGATGGGGGCTGTCCCAAAAGCTGTTGTCTGTCTGTGGGATATGTTCTTCTAGCTGGGCTGCCCTGTCTGGCCTCAGTGGAGGAGGATGCGCCTAAGCCCCCAGAGACTTGATGTGCCATGTTGGGGGGTGGGGAGGGATACCAAGTGTGGGTCTCCACCCTCTCAGAGGAGAAGGGAAGAGGTTGTAGAAAGCGGTATGGGGGAGGGGCAGTGATCAGTTGCCAGGAAGAATGACTCACCAGATCCTACCTCTCCCTGAAGATTCATAGGCAGTTAATCGATGCAAATGGGAGGGGAAAGGGGTTCACAAGTCTCCATCCTTCTGAGGATTGTTAAGGCAGTCAATAATTGTTAAGATAAGAGGGTTATGAGGCCCCACCTATTCTTAAGGATTTATAGGCAGTTAGTAGTTCCTGGGGGGAGGGGCTCATGAGGCCCTGCCCATCCCTGAGGATTGATAGGCAGTTAATGGCTGGGGGTTTGAGATGTCTTTTAGTTATGTACTACTCATGGGCAAATTGCTCCTGTTTCCTTAAACAAATCCTAACCCATGTTCCTGTAAGCAACCCCAATTAAATTCATTGGGTCACCAAAAACAAAGATATGAAATTAGAAGGACTCAATGGGAAAAAGACACTATCAGCACCATCAACACCATCAGCAGGAATGGGCAGGACCAAGAGAGCGTGATGGGAGGTATGATGAAAATACATAATATACATGTAGGGAAATGTCATAGCAAAACTCAATATTATGTTTAAATATATGCTAATAATAAAGCTTTTAAAGAAAAAAACAGGCCCAGTGGAAGGGGCCACACTTAACTCAAATCCAGTAAGGTAGTGGTTAGTCCTTACCCTGATTCATTAGGGTGACTGAGAACTAGCCCAGCATCCACATCTAATGTGGGGATGCTCCTGACTCCTGATGGCTCTCTCTGTCCAGGATCATTCACAGCTCAGCCAAAGAACCAGAAAAGAGGTGCCGCCTGCCTCTACTAGCTCTCCCCAGAATTGTAGTTAGGGCCCTACAACTCAAAATCTAATTAAAGAAAACCCTTCTTGACTAAGAAACTGAAGAGGGGATGGGCTCTGCTATTCAGGAGAGAGCCTTATGTTGTGTGGTTATTTCTTCTGGCCAGTTGGAAGTGTATCTATCTGGTCCTCAGCGTCAACAATAAGAAGAGGAGAGTCATGTCAACATAAACACATGGGTACACAAAAAAAATTCATAAAAACACAAATTCACACAAACCTTCATACAAGAACATAAACACACAGAGACACATATATACAGACTACTAACCTGTTCCAGGAGTATGGGACCCTGATCCAAGACACAAAGAAGTCATCTCAACCAGGTACATCTGATCCCCTATCCCAAAACCCCCAAGATGACCTCCAAGTATTCAGGATTCAGACTCTCTAAGACATTATTTTCTCTGCTGGTATGGCTTACACTTTACTTCTTAGCTGGAAACAAAGGGAAGGCCAAAGATCATGAGTGAGTTGGAAAGGAGACAGTGAGTAGTTTTTTTTTTTAAATGATGAAGGATGAATGAGAGGCAGAAAAAGTGAGCAGAAATTAGTAATTAAATGTATAAAGAAATGAAAGAATGGATAGATCAACAGATGGATGGAAACTGGAAAATATAAGGAGTAAAGATTTGGATGGGTGGATGGATGGGTGGATGGATGGAAGGGGTGATGAATAAGGGCTAAAGAACTAATGAATGGACAGATGAACAGGATGAATGATAAGTAAACATATTAATAGTTGGGTGAGAAGATACGTGGATGAATAGAATAATGGATAAAAGAATGTATAAAAAGAAGAATGAAGATGTCAATATGTAGATAGATGAACTAATAGAAGATGATAAAAGAGATAGATAGATAGATAGATAGATAGATAGATAGATAGATAGACAGACTGTTGGGAATTTTATTACTGTTAGGAAACACCATAGCCATAAACATTTTTTCTTTAAAATCTTTATTATCAGCATATATATAACATGTGGATGAATAGAAGATAGATAGATAGATAGATAGATAGATAGATAGATAGATAGATAGATAGATAGATAGGCAGGCAGGCAGACATAAGGGTCTTAAGGATTGATTCTACTGCAGTGATAAAACACAATAGCCATAAGCAAGTTGAGAAGGAAAGGTTGGTTTCAGCTTACAACTCTCAGGTCATGCTCCCATTGCTAAGGGAAGTCAGAGAAGGGAAGTCAAAAAAGGCAGGAATCTGGAAGCAAAAGTTGATTCTCCACCGCAGAGGCCATGGGGGAATGCTGCAAGCTGGATTGGTTGCTCCTCGTGGTTTGATCACCTTGATTTCTTAAACACCCAGCACCACCTTCAGAGTGGCATCACCCACAGTGATAAAAGCTAGCCAGTACAGATAATAGATAGATAGATAGATAGATAGATAGATAGATAGATAGATAGATAGATAGCCAGGTAGTGAGATAGATTGGTAAGATGTATGAAAAGATGAAGGTAGTGAAGGATAAGTTTGATGGATCAATAGATGGCAGATGGTGGATAGATGGATGGATGGGTGAGTGGGCAGGTGGATGGATGGTTATATGAGTAGATGGATGGATGGGTGAATGGATGGATGGATGCATGCATGCATTGGTGCATAGATGGATGGGGTGGGTGGATGGTTATATGAGTAGATGGATGGATGGGTGAGTGGATGGATGGGTGGGATGATCAATGGATGAAAGATGAATAAATGAATAAATGAGTAGAAAATGAATATATAGATGGGAGAATGAATAGAAAGACATGAGTGGGTGAATAAAAATAAATACATATAAAAGAAGTAAACAGAGGGGCAGAGGGGTGGAAAGATGAGTTAACAGGTATAAAATGGGTGGGAATATGGAGGATGAATGGATAGATAGATGGATGGAAAAATCATTTGGATGGACTGATGGGTGGGTGGATGACGATGAGTGAAGAGATTAAGGGGTGATGATAAGTAACCCAAAGTTCAGATTTTAGGGGAAAGTAAAAAACTATAATATTATCCAATATGAGACCTCATCCCCTCTCTTTTTAGAGCTCAAGTCTAGGCTCCAGAAGATGGACCCACCCAGTGAGGGCAACTTCCTGCAAGATTGGTCCAACCCTAGTAACCAGTCAGAGTTAAGCCACCCATCCCTTATAGAAATCTGTGTTCAATTCTAATCATCCCTTTGCAAGTCTGGGTCTGACCAGAGGCAGCTCTCAGGGGGCTTCCCTGGCAAACTTCCCAACCTCAGCATAACAGGCTTGAGACTTGGGATTTGATGCGCAGCTTGTGAGGCAGGGAAATCTGAGCCAGACCCTCAGACCTGTTACCTGGGACAGGGCAGGTCATACTCGGAGAAAATCCCATTGAACTCTCAGAGGAGGCCATTGATATACCTGAGTACCCTGGGGCATGGGATCCAGTGGGCACAGGTGACCACAGGCCACAACAAGTCTTTAGTTCTGGTCTTGTTCCCACATGCCTATCTAGGAAATGACAACCAAAGACAGTATCTGGGAAGGCAGCGTGAAAGGCCCTGTCAACTATCCGGTGGGACAAGGGCTCTGACTCCTGCAAGAACCTGGAGGAAGCAGATAAGCCAGGCCACCCTTGAGCCACCAGGCAGCCTGAGCAGCCTGGAATCCCAGAATCCACCGAATATGGTTTGAACAGACAGCCATGGCCACCAGGCAAAGGCAAGAATGAGTCAGCCCCTGAATGGAACTCCCCAGTCCAGGAAGACTTCCAGAGCAAGGCTTGCAAGGGCAACATCCGGGAACCACACATGGATGGTAACAAGCCAAATTGAAGTTTGAGCGCTTGCAGTTCAGCCCGTAGTACAGCATTCTCCTCCAGCAGCATGGCCAGCCTGCCTTCAATAGCCACATCATTGAGACGTCGCTTTTCTCGAGACCGCTTGGCTGCCTCGTTGTTCTTTCTCCGTTTCTCCCAGTAAACTGTGTCCTTCTTCTCTTCCGGCATGAACTCCCTTTGCCGGCGTGTGGTTGGACCCCTGCGAGTGCCCCAAAATACTTTGCTGGGTCCCTGATTGGGTATGCTCAAGCCATCCACATTCATAGCTGCCTCGGTACCTAGAAAAGATTTTTTTAAAAGGTCTTGGACTAGAGACAGGAGGCTGACTCAAATGACTGCCATCCCTCTAATTGGTTCTGTGTCTACCAGCTCCACTGAATGGTCAGATGGAGCTCAGATTGGGCTGGGAACAAGGATCGATCAACAGAGGGATTTAATAAGGAGAAAGAAGCTTGGGAGAGGGAAGCTTGTCTAATGAGGCTGAGTCTGATTATGGTTAATAACACCTCAGTCATAGTAGAGATATGTTTGAGAGCTGCTTCTTCTGAGGACACAAGTTCCCTCCAAAGTGTTTTTCTTACCCCTGGGAAGATCAGTCTAGATAGGAACTTGGTAATAATCCCAGATCCAGAGGAAGACAGGAGGATGTACCTAGAAAGAGAGAACTTGTGACCACAGAGTTCCACTAGCCAAACTGAGGCTCAGAAAAATCAGGTGGTAGGGGCTGAGGGGCTGGCAATGCAGTTAAAGAGTTTGTCATGAGGCTAGCTTTGATGAGCCCCTGAGATACGTTGGGTAGGCCCAAGCAATACACATTCATAGCTGTCTCAGCATCAGAGACAGGAGTCTGACCCAAATGAGACCATGAGAGCAAGTGTGAGGCTTCAAAAAGAACAGTAGCACATGTGTTTAATCCTAGTACTTCTGTGGCAACAGGAAACAAAAGAATTCCTGGATGCTCCCAGGCCAGCTAGCCTAGCAGACACAGGGGCAGAACAAAAAGACCCTGTCTCAAACAAGATGAGGACCAGTACTCAGGTCAGACCACTTCTCTCCACAAATGCATCATGGCACCTCTCTCTCTATCTCTCTCTCTCTCTCTCTCTCTCTCTCTCTCTCTCTCTCTCTCTCTCTCTCTGTGTGTGTGTGTGTGTGTGTGTGTGTGTGTGTGTGTGTGTGTGTCACACACAATCGTATACACCAAAAACAACACATTAAAACTAAAATAATAAAATCACCTAGATGGTACCCAGATTATAACTCAGAATCCATGGCCGTAATTTCACACCTGTCTGTCTACCCATCCAACCACCTGTCTGTCCATCAGGTCCACCCAAGACAACTGTCCACTCGTTACCCATCACCTCCCTTGTCTATTCACCACCTCCCATCCATCTCACCACCCAGTTTTACACTCAGCCATTGTGCCTGCCACTTTTTCACTTGTTCACAAACCCTGTACATCTTTTGTGGCCTGAAGGCACCCCTGAATTTCCTTGTGGTTGGAATCTATGTATGCATCTGTCTAGTGAGTATATAAACACACCTGCACATCCACCTGGGGACCAGAAGGTATCACACGTCTTCTTCCACCACTCCCCAACTATTCCTCTGAGATAGGATCTCTCCCTGAACTTGGGGCAGGTGTCTCTGATAGACTGAAAGCCAACCCTAGAACCCACAGGCTGGAAGAAGATAAACCAATGCCTATCAGGTGTTCTATGACCCCCACATGTGCACTGTGGCATGTGCACAAACACACAAATAAACAGACCAGACGTATTAACATTTTTTTTAAGAAAAAGGAAGGTGTTGGGCAGTGCATGCCTTTAATCCCAGCACTCAGAAGGCAGAGGTAGGCAGATCTCTGTGAGTTCAAGGCCAGTCTATCTACTAAGCAAGTATAGGACAGCCAGGACTCTGTTATACAGAGAGAGAGAGAGAGAGAGAGAGAGAGAGAGAGAGAGAGAGAGAGAGAGAGAGAGCATTATCTAGGTGTGCACTTATACTCCCAGCATCTTTGGAAACTGAGGTGGGAAGATCATTTCAGCCCTGGAATTTTAATCCAAAACATCATAGCCAAAACAACATATCAAAAACATAATATCCAGTGTTGTGGCACGCAGTATGACCGTAACTCCCACACTTGGGAGGAGGCCAAGGTAGGCAGATGATGCATTTGAGGACAGCATGAGTAACAGCATAGTGAGATATTGCTTCAAATATTAGTAGAAAACAAAGAGGGAAGGTGGAAGAGGAAAGAGAGGAGGAAGAAGGATGGAGAAAGAGAAGGAGAAAAAGAAGTAGCAGGAAGAGCAGTAGGAAGGGTAAGGAAGGAAGGAGAGAGAGAAGATAGGAGGGAAGAAGAAGGAGGAAGGGGAGGTGGGAAGTGGAAGGAAGGAGGAAGAAAGAGAAGATGGGAGGGAGAGAGAAGGAGGAAGGGAAGGAAGTGGAAGGAAGGGCAAGGGAGGAAGAAGGGAGAAGGAAAAGCAAAGGAGGAAAGAAAGGAAGAGTAGGAGAAGGAAGGGAAGATGAAGGGAAAGGGAAGAAGGGAGAGAAAAGGAAGATAAAAGGGAAATAATCAGGAAAGGGCAGAAAGAAAGGGAGGGAAGGAAAGAAGTTTCAAAGTATAAAAGGCAGCCATATCCAGCATGCCCATACAAAGCTGAGCAGGAAAAGATAGTCAAACAGAAGACAAGTCAGGCCAAGCTGAGCTGAACAGTGGGCTCTCATGCAAGCCCGTGAGGCAGGCCAGAGCTCCATCTCCCTACATGAATGCCTTCTGACTGGGGTTTGGTCTGAGCCCTCAACCACTGGTCCCTCCACCTCCACAGGAACCCAGATGTGGGCAGCAGATAGCTAGACTCCTGTGCTTCTTTAGCGAAGATGCAATGTGGGTTGGGCCTTCCTGTGGTCATAGCAGAGGAACTAACAGAGAAAGAGAGTGAGGTCACTCCTAGTGAAGGGGCCAAGGCAGGACAAGGAAACAGGAAAAGGGAACCCCACAGAACTCCACTCTGGTCTCCACAGCCTCTCTTGGTTGCAAACAAGCAAACCTCTGCTTGGTTTCCTGGAGTATCAGGAATCTTCTTCCCTCCAGAAGCAGACCGCCAGGCTAGGCACACTCCCAGCAAACAGAATATTTTGCTATGCTAAATCTACCTTCACTAATGGGCTTGTATCTTAGTGACAGACTGCTTACCCAGCATACAACATAAATGAAAAACCCACAACTATAATTCCAACACTCAGGAGGTAAGAATATGAGGCCAGCCTCAACCATAACAAGTTCAAGGACAGTCCGCAGCCACAGAGGAAGGAAAAAGAGTAGAGTAGAACGATGCTCACCAGAACCTAGAATGAGGGAGGATTAAGAAATGAGGGTTAACAGGTTAGGGCTGTACTAAGACTTTGAATGAACTTTACAATGAAGACATTAAATGGCTCAAAAAGTCAAAACTGACGATACCAGCCCTTCAACAAGAACAGAGGCAGGTATAAAAGAATCAGTAGGAGCTCTGATATTAGATAGATAGATAGATAGATAGATAGATAGATAGATAGATAGATAGATAGATAGATAGATAGATAGATAGATAGACAGATAGATAAATAGACAGATAGATAGATAGACAGATAGATAGACAGATAGGTATAATCAGTAGATAAAGGCTGGCTGGCAAGATGAGTCAGAAGATGAAGGCACTTGCCACCAAGTCTGATGACCTGAGTTCAATCCCCAAGAGTGCAAGGAGAGAACTGACTCCCACAAGTAACACAGGCATACTGTAGTGCACATGCGTGCATGCTACATTCAAGTATGCATTGCATTCACACATGTATACATTAAATAAATGTAATTTTATATTTTAAGTATACTAGAATGTTCTACATAAAATCAGGGTAGCTGGGAGGTGGCGCATGCCTTTAATCCCAGCACTCAGGAGGCAGAGGTAGGTGGGTCTCTGAGCTTGAAGCCAGCCTGGTCTACCAAGTGAGTTCCAGGACAGCCAGGGCTGTACAGAGAAACGCTGCCTGGGAAGAAACACAAAGGTAAGGCAGTGGTAGTGAGTACAACTGAATTGGTAGTAAGTATAAGTAATTGATAAGTAAGAGATACTTGCTTAGCAGAGAAGTATTTCAAAACAACTAGTAGAAAGGATTTTAAATGTTCAGAACACAAAGAAAGAAGGAATATAGAGCCAGAGCTGTTTCTTTGTGAGTAGGTCTGAAAACCTGAGTTCAAATCTCAGGAAAGCTAGATATACATACACACATAACCCCACACAGGATGAAGGTAAGAGGCTTGCTGGGGCTTGCTAGCTCTGAGCCTATGTCTAGGTTCAGTGAGAGCTTCTGTCTCAAAGGAAGAAGGCAGGGAAGAGCGGAGGACACCCAGCATCCTCCAGACTCTCCCACATGCATCTGTGCACATACCACACACATGTGCACACTGCACATGGGTGTAACAGTATCCCTGAACAGATCAATACTCAATATGATGTATGACTCAGTGGTAAAGGTACTTGCTGCCAAGCCTGATGATATGAGTTGGATCCCCAAAGCCCACATGGTAGGAGAGAACCAACTCCCACAAGTTGTCCTCTGATTTCCACACACATGCTGTGGCATACATGTACACAAGCACACACACACTAAATATGATTTTTAAAAGTATAGCATACTCTACAAATATGTGTAATTATTATTATACATAACATACTTACATAGCTATTTAAATTTTCTTTTTTAAATATCTTATTACCATTCCATTGTTTAATGTGTATGGGTGTTTCGACTACATGTAAGTCTGTGTATTCTATGTATCTATCCCTGGTGTGCGTGAATGCTAGAAACGAGCACTGGATCAACTAGAATTGGAGTTACAGTTTGGTTATGAGTTGCCATTTGAGTGCTGGGAATTGAACCTAGATTGGTAGAAGAGTAGCCAGTGCTCTTACCCAGTGAGCCATTTCTGCATCCCCTCGATTTAATTTTTTTTATTCAAAAGAAAAGTAACTGCTTTAACCAGATTCCTATTCGCTTAGCCAGGTGTTCTAAGGAAATTCAGGTCACTTCAGATGTTTCCAAAGCCTTGTGTGCAAAATGGAGGGAATAGCAGTCCCAAACCCGTACTGGCTGTGTTCAGGAAAAAAAAAATACAGGATTTTTTATTATTTAAACAGATGCTAACTTTAATGATATATAAAAAATACATCTGAATTGAAAAGAATGGAAACATTGGCAGGTGCATGGTCTGCCATTTTCAATTTTTGCTGTGAGTATGTACTTTGTTATTCCTGTATCACTGGGGCATTTGTTAATGCCAAAAACAATGAAGGCCAAAATGTGGATGCTCCCACTCCTTCTTAAAAGGGGGAACAAAAATACCCATAGGAGGGGATAGGGAGGCAAAGTTTAGAGCAGAAACTGAATGAACGGCCATTCAGAGCCTGCCCCACATGTGGCCCATACATATACAGCCACCCAATTAGGTAAGATGGATGAAGCTAAGAAGTGCAGGCTGACAGGAACCGGGTATAGATCTCTCCTGAGAGACACATCCAGAGCATGTCCAATACAGAGGTCAATGCTAGCAGCAAACCACTGAACTGAGAATGGGACCCCCTTTGGAGGAATTAGAGAAAGGACTGAAAGAGCTGAAGGGGCTTGCAACCCCATAAGAACATCAATGCCAACCAACCAGAGTTTCCAGGGACTAAACCAATACACATGGACTGACCCTGGGCTCTAACCCTATAACAGAGAATAGCCTTGTTGGGGCACCAGTAGAAGGGGAAGCCCTTGGTCCTGCCAAGGTTGGACCCCCAGTGCAGGGAAATGTCGGGAGGATGGGAAAGGGGGGTGGAAGGGAGAAATACCCTTATGGGGGAGAGGAGGGGATAGGGGACTTATGGACAGGAAACCGGGAAAGGGAATAACATTTGAAATTTAAATAAAGAAATATATACAATGAAAATAAATTTAAAAAATGAAGCCCAATCCCAATATGGTAAAAACATTGAAGTTCTCCCCACAATTCACAAAACAGAAAATGTGTTTGTGAAATGCTATCTGAAGTAAGTGATATACTTGGACATGCCAAAGCCTTCGATGTATAGAGGAAGTCTTAACTTAAGAAAAAAATGTTTTAAAAGCCAGTGTAGCCACTCGCCTTAAGGGAGAACATAATAATGCTGTTTTGATAAAAGATAATGTCAAACTCTCTTCTAAATATATATGTTTGTGCACATAAATTAGTGTTGCTATCAGCCTTGGCAAATGAAGCTTCTTTTTGCAGTGATCAAGAGTTAATTCAGAGTCTCATAATAGGACAACTCAGAATAGGTGACAACTGAGTGCTTATCTGTAAACGGGACATTGTATCATACTCACACGGAGACCACCACCACCAAGGTTATTGTCAAAGAAGGAGCCATAAGAAAATAAGTGCCAGAGAGTGGGTAAGAGTGCTGAGAAATACTGTCTTCTGGATGTGATTAGGCAGTTACTCTCATGGCCTCACAACAACTGTGGTTACCTGCACAAAACCCAGCCAGTGAACTTGCCAGGATGGATAAGAGAGAGGTTCCTGAGGCCTTTCTCTTCCTGGAGGTCTGATGACTGGGAGATGAAAAGCCATTTCTTCAGTGTGTAGCCATGTACCCATGTCATGACCCAGTAATAAACTAACATTCATTTTGATGCAAACAAGCCTAATGAAACTTAGTGAATCATTAAGAAAGAAAGGAGAGTGGGGGGAGAGAGGGGAGAGGGTTGGGTGAAGGGAGAGGGAGGGAGGGAGTCAGGGAGTCAGGAAGGAAGGAAGGAAGGAAGGAAGGAAGGAAGGAAGGAAGGAAGGAAGGAAGGAAGGAAGGAAGGAAGGAAGGAAGGAAGCTCAGTGGGTAAAAAACACTTGCTAATAACCGTCTAATGACTTTAGTTCAATCCAACTCCACAAAGTTGTTCCCTACTTGTGCACCATGGCAAACATGTGCACACATACGCAAAACAACAATAAATAAATATTGTAAGAAATAAAATTATAAGAATGACTTGAGAATAGGAAGGAATTCTTCAGGACTGAAGGGAAATAAGAGATTGTAATGAAAGAATGAAATGATCAAATGAATTGCACACATGTATGAAACTGCCAAAGGAGAACTTATTAAATAACAAAGACAGTATACCCCAATGGTAGGTTATTAACAAAGCAGTTTCTGACTAATATTATTATGTAAAACAACGCATTTCTTAGTTTCTGTCATGGTGATCATGACAGCTCACCAGTATCTACACTACTGAAGAAATGACTTTTCCTTTCCCAGTCATCATTAACTGCCTGTAGCCCTTCAGAAAGAGATAAGTCTCAGGAGCCTCTCTCCTATCCATCCTGGCATGTTCTGCTGTATTGAAAATATCTGTGAGTATCCTCGGAGATAACCCAACAGAACTGCAACCATTTATAGGGAAGAGATTGGACTTCTGTTAAGAGTCATAGACCAAGTACACATTCAAACCCTCTATTTCCAAACACTGTAAAATCCTAAGAAAAGGCTAATTCATGAGAGAACATGGCCAAATGACCATTCCCCAGTACTCAAGAAAATGTGGGATACTCTTATTCTGATATACAAAGCACAAAGAAAGGACATAAACTCAGAAGAGTCTAATCAGGAAAAAAAAAAAAACTTGGAAAAGAGACAAACTCATGGCCTCAACATGAAGTTTCCACAAGCTCCCCACCTGGAAGAATTTATGTCAGAGGAAATAGAAAATATCAACCAACCTTCAGTGAACTTTACAATGCATCCAGTAAGTGATTCAGAAAGATGATGATGATGGGGGGGGTTCGGGTGGTGGTGGTGGTGGTAGTGGGGGAGGGGTGCTGGTGATAAACAACAACAAGACAAGAACAACAACAAGAACATAAAGAACAAGAACAACAAGAAAAAGAGCAAGAAAAACAAGAACAAAAAGAACAAGAATAAAAGGAAGAAACAAGAAGAGTAAAAGAATAACAGGAAGAACAAGAAGAGGATAATAAGATGGCTGAAATGATAAAGGCGTTTACTATGCAAGTCTGGTGATCTGAGTTCAATCTCTGGAACCCACTCAAAGGTGGAAAAAGAAATGGTCTGATCTCACATGTGTGCTATGACAAGTATGTTCACACATAAAAATGTACAATCAAAAACAAATATTTCTAAGGGTAAAGAAAGAACTAGAGAGATGGATCGCAGTTAAGAACACTTGCTGTTAACCACTGAACTGAGAATAGGTCCCCCGTTGAAGGAATCAGAGAAAGAACTGGAAGAGCTTGAAGGGGCTCGAGACCCCAAAAGTACAACAATGCCAAGCAACCAGAGCTTCCAGGGACTAAGCCACTACCTAAAGACTATACATGGACTGACCCTGGACTCTGACCCCATAGGTAGCAATGAATATCCTAGTAAGAGCACCAGTGGAAGGGGAAGCCCTGGGTCCTGCTAAGACTGAACCCCCAGTGAACTAGACTGTTGGGGGGAGGGCGGCAATGGGGGGACGGTTGGGAGGGGAACACCCATAAGGAAGGGGAGGGGGGAGGGGGATGTTTGCCCGGAAACCGGGAAAGGGAATAACACTTGAAATGTATATAAGAAATACTCAAGTTAATAAAAAAAAAAAAAAAAAAAAGAACACTTGCTGCTTTTGTGAAGGACCTGAGTTCAGTTTCCAGTATCTAGGTCAATTTGCTCACAACCTCCTAGAACTCTAGGATATCCAACTTCTGGCTTCCATGGGTACCTGCATACATGTGCACATATTTAAAGCAAAGTTAAAATTGCTTAAAGATATAATGCCAAACTAACACTAAGCAAGAACCGATAATTATGAAACAAAAATGGGAGAATGATAGAAGGAACCCATCAGAGTTCAAGTAGCAAACAAAAAACTACATCTGGTAGAAAATACAGAGGTAGCGTGATTAGCAAAAGAGGAGATTGGAGCCCAGAACTACAAAAGAGCTTTCCAAAGTTAGTAAGGGATTTCAGTTGTGAAGATGGCACTAATTCTGAGACCAACTGGAAGCCAAAACCTAACTCAGGAGCCGAGCCATGGGGTCATTCTTCTATTTATTAATTTGTGTGTGGGTATGTGTGTATACATTCATATGGGTGCATGCTACAGCGCGGGTGTGGCCATCAGGGGACAATCTGCTGAAATCAACTCTCTCCTTTCACCACACGGATCCTGGGGATCAAACCCATGTCACCAGACTTAGCAGCAAGTGCATTTACCAGCCTTTAAGGTATTTTTTAAATAGAATTTTGACTCCCTCTTTTCTGGTTCCTTTTCTTTCCTGTTGCTATAAGGTTGGTGCTTAGCTGGACTCTGCATTTCCTTCTAAGGGGGGGGGGGGGGGCAAAAAAAAAAAGTCCTGCATTCCTGCCTCAGCAGGATGAGACAACAGGAAGATAGAGGCGGCCACGCATTGCCTCAGCCAAAAATTAACCCTGAACTGCATTCAGTTGTTGGAAGAGGATTTAGTAGGGTAAAACCAAAGCAAAAAGGCAATTTGGGCTGCCTAATGTCAGATCTATATTCCAACCTCGCCCTTGCTTTTCATCTGTAAAATGACTATTCTGTTAAGTGAATTTATGTTAAGTGAATAACCCCAGTATGGAAAAACAAACACCACTGTCTTCATTCACAGGCATGAGCTAAAAAGGAAAGTTGATCTCCTAAAATCATAGAGTGCAAAGGGAGGAAGGGATTAGGAGGGAAGAGAAGAAGGAGGTTCAATTTAAAGGCTGCTAATAATCCAGCAAGGCTGTAGCACAGCCTGTTACCTAGCATACAGGAAACCCTGGATTCATTTCCCAGCACCGCAGGAATGAGGTGTGGTGGCACATCCCTGTCATCTTAGCATTCAGAGGTGAGGGTTGAAAGATCAGGAATTCTAAAGAAAATAAGTTCAACGTGATCCTTGGTTAGAAGTTAGGAACAAGCCTGAGCTACAGGAAACCCTGTCTTTAAAAAAAAATAATCTCGGGTTGGGGATTTAGCTCAGTGGTAGAGCGCTTGCCTAGCAAACACAAGGCCCTGGGTTCGGTCCCCAGCTCCGAAAAATAGAAAAAAGAAAAAAAAAAAATAATCTCAAGTTCTATAGCACACAAAGGTGACTTCTATGTTTCAAAATACCTGAGAAGGATGGTTTTGAATATTCCCAACACAACAATACAAGTACATCTACAGATGCACTTTAGGGAGTAGATATGATAATTACTGCAATTTGGTCATTGTACACAAATGATAACAGAAGTTATCACACCAAGCACTGGAACTGTAGCTCAGTAGTAGAGCGTTTGACTAGCTAGCATGGATGAGGCCCTAAATTCAATCTCATTCTATCAGATGAAACAAAAGGAATTGTTTTGTCTTGAGGCTGACTTTAGAATTACTACATTCTACCCCCTTAAGTAGGTACAGTTATTATCTATCAATAAAAGTATTCTGAATGACTTGCAGAGCTGGGAGGATGGCTGGCTCAGAAGAACACTCATTCTTGCAGGGGACCTAGGTTTGATTCACAATTCCTCCATGGCATTCACATATTGCCACAGATAAATTCCTCGTGCGCCAATAGCTGGTCCCAGACGTATACACATATGGGCAGCACTAAGCATATTTAATGATTTATCAAGAAAAAAAGAAAAAACAAAGAACAACAAGCTTGGAAGGAGCCTATGTTTGGGGTATTTGGGGAAAGTTTAGTGGGGAATTGAGGGTATATATGATCATGTTCATTGTATACATGCATAAAAATCTCAAAAAATAAAAAAAATTAAATTAATATTAAAAATAAATTCCCATACGGGTGCTTTGAGAATAAAATGATGAGCTGTGCATAACATACCTGGCATTTGAGGGTGGACTCCCATGAAACACCTTCTTAGAACTTCCCAACCCGCTTTTTTTCAGACGAGATTTATTGTATCTCAAGCTAGCCTCAAAAGTTCTGTGCAGCTGACGATCATCGTGAAGTCTTGATCCTGCCTCCACCTTCCTAGTGTTAGGCTTATGGGTCTTTGCCTCCACAACTAACTTAAGTGGCGTTTAAGCTGGAACCCAAGGCGTTGTGTGTTCTGGGCACACTCTGCCCACTGAACCGTAGACCCCATCCTCAAACTCTCTTCTTCAAATCCAAAGAAGTCAAAGGCAAGAATGAAGCCACATATCCTTAGAAACCAAGTGATCAGCAGAAGAAAAATTAAAACTTTACATGGACAAAAGCTTAAGAAAACAGTAAATGAACCAAATGACAGGAAGTAGGCTACCTCAGAATTGCCCACCCTCGTGGCCAAATAATGGCCACAGATGCTAAATTGGGGAGGGGTGGAAGCAACCACAGACCCCTGTAGGTGGAGAACACCTGAACACAAGTGAGAAGGATGTTTGCAAAGCCAAAGTACATGCCCACAGTGATGCATACCTGTGGTCCAGGCAATGGGAGGGTCGAAGAAAGGAAGGCAGGTCAAGAGTTCCAGTTCATCCACAGTGCACAGCAAAAACTAAGCCAACCTGGGCTATGTGAGACCATGTCTCAGAGAGAGAGAGAGAGAGAGAGAGAGAGAGAGAGAGAGAGAGAGAGAGAGAGAGGAGAGAGAGAGAGAAATCACATAGCCAGTTTACCCTTGTCACAAACAAAAGAAATAGTCGTTGGCACCACGAGATAACAAATTTTCCCACTGCAATTGGCAAAGATTTAGAAAATCGATAAAACTCAGTGCTATCAAGGGTGCGGTGAGATGGGCACTTGGGGGACTTAGACGGTAGTGATATAAATCACTTCCTGGCAAAGTAATCAAGAAATATGAAATGGGGCTGGGGAGATAACTCCCATCCTCAGGACTCATTTAAAATCCCAGCTTAGTAGCACGTGTCCATAACCTCAGTACTGGGGAGATAGACACGGAAGGATCCCTGGTGCTCACTGGCCAGCCAGTAAAGCCAATTTGTCAAAACTCTAGGTCAGAATTTGAGAGACCTTATCTCAAAAGCAATATGGAGGGCTGGCAAGATGGCTACATGGGTAAAGCATTTCTTACTAAGCCTGAAACCTGGAGATCCACATGGTAAAAGGAAAGAACAGAATCCCACAAATTCTTCCCGGATTGTTGCACAGTTGCCATGACATTCACTTAACCCCATACATACACACACCAAAAATAAGTAAGTAAATAAATAAATGTAGATTTTTATATAGAAAATGTACCTTGTGAGGAGGTGAGAAAAACACTTGATATCGACCTCGCACTGCATAGAAATACGTATACAAGCCATACTCAAAAAAACTTCTACACCCATACACAAGTGTGCACACATACATACACACAATAATTTAATTTTTTATTTATTCTCAGCTTAAATATCATCTTCTACATATGGTACCCGAGAATCTATTCAGAACTCCAAAGGAGTTCAGCTGTCACCTCAGCCTCACCCTAAGTCTGTCCCCATCTCCACAGATCTACAGCAGAGACACTGGACTAAATCCCAGCGGGATGAAATATTTGGAGAATGGAGGTGCTCTGTGTGGTTGCTGGGTGGGTGCTGATGCAGATAAACATTGCTTTCAGGGTCTTTCTAAATCCAACAGAAATAATGATTTTAAGAGTTCAATAGCTGTCTTCACAGCAGGGGTGCCAGAAGGGTTAGTGTCTAACCTTACTCCATACCAGAATCAGGGAAACAGGAATGAAAAAGCCATCCCTTCTCTGACCTATGTGGATCTTTTCTGATTCAGAAGGTGGCTGAAGATAAAGGATTGTTCTCACGGCCATGAACAGCACAGCCCATTCCCTGGAAAAGCCTCAGAGCCCCAAAACATTGCACTCTCACAGGGTTCGGTGAGCCTTGACAGAAGCACAGGGCCCTACACTCTCGCAATGAGTGAGCCCCTGACTTCACAGAAGCCCTCATCAAAACCCAATCTCTAAAACCGAGAAGCCTTGGTGGGAACTTAGATTTCAAAAGGAAAATGCAAAGCACTGTGGGACCTGGAAAGACCCACCTCCTCCTCTTCTCCCCTCCCTGCCCTTCAACCCACCACTACTACCCAGAGGCTGGAAGTTGGTGCCGCCTATGCCCAACCCACAAGCCCAGCTGGAGTCCTGGGTGCCAGGAACAGGCTCGTGGGCAGGAAGTGGGGGTGGGCAAGACTCAACGTTCAAACCCCTGCCTTGTCAGTGGCACACTTGGTCACAGGCCTCTGCTCTTTGCAGTGTCCATTACCGTACCTATGAAATCGGCACAGGATGTGTGCAAGAGTTAACCTGAAGTCAGGCAGTTGCTCAGCCTACCATCAAAGTAGTATTCAGTTCCTTATGTATTGCAGTGCTGGGATTTAAACCAAAACTCACACATTCCAGGCCAGCACTCTAGTTAGTTCTCCGCTATCTCCCTAAATCTTGTTTTTGTAGTTTACTTTTCTTTTGTTTTTAAAGTGTGTGTGCGCGCGCACGCATGTGTTGTAGTGTGTATGTCTACCCATTTGTTCGGGTGCATGCCTGTGCCTTCCCTATCACTTCCCATCCTTGAGACGGTCCATCACATCACTATTCTGCTTTGTAGGTGAACAAGCCCAAGCAATCCACCTGCCTCCGCTTCACCACATGGGGGTTACAGGCACAAACACCCATGCCAAACTTTTTACTGGGGAATCAAACTCAGGCCTTCCTACCTCAATGCCGGGATGTTTCAGGTTTTGTTTTTTCTCTTTTTTTTTTTTTTTTTTTTTTTTTTTTGGTCAGTGGGGTAGTGTTTTATTTTCTGAGACAATGTCTAACTTTGGCTAGCCTAAAACTGGCCGTGTAGAACAGGCTGGCCTTGAACTCACAGAGATCTACCTGCCTCTGTCTCCGGAGTGCTGAGATTCAAGGTATGCACCACCATAGCCAGCAATAAATGTATTTATATTAATTTATAGAAAAGAAAAAATACAGGCATTTATAGGAAACAGATCCAACTAGAGACTGTCAAGCTAAGCAATATCAGCAGAGGCAGAGAGATGGCTTGATGGACAAGTATGCTTGGCGACTGAGCACCGGTCACTGAGTTTGAATCCCCTACATTCCTATTAATGGCTGAGGCCAACCTTGCACGTGCTCCAGGCTCAATAAGATGCTGTGAATAATGCAGAGATTGATAGAGAAGGACACCCACGCTCATCCTCCAGCCTCCATACGTGTTTCCCCTTAAACATGGACTCTGAATTTAGACGTATACGTGGCATAAAAATAGAAGGCAGGACTTTGAGGACTGAGGACAATGGGATATCTATCCCAGGATTTTTGGTATGTAAATATCACAATAAAACCCAGTGATTTGTTTCCTTTTAAACTTGCTTCAAATTTCTTATTATATGTGGGGGGGGGGGGGGGCGTGTGAATGCATGTGGAGGTCAAAGGACAGTTTTGTGGGGTTGGCTCTGTCCTTTCACCTGCAGGTGAGTTTTGAGGATCAAACTTAAGTTGCATGAGATATATATATATATATATATATATATATATATATATATATATATGCATATATATATATACATATATATATACCCCCTTAAACAGAGGTCCTAGTCTTGTCGTTATGACCGTGTGCATTAATTACTGACATAATATAGATTTCTGCCATCAGAATTCTAGAGTCTAAGGACAAGACTGGTTACCTTGTGCCTTAACTGTACCTGGCACATAGTAGGTAGCTAAAAAGTGTTAACTGAGTGAGCGAGTGAGTGGGTGGGTGAGTGAATGAGTGAATGAAAATATTATTGGTTCTCACCGCATACCTAGAACATGCCTTGCAACTGCTTTGATCCAAGAAGAAAGAAAGGGTACCAGAGGTACAATGATTCATGTGACCAGGGTGTCACACAGGTAATTGAAGCTGGGTTTGAAACATGGTCAGCTGAAACTCTCTTACATCTAAAGTTAGGCCACATCTGGAAGCAATTTCCCCAGGGTACTTTCAAGGTCAGAATCATCTCAGCTGGGCTGCCTATGGGGTTAAATAAGTGGCCACATTGTAGGTCAGGATTCAGTGCCCATAGAGTCCTGGAACCTCAGTGTCTCGACTATGAAATAGGATCAGGAGCCACAGACTTCCCTACACTAGTACAACCTCCAGCGATTAGAGCCAGGATTCCTTCCTTGCCTATCTTCAAAATGATGACCTTCCCTCATTGATCACCTGAGCAGGAAGTGGGGAGACGTCATCATTCCTGAGAGAAACCTAGCTGTGTACCAGAAACCTCAGAGAACACGACCTGGATTCTGTGACCATCCCCCATCCCCAAAATGCCTCCTGGCGTCATGTCAGCCTTTTCTGGGTGCCTGGCACCACCTGTACTCAGCGCTTTTTTAGGTCTCTATCTGCCAGAGGAATCTTTGCACATGCAATCAGATCGTGCCGCTCTCTTGCTTAAAACACCCAGCACATCAAAATGTATTCACTCACCTCCCGCATGGGCCCCCAGGAATCAGATGGAGATAATTCTGGCTATGCTCCACCCCCATCCGGCTCTCCTTCACCCCATCAAAGCATCTCAAGTCACACAGGGCCTTTGCACATGCAGCCACACAGCCAGAAATGCTCTTCCTCCCTCACTCTAATCCCCTACTCCCAGTTTCTGGTTGTGGTTTTGCTAGGAAACCCTCCCTAGCATTATAGGATAGATCCAGTGCCTCTAATAGATGTTCACTGAATGCCAATCATTTCTGCTTTTTTTAAAAGGCACTTCATTCACAGGACAGGGAATCATGCAAAGTAAGAGGGCAATTTGCAGGAGTCAATCAATTCTCTCCTTCAAGCATCTCGGTCCCAGGAATCATGAGGCTAGAGGCAAGTCCCTCAACCCACTGAGCCATCTCTCCAGCACTATTTTCTGCTTCTCATATTCAGTGCCACAGTCATTATATTCATTTGTGTAAATATTTTACTGATGCTTGTGTGCCTCCCCCAAACTGGCTGGTCCCCTTTGTCAACATTTATACTATTCTCCCTCTCCCTCTCCCCCTCCCCCTCCCCTTCCCTTCCTCCTCCCCCTACACCCCCTCTCTCTCTCTGTAAAAGGAGTCTCTCTGTGTGTGTGTGTGTGTGTGTGTGTGTGTGTATGTGTTGAGAGAGAGAGAGAGACTCCTTATACTTAAGACTCCCATGTGTGCTTCGTCTACCACACTTCTCAGTCAGCCTTGAAGCAAGCCTAGACCACAGATTTGTCTCCAATAACCAGCTTTTTGCTCCATGCAAGCCAATGACTCCCATTCCAGGCACTACAATGAGCAGTGGAGAGGGAAGATTGCCCCCTCTTCTAGCAACTGGTACAGGGCCCACATGACTGCTACAACCAAATGCTTGGCATATCACGATTTCCTAGTGAATGTTAGGGGGTGGGTTCTTGCTATTTCAATTGTGTTTGACATAAATTCTCACTACATAGCCCAGGATGGCCTGGATCTTGCTACATTTTTATTAAATTTTTTGAAACTTTCATATATATGTACTGTATTTTCATATATAATTACTGTACATCATTTTTCACTCTACCCTCTCCTCCATACAACTCTTCCCATGAATCCCCAACTCCCTTTAAAATTTATGATTTCTTGTTTAATTATTATTGCTGTGTGTGTGTGTGTGTGTGTGTGTGTGTGTGTGTGTATACAGCCTTCAAGTGTTGCTTATATGTACATGTGTTTAGGGCTGACCACCTAAGAATGTATAACCTATCAGGGCTGGGTTTCTAGAAAAGGTTGATTCTCCCTCTCTTAGAAGCCTGTAATTGCCTATAGTTTTTCATTTAAGGACATGCCTTATCAGACACACACACACACACACACACACACACACACACACACACACACATCCACATTGTCATGTCAACTGGCATTGTCACTGTGGAGCTCTTGTTTAAACCACCATATTGTTAAGATTTCATGAGTGGCACTGCAGAGATAGCTCAGCAGGTAAGAACACTTTCTGGGTGGGCATACTAGTGCATACCATTAATCACTGCACTCCAAAGGAAGAGACAGGAAGATCTCTGTGAGTTTGAGGCCAGCCTGGTCTACCAAGTAAGTCCAGGACAGCCAGGGCTCTGTTACACAGAGAAACCCTGTCTTGAAAAGCAAGCAAGCAAGCAAGCAGGAAAGAAAGAAAGGAAGGAAGGAAGAAACAAAGAAGCAAAGAAACAAAGAAGCAAACAAAAAACCAAAGAAACAAAAATACTTTTTGCTCTTAAAAGGGGCCCAGCATCAATAGTGGACAGACATACGCACAGCCAGAACACACATACACATACAATAAGATATATGTAAAAATGTAAATTTAAAAAATGTTTTTTCCAGATGCAGCTCTGTGTCAGATACAGAAGGCACCATCTGCATCAGCCTCCCAAGTGCTAGAACCACAGACATGCACTACCACACCAGCTTCAATAATGCTCAAATGAAAGTGCAGCATAGTGCTGGGGAGATGGCTCGATGGGTAAAAGAATTTGTTGCCCAAATATGAGGGCCTGATTTTCAGTCCCCAGTATCCACATAAAAGCCAGACGTCTACCATGTAATCGGTAATCCCAGTGTTTCAATAAGGGAAGTAGGGGTAGAAGAAACCCAGCAAATCACAAACCAGCTATCTGACAGGCAAGAATAGGGGAGAAAAGACCCTACATCAAACAAGAACTGACACCTGAGCCTGTCCTCTGACCTCCATCTGTACATGTGCCTTGGTGCACACATACACTTGCTTCCCCAAACACAAGTGTAAATACATCACACACACACACACACACACACACACACACACACACACACACACACTGTACATAAAATAAGGAAAAGAAATTTTGACATGGAAGGACAGAGGAAGAGAGAAAACCGCACAGAGACAGAGACAGAAGGGGCGGAATAGGAAGGAGAGGGCTGGGAGAAGGAAAGGGAGACATGGAAGGGAAAGAAGAGGGGACAAAGTGAGTTCAGTTTCTAAGTCCCCTATGATAAAAGGAGAGAAACTACTCCTGTGTCACCCAACCTCCTCAAGCGCACATTGTGCTATGGTGCCCACAACCCCTTTATACACAAAGTGATTTTTTTTAAGATAAACTGGGCACGGTAGCACAATCTGGGATCCCCAACCTTCAGAGCATGCAGGCATGAGAAAGTCATGAGTTTAAGGTTGTTATAAACTGAGCTGGAGGCCAGCCAGGGCCACATGAAATCCTGTCTCAAAGAAAAAAGAACAGAGAAAAGGGAAAGATTTTGGAGCATGACTGAGGAAGACAGCCTACACTGACTACTGGCCTCCAAACCATACAGCTCTTTGCATTCAAAACTATTTAAAATCTGTGTCATCTGACCTTTGGACTGTGTAGATGTAAAACATGAAATTTTTACATTAGTATGTTTGGGTCCCCCAAGTCCCCCACCACCGCAGAAATCTGCTGAAACTGACCACCCTAGCAGGGCCTTTAGCTACTTTAGGAACTCACCTCAGCCTGGTCACCACTTCCCCTGTGAGTCTTGTATGAGCCACATCAACCACGTAAAAACCTTCAAACTCCATGGTAGAGTCACTGGTGCTTACGTCAAGGGTGACACCCTCCAACCCCAGCCTGAAGCTAGTGGCTTTCCTGCCCGGGGCTGTCCTCCTGGAAACATACAGCCCCCTGAGGAGGACACAGTGGAAGGAGAGGTGCTGGTCTAATCGTTCAGAACTGCCAAAAGCTAGAGACTCTCATTTCAACCACCCAGGACTATTCTAGAAGAACATAGAAGGGAAACGAGAGTCCTTTTTGCTTCTGCTGCTGCTGCTTCTTCTTCTTCTTCTTCTTCTTCTTCTTCTTCTTCTTCTTCTTCTTCTTCTTCTTCTTCTTCTTCCTCCTCCTCCTCCTCCTCCTCCTCCTCCTCTCCCTCCTCCTCCTCCTCCTCTTCCTCCTCCTCCTCCTCTCCCTCCTCCTCTTCCTCCTCTTCCTCCTCCTCCTCCTCCTCTTCTTCTTCTTCTTCTTCTTCCTCTCCCTCCTCCTCCTCTTCCTCCTCCTCCTCCTCTCCCTCCTCCTCCTCCTCCTCTCCCTCCTCCTCCTCCTCCTCCTCCTCCTCCTCCTCCTCCTCCTCTTCTTCTTCTTCTTCTTCTTCTTCTTCTTCTTCTTCTTCTTCTTCTTCTTCTTCTTCTTCAGGAGGCTACTCTCCAGGAGAAACATCTGCTACACCACCCCAAGAGCCTTTCAGAATTTCTGGGAGGTGTTGTTCCTATTGTTTTAATTTCCCATGGATGTAGGCCACCATGTCCAATGTGTTCGGTGTTAGGAAAAAAATCCAGGACTTCACACAGGGTAGGCAAGCACTCTACCAAATAACACCCAACTTCTCAGAGTGTCTAATTGCTTGCCTTGAACTTGCCTTGTATATACCTTCAATGTCCAATCTATCTGAGAGACAAAACTGAGCCTCAAAGCAAGAAAGCAATATGTCTCCCCAGGGTAAACTAAGTTCATGCTTTTAAGTGCGATATTTGCTTTTCCTGTGGTCAGCAGGAAATGGGAAGAAGGTCTAACAGCCAGGAAGAAGAGGATGGAAAGGTGGCATGGTGGATACAAGTGCCATACAAGTGTGAAGACCTACGTGGGAATCCCCAGAGCCCACATAAAGCCAGATATGGTAGTCTGGGCATCTCGAATCTGACAGAAATGGGGCTGAGGTAGGGGGTGAGGGAGTATATTTGGGTCCCTATGAAGAGATGGGAGACGGTCATCCTGATATACATCATAAAAAGAAAAACAAGCAAAAGACCATGATTTCAAATACATGAACAACATCGAACCTCTCCACAGGAATTTCTTAATTCACACAGAGAGAGAGAGACAGATAAACACACATGCGCACTCGCAAGCACACACACACACACACACCATAAACACAAACATTATACATAAATATAATTTTATCCTGGCATGGTGGTGTACACCTTTAATTCCAGTACTCAGGAATCAGAGGTAGACAGACCTCTCCAAGTTCAAGGCCAGCCAGGACTACACAATGAGATCCTGCCTCAAAAATAATTATTTTAATATTTAATAGGGAGCAGAGAGATATATGAGGGCTCTGTTAAAACAGCAGAATTTATTTTTTCTTCTTTTTGAAGTGACAATATGTCAGTTTATTAGAAAAAAGTGTAAGATTGTCAGTCTGTTAATATTTTACTTGTAAGCTTTTTATACATTTCATTTTTTTCAAGAATTAAAATTCACAAAGAGGATGAAAGGACTTTTTCTAGATCACCTTGTCTGAATCATTAAAATTAAATGAAGCCTGTGACTTATACTCGGGGCCTAAATTGTTTTCTGACAGTGAGAGGTAATTAACTCTTCTGTTGTTACAGTTTTATCAGTTTTCAATTTCTTGACATAATCACTTAAGCAGCACCAAACCAGTTAGAATTTTTCACTAACCCAAGTTATCCAGAGTACTTCGGTGTACTTTTTTTTTCCTTTCTTTTTTTTTTTTAAAGATTTATTCATTTATTATATATAAGTACACTGTAGCTGTCTTCAGACACACCAGAAGAGGGCATCAGATCTCTTTACAGATGGTTGTGAGCCACCATGTGGTTGCTGGGATTTGAACTCAGGACCTCTGGAAGAGCAGTCAGTGTTCTTAACCGCTGAGCCATCTCTCCAGCCCCCTTTTTTTTCCTTTCTTAAAAATTTTCCAGTTCTATACGTTCTATGTACAGACAAGCATATTTAGACAAAGGGGTACACAATTCTTACTCAGAAATTTACTGAACATTATTTTCACATTACAGACACACACAAAAAAATTTTTTTCCATGAAGGCACCTTTTCATTTCATACAGTTTGTACTCCAATGTTTTTGTAGTAAAAGTACAATTAAATATGAAATTAGGAAAATGTAGCATATAAAACTTAATGCACAGCCATAAAAGTTATTATCTCTCCACAGAAAACCTGCTGTCTCCTATGCAAACCATATCTGGATGTAATCTTTTACAACCATATTGAAATACACTTTGCAATCTTTTAACTGTAGACATCGGGTGTTTCCTCCCTCACATCATCAGCTGCATTAAGTTGCCAGCACCTGCGGGGATCCACAAGCGAGAGAAACTAAGCAATAGCAGTCATTTCTCCAGATTTGAGAAATCTGGTCTACCGTTTGTGTGGTTCCCTGAGATTTCTGCTCCACTAAAGTCAAAACCAGGGTTTTCTTTCTGGAATCGCTCCAATGTAAGTTTCCTCTGTATTTGGTCTTGCACCCAGGGGTCAGCTGCATATTCAGATTCTAGACGAGAAGGCCACAGTTTGCAGCAACTCTCTTGGTTTTTGTCAGGACAGTGAGGACCATTTTTCTATCCTCCAAAGTCCATGTTCCTTCATCAGCAATTTCTCTTAAGGATCTCGCAGCCACCCACGGCCAGTGCCTACTCTGCAGGCCACACTGGATGGCCACCCTGGGGGCACCTGGACTTCAATGGAGACACGGAGTTTTCCCATGGGAGTCCTGCAGGGAACCACCCTGCTGCGCTCCTCAAAGGGAGCAGACATTCTGAAGACGCCACACAGGGACACCGCTCCGAGAGAGCACTTGAGCACTTCATCGGACTTGGCTCCCGGTTTGCCCTCGGCGCCTTGGGCATACTGCACATGCGCAAGAGTCCAAACTGGCGTGTCGGAGTGTGCACATTTTTTTTTTCCATTTCAGAGCCCATTTAAGACACTCGCGAGACCTAGTGAGAAAAACCGAAGCCTAGAGATGTTGATATCCCAAGAACGCTCACGCTGGAACAAAGGAGACAAGTGCCTACGATCCTTTAACCCGTGTGACACCGAAATTCGGACGCTTCCGCTGGCCTGTCGAGCAGCATTTAACTGACGGGTCACAACCACTTTGGGAATCAAAAGACCCTTTCATAGGGGCCACATATCAGATATTCTGCATTACGATTTATAACAGTAACAAAATTACAGTTATGACGTAGCAATGAAAATAATTGTATGGTTGGGGTTCACTACGATATAAGGAACTGTATTAAGGGTTCGGAGAATTAGGAATATTAAGAACCAGAGTTAGAGGAACCCGATCTGGGGAGTTTGGGGATAAATCCCCTACACGGCCCAATGTGTAAACACATTGAATGCCAAGGACGAGATGCGGAGGACACAGATGAAGCTTTAAGGGATGTCCTGAGGAGCAGGACCCAGTAAGTGTGGATTAGGACGTTAACTACAGTGGAACTAGTCCTAGCTTGATTTATGAACAGCTACCCCTGGTGGGCATTGCCTGGAACTGCACCCTTCATTGTTGCATTGGGTTCACTAATGAACCACAAATCTCTTCCAACCTCATACACTCTGTGCTAAGCATGGAACTCGGGGCCCTGAACTGTAGCCCTATCCCTACTTCATCTGTTCTCTATAGCTACAATAACAGAAATGGTGTAATTTCTGTTTTAAAAAAAGTTTTATTTTTGGTACGCGGTTCTGAGCAGTTGTTGGTGGTTAGGACTGCCTGCTACTTTAGTTGGGGGATGAAGGACAAAGCGCCACCTTTTTTGACCGAAGCACTAACCTGGAGCTAAGGATACAACACAATTGGTAGGCCAGCCTGATCCACATTAAACATTACCTGGGTGGAAAGGAAAGGGGAAGGGAAGGGATAAAGAAGGAGGAAGGAAAGGGCAGGGAAAATGGCAGGGGAAAGCGTAGGGCAGGACAGGGGGCCAGTGAGAGGACTTTAAAAGTGAAAGAGCTTGCCACCAAGCCTGATGATCTGAGTTCAAACCTAGGACCTACATGGAGAAGGGAGAGAAGCCTCCTGATTCTTTCGTGTTATTCTTGCCCAACACTGTATACACACACACACACACACACACACACACACACAAAGAAAAAGTATTAACCCGTATCTGTCCCACAACCCAAACAGTGTCCAAAAGCCTCAGGTCCCAGCACTGCTGCACTGACACATTAGAGCTCCCACACATGAAGTTTTGGGGACCTACTCAAAATATAACACCAAGAGATGGGATATGGCAGCCAGCTAATGAGAAATTCAGTATTTCCAAAATAGACTGGGATTTTGGTTTTGAGACAGATTTATGTAGCTGTAACTGTCCTGGAACTCACTCTGTAGACCAGGCTGGTCTTGAACAGAGATCCACCTGCTTCTGCCTCCTTAGTGCTGGGATTAAAGGTGTGAGTCGTCATTCCCAGCCCCGCAGCACTAGCGGTCATTCTTTTTTTTTTCTTTTTAATTTTTATTTTTAAAAACTGCATACCATGCATTTTGATCACATCCTTCCCCTCGCCCGACTCCTCTAAGACTCTTCCACCCAGCTTCAAGTCTCTCTCTCAGGCCTAGTCCTGGAAGCTTCTGCTTCCGTTCAGTCTAATCTAGGTCTAGAACGTTTTCCCCCTCTGAGACTTACTGCTGAATAAATTCAGCCCTTCCCAGTTTTTTCTGATCTCCGGCTGGCTGATTTAACTCAGCTATTCTGGTTCAGACTCCTCTCCGAGCTAACTGACTCAATCTGGTTTCTCCCTCCCTCTGTCCCTCCGTCCCTCCGTCCCTCCCCCTTTCTTTCTCGGACCTCTTGACCTCTCGACCTCTACTGAATAGTTCTGCTTGGCCTCATATGAACTCTGGCAATATGTTCTAATCTTCTGGATCCTTCTCATTCTCGGGCTCATTCTGTTTTCACCTGTATCTGGCTTGTTCTTTCTCTGCAACCTGTCTCTGTACAACAGGCCCAGTAAACGCCTCCTTTCCCTTTTCTCTTTTCTCTTTTCTCTTTCTCTGCACTGCTCTCAAGTAGCCTCCCTTCCCCCTCTCTTCTCATGAGAGTTGGGCATATCCCATCCTGTCAAATCTTTCTCTGATTTGTCACTTTTTCTGCCACTCAATTAGACATCACTGTTCAACACGGTTGCTTCCTTCTACAACTGATTTTACCTTCATTATTTGGGATTCAAGTTTTTTTTTTCAGTACATAACACAATCTTTGTGTTCACAGTGTGATCAAATACCCTGCGACATGGGCATTTGTCTCCATCTGCTGTAGGATGATGGCTGAGCAAGGCTCTGATCTACAAGTATAGCAGAATGCCATTGGGAGCCATTTTGTTGTTGAATTTGCTTTAGAACTGTAGTGTTTGTATTTACCCTGGGTCCCTGAGATACCTGCTTTAGGATTCTTGGTCACTAAAGCAGTGCCGGGTATGGTTTTCATCTTGTGGAGTGGGCCTATGTCAAGTGAGATACAGTTTGGTGACTCCCACGAGTTTGTGCCACTTGCAGGCAGGACAGTAATGTAGAACAAAGGGATGTGTGGCTGGGTTGGTGTTTATATTTCTGCTTTAGTAGCATGCAGAGTACCTTCTCTACCAATGACGCTAGAATGTAGGGGGGTGAAGGCACCAGCTTGACTTCATATTCATATTCAATCAGTTGTATAGATTGTCTTCAAACTTGCTGTCAGTTTGTGGAGAGCAGCAGCCTGGGTTATTTGGGGGTTCTCAAGATGGAACCCAACTCCAGTACTGGAAGCTTATTTGGCAACGACGGGTAGCCCGTTGGGTCTCTGTCTCCCCCAGTATTTGGTAACTTAATTTAGATCCCTTTCATATAAGTATATATTTTAGAAAGCTTGAAAAGGCCCTTTTTTTTAAGCTGTCTCTATCCATAGTCCCCCGCCGTCGCTTCTTCCCTCCCCCTCCCCATTTGATCCTCCCATTCCAGCATCCCCTATCCATCCATAATTATCTATTCTAGTTTCCTTTTCTAATGAAGTCTGTTCCCCCTAGACCCTTACTCTACTCTTAACCCCCATGATTCCATGGGACTGTAGCTTGTCTATCACTGACTTAAGAGCTGTTCATACATGAGTGAATACATACGGTATTTGTCTTTCTGGGTCTGGATGCCTCTTTCGGGATTGTTGCAAGATATTTGATCATATTGTGAGCCCCAAGATTGTGAACTGTAAAACCTTTGTACGGTGTGGCTCGGACCTAGAACACATCTTTCTAATCTGTAAACGGAATTAAATAAAGTTAACCCTAAATTACGATGTGGAGCAAGCAACCGGTTGACACAGAGTGAGCATAAGTAAACAGGAAGGAGGGACATTGAGTTGGATGGTATTTAGGACATCAAGGAGAAGGAGAAAACGCTTTTTTCCATCTGGGACACTGATGGAATAGTAAGGTTTCTCTGCCTCTCTGAGGTAACAGGTTTTCACCCCAACATCTGACCGCTGAGTCTTCATTGGTAAAATGGAACAGCTGGGATTTTTGTTTTTAAAATACCACAGGATAATCTTTCCCATTTCTATCCAGTTACCTGATTTATGGTTGGTTTGTTTTTAAACAGCTGAGTAATACTACATTGCATAAATGTACTGTCAGGTTCGAAGGAAACTCCACTTCCCCAAATTCTGGGACCTGTTTTTCTCTACTAAAGGAGCCATTTCGACAGAAGGAACAACTGGCTCTCTGTGCTGCCTATTGGCATACCATAGTGCATGCCGGACTCCAGGCACAATACCTGCAGCCCCTTTCAGCGTTTCTGACCCTGTGGCCACCCACTCCAGCTCATGAGCTTCCCTTTCCCCAGCTTTGCATTCCTATAAAATCCTACCATTCCAGCCCTGTGCTCTTGCCACTATCTCTGGTGTCTTTTTCTTCTTCTCCCAGTCTTGCCCCAGTCCTTTATTCTCATCACCCATTCAGTCAGAAAAAAGAAAGTTAATCTGCTGGTCATTTTCAGTGTCTTACTTTATCTTCCTGCTCTGAACTCTTCCAGATGCCTTTGGCTGTATTCTCCCTTATAGCTATGATTAAAAAAAAAAACCTTTCCCTCAACCATACCTTGAAGCAGTAATATCCTATTTATACATGTACTATATTTTCTTTATCCATTCTTCTGGTGGGGGACATATAGGCTGTTTCCAATTTCTAGCTATTATGAAGAGAGCAACAAAGAACATGGTTGAGTAAGTGTCTCTGTGGTAGATTAATGCATCCTTTGGGTATGTGCCCAAGAATGGTATAGCTGGATCTTGTGATAGATCAATTCCCATCTTCCTGAGGGACCACCATATTTATTTCCATAGTGGCTGTACAAGTTTACACTCCCATCAGCAATGTAGGAGTACTATGCCCATTCCACCAGCACATGCTGTCATTTGTCCTATTGATCTTAGCAATTCTAGGTTTTTTGTTTGTTTGATGTATGAGCACATAAAATACTTGTGTAACTGTCAAAAAACCACGGGTGAATGCACATGTTGAGATTTAATCATTGTGAACTACCTAAATGAATGCATTCAAGCCAACACAAGGGAGCTGGAGAGATAGCTAAGTTGGTAAAGTTGCAATCATGAGGACCTGAGTTCAGATCCCTATACTTATATAAAAAAACCAAGTGTAGACAGACAAAAAATGACCACTGGTTATGGGAATAGCTGTCAACTTTCTGATTGAATTACTCCACAAGATGGACTCCAATCTAACACTGTTCATGAGGCAAAGAACTTGAGCCTAGATAGATCATTGGTCTAATATTATTACTCTATGGCATGGACCTATTTACCACTCTGGTTGGTGGTGGTAACATGGGAGAGCAGGGCCTAAAAATGAGGCAGACTAAAGTTTCATGAAATAGCCAACTTTATTCAGATCATCAAGGCAATTTATATTCTGAGGGTTAAGAAGAATCACATGAATAAGGTGTTCAATCACAGGGACAAGCTCAAGCTACACATGGCAAAATATGTTTTTCTGTAGAAGCATTTGAATAACAACAGCTGAGGTAAACTCAGTCTTATTTACTATACCTGGGAAACACAAAAACACATTCCAAGAACAATTCTGTGTTTTGAAGAAACTGAGATCACAAGATTCTTATCTTGTTTTCTTGGAGTTTTCTCAAAAGCACTCAGAAATCTCACACAGCTGGTCAGTGGTGGCACAATCCTTTAGTCCCAGCACTCGGGAGGCAGAGGCAGGTGGACCTCTGAATTTGAGGCCAGCCAGGTCTACAGAGTGACCAGGTCAATCAGGGTTATACAGAGAATCCCTGTCTCAAATATAACAAGGAGGAGGAGGAGGAGGAGGAGGAGGAGGAGGAGGAGGAGGAGGAGGAGGAGGAAGGGAGGAAGGAAGGAAGGGAGGGAGGGAGGGAGGGAGGGAGGGAGGGAGAGAGAGAGAGAGAGAGAGAGAGAGAGGAGAAGAAGAAGAAGAAGAAGAAGAAGAAGAAGAAGAAGAAGAAGAAGAAGAAGAAGAAGAAGAAAGAAAGAAAGAAAGAAAGAAAGAAAGAAAGAAAGAAAGAAAGAAAAGAGGAAGGAAGGAAGAAAAAGAGAAATCTCACTCAACTCCACTCTTTGCCCATGTTCTGACATGAACCTAGTATTAATAAAACTCCTACTGACTTATTTCTATACCTATAGATCAGAACATCTCTCAATTCTCTGCAGAAAAGCTTTCAACAGATGGCAATTAACACGGAGATCCTCATTGATCAATGTACAAAGAATAAGAAACAGAGCATTAAACCCTATACTTAATGCACATTTCATATCTCTTCTTCTAAAGGCAAGGGACTTTGAGGAAAGGGAGGTGGCAAGATTGTAAGAGACAAGGTGGTGGATGACTACAAAGAAACAATGGTTTGTGGACACAACACAGCAGTTACACATATAAAACAATAATGACTGTGAAAGAATGCACACGATTTGTACAAACTCAAGCCAAACAAAATGGAGCAGGAGAGGTGAACACCAAATCTTACCATTAACTGAGGAATATTGACATTTGATAGCTTCCAGGAGATACAGAGTTTGTTTAAGGGTGTTACTCTTGCTAGGGTTGACCATACTTCAGGACAGGCCCCATACCTAACAGTAGATGGGCAGCACAAATAAAACTAGGTAGAAGACAGAAGAGGAAGAGGACTAGGATGAAGGATTTCCATTGCTGTAAAGAGACACCATGACACAACAACTTTTATAAAGGACAACATTTAATTGGGGCTGGCTTACAGTTTCAGAGGTTCAGTCCATTACCATCATGGTGGAAAGCAGGGCAGCATCCAGGCAGACAGACATGGTACTGGACAAGAAGCTGAGAGTTCTGTATCTTGATCTAAATACATCCAGGAGGAGACTGGATCTTCAGCAGGAAGCCAGGAGGAGGCTCTGAAATTCCACACTGGGTACAGCTTGAGCATAAGGACTCAGAGCCCACCCCAAGAGTGACATGTGTCCTTCTTTGGCCTCACCTTCTCCCACAAGACCACACCTTCTAACAGAGCAACTCCCCCATGGGCCAAGCATTCAAACACATGAGTCTACGGAGACCAAACCTATTCAAAACACCACATTCCACGCGCTAGCCCCCATAGACTTGTAGACACAACATAATGGAAAATGTATTTAGTACAACTTCAAAAGACCCCATAGTCTATTACAGTCCCAACAATGCTTAAAAGGTTGAAAGTTCAAAGTCTCTTCTAAGATTCATGCTATCTCTTAACTTTAATCGCCTATAAAATAAAAATATCACATACTTCTGACATCAAAGGATATATATTACCATACCAAAACATTATAGTGAGAAAATACTGGACGAAAGAAAGGCCAAAATTCATCTAGGCAAACTCCAAACTATATCTCCGTGTCTGATGTCCAATTCCTTTCAGCTTTGTCGACTGCAACACAATTCTTTCTCTTGGGCTATTTCTATTCCCTGTTAGAAGCTTTCCTTAGCAGGTATCTCATGGCTACAGCATCTCTATCATCTCGGGGCCTCCAAGGCAACTTTAACTTCATCATTTCTTGTTCCAGTATCTGTGATCCACACATGATATTCTGGGCTTGGGTCACTTTTCCAGATCTGCTCTCTGTAGCATTCTAGGCTCCACAGCTGCTGCTGGTTTTGGTGGTCATCTCATAGCACTGGCATCTTCAATATTCTGGGATCTTCCACTGCAACTAGGCTTCACCAATAGCCTATCATAAGCTCTCTTCATGGTGCTAAGCCTCAACTTCTTTGCATGACCCCTTCAGTCCTGGGCCATCAACTAATACTTAAACTACACTTTCACCAATGGTCTTTCTTGGCCACTCATTGTATTAAGCCTCAGCTGTTTTCCATGACCCCTTCATACCTTCAAAACCAGTACCACCTGGGTGATTGTTACGTATTATGAAGTCTGCTTGCCAGCACAATGTCTACCCTGGAAAACATTTTCCAGAAGATCTCACCTCAGTGAAACTGATCTCTTCTTAATCACCACTAATTCCTTAGCTCCAGGTAACCAGCATCAATTCTCCTAGTAACCCCTCCTACTCTTCACTCTAAAGACAGAGCCATATGGTTAAAACTGCTGAGTCCCCACTGCTTGCTGGGGCTAGAACATGGCCCCCTTGTTCTATTACATTATCACCAACTTTCTGATTTTCAATTTCTTCACTGCCTAAGCTTGGCTATCCTGGAACTTGCTTTGTAGTCTGACCTTGAACTTAGATATCTGCATGCTTCTGTCTTCTGAGTGCTGGGATTAAAGGCATGTACCACCAATCCCTTTACATTTACACAAGATCTTTGTAAGCTCTAGACTGTAGTTCATTCCAGATATAGTCAAGTTGACAACAGAATGTAGTGATCACAATCCATTCCTTGTCAATTTGACACACAATCACATTTCTTTATGTTCAAATGGAAATGATAATGCCTAACATGATATAACAATCCCTTGTTGAATTGCAGATGCATAAACAGTGAGCTTGCCTGGATGGGATCTTGCCCTAAGTTCACTACTCCTTTAATTTCATTTAATATCCTTGAACACAGGATTTAGCTCCATTCCACTCTCTGGTGCCCCTTTAATATTTGTCTTAATTAGGGTCTTATTGCTGTGAAAAGACACCATGACCAATGTAAGTTTTATAAAGGACATTTCATTGGGGCTGGCTTACAGGTTCAGAGGTTCAGTCCATTATCAAGGTGAGAGCATGGCAGCATTGAAGCACCAGGCAGGCATGGTGCAGGAGGAGCAGAGTTCTACATCTTCACCTGAAGGAAGCCAGGAACAGACTCAGCATCCTAGGAGGAGCTAGGAAGAGAGTCTCCAAGCCCACCCCACAGTGACACACTTCCTCCAACAAGGCCACACCTTCTAATAGTGCCACTCCCTGGGCTAAGCATATGCAAGCCATCACATTCCACTCCCTGGGTCAAGCATATGCAAACCATCATAATACTTGAACCAAACATTTTGTATTTTCCTTTCTAAGCTTGCTACACTTGATCAAAACATTCCTCATAAGAGTGACCCACAGGATAGAGTCTAAATTGGGTTGTTTTGAGATTTCCTTTGCCAGTGCAATTAATCTAAATCACTTTACCTTATCGTTTTATTTTTCACCAAAATATCACAAGAACTATCTCTAGGTCACATACTAAAATTCTTCTCCTCTGAAACCTTTTGAGCCAGGCCCCAACAGTTTACCTCAGCACCACTGTCTTCTATGCTTCTACTACTATGCTCCATTAAGCCCCACTTAAAGCATTCCACTGCTTTCATAATCTAAACTTCCAAAATCTGCATTTCCCCTAACAAAAACATGGTCAGGCCTATCACAGCAATACCCCTGTCCCTGGTACCAACTTCTGCTTCAGTTAGGGGTCCACTGCTGTGAAGAGACACCATCATCACGGTAACTATTATAAAAAAAAAAAAACAAAAAACAAAAAACATTTAATTGGGGCTGACTTACAGTTTCAGAGGTTCAATCCATTATCATTATGGTGGGAAGTTTGGCAGCATCTAGGCAGACATGATGCTAGAGAAGGAACTGAGAGTTCTACATCTTGATTCAAATGCATCCAGGAGGAGCCAACCTTCTGCAGGCAGGCAGGAGAAGGTTCTGAAATTCCACACTACGTGGATCTTCAGCCTAGGACCTCAAAATCCACCCCTACAGTGACATACTTTCTCCAACAAGGCCACACCTCCTAATAGTGCCATTCCCCATGGACCAAGCATTCAAACATATGAGTCTCTAGGAGCCAAATCTATTCAAACCACCACAAAGAGGAAGAGGAGGAAGACAACAGGAAGCTGTATAGCGAGGAGGTGAGTGTAAAGAGAATAGATCTGGAAGGAGTTGGGGGACAAGGTAAATACAGCTTAGTTAGGTGTGGTAGTACACATCTATAACCCCAGAACTGAGGGAGTAGAGGCAAGAGAATCTTCAGAGCTCACTGAGCAGTCAGTCTAGCCAATCACAGAACCCTAGATTCAGAGAGACTTTGCCTCAAAAATATAATATGGAGAGGGGCCAGTGAGGTGGCACTTGTCTCCAAGCATGACCACCTGTGTGAAATCCCTGAAACACACATGGTAGGAGAGAACCAAGTCCCAAAAGTTGTTCTCTGACTTCATGCACACTATGGTACATATGTGCCAATATACACACACGTACTCAGAGTCTGTTTCTTATGTTCTTTTACCCTGTCCTTTTTTTTAATCTTTAATAAACACCTTTTCTGCCATTATTTTTTAAGTCCTTGAACCCTTTAGAGTTTCCTGTCTGATTGATTAATAAAGGCTACAGCTAGCACTGTTTTCGATTATCTTTTGGCCAAATTAATGGCTGTCTCACAGCCACTTTGAGACCTACCAATCAGAGCCTGGCAGTAAGACTTAGAGTCTCTGCTTACCTTTAGCAGTAATGAAGTCCTAATCTGGGTAGGTTTCCCTCTGGGGCCAGGAACCAGCTTCCTGGCTTCTGTCTGTGGTGAAGAAAGCCTGCAAGACCTCTTTACAATCATCTCAAGCGGGCTGGTGGGTGAAAAGGACTGTCTCTAAGGAATTAATTAAACCTCGAGGGTTGTCTGAAAAAGAGGGGAGTTCTGAGTTCTCCGGTAGAAAAGGGTCACTGGTAGCAAAGGGCCAATAGTGATGAGGTTGGTTTCCTTGGTCACCAACCAGCCCTGATGCATGGGAAGGCAGGATGGCAGACTCATAATCAGAAGGCAGGGCTGCCTGCAGCTGCTGCCATTCTGCCTGAGGGGTTGAATAAGGTGGGTGTGAAAAAATGACATCTTCCTCTGCCCCTCCTTGGAAGACCAGGTGGAGTGATAGTGTAGGAAGAGATAGGTGGTCTGGTGTCTCCTCCTTCATACCCTTGGGCTTTTTGCTAGCCAAGGCACAAACATCCAGGGAGAAAAAGTTTAAGCCCAGAGGGCAGATCCTGTAGACCCAACATCATCCATCAAAGTCAAAGTTGCCCCATAATAAGAAAAATGAAAGTACACAACAGTTAGCTCAAACAGAGTTGATGACAAACATGAACCGAAGCAGATCTGTAACCAGACGGTCAACTCAAGCACCCCACCCAGAGTGAGACACTGAGACCTCCTGATCAGGGCCCAGAACGTCTTCCAGCCCCTGAGCGGTCACAACCCTTTGTCACATCTACCCAGTTGCATCTGACCACAAAATACCTTCTTAGGCCTCTTTTCAGAACAGAATTATAGATGTGGCACCGCTCAGAATTTATGAACAAAGACCGACACTGCACAGACACAGACAAAATTACCACAGCGCTACATAAACACATGGACAGGCTCACAGACTAAGATGAACATTACTGGTATTGAGGAACTCTGCGTCCAGTCCTGGAGGCCTTGGAGTTCCCGGCCAATGCACCAAAATGTTGTCCCAGGAAGCGTTCATGAACCCCAAAAGAACAATAAGGAGCCGTTTCCAATGTTATAGCATTAGGGCCTCTTTATTACAAGTTCAGACTTGGGCTCTCCTCTAACCCAACCCTGACACAGGAGTACAGGAAAAGAAGGCAGAGCAGACTCCTCCTCAGCAGTTTTTACAGGAAAATAGGAGCAAGGCGGGGGAGGGAGTGAAGGAGGGGGTGTCCACTCCGGCAAGTATCTAATAGAATGACTATAAGCCGACAGGTGGGTGATCGGAAGCAAACATACAGTCACAAACGGGCTGAAAGCACATCTGAAACAGTCAGACTAACCTTTGATTGACTGTTGCTAGGAAGTAGCTAGGGACTGAATCTGGGGTATGGGTCAAGGACAAGCCAAGGAGTCCTTCCTGGTACTAGGTGCAGCTTGGGTTCAGCTGCAGGTCAAGTTCTCAGGCTTTTTTGTTTGTTTGTTTGTTTGTTTGTTTTTTCTTTAAGATGGAGGCCTGTCCCAAGGTTTGGCCTCACAGAACCAGCTCAGGAGAAAGAAGTTTGTTGCAGTCAACAAAGATGAAAAAGGAGGTGGAGATCTGAAAACTGCTTTGACACCAGACATGGGGATGCAGAGTTTGGAGTTTGCCCAGCTGGTTTCCTGTCTTGCTTTGGACATTACAAGTTGAGGGATTGGATAAATCTCAGAAGAGACTTTGAACTTTGGACTTTTAACATTGTTGTAACTGCTATAGACCATGAGGGTTTGGAAGTTGGACTAAATGTGTTCTTTTACTATGCTATGGATAGGTATGACCTCCATAGACCTGTGCATTTGAACAAGTGGATGGGAGTCAGGGAGTAGAATGTGATAGTTTGTATATGCTTGGCCCAGGGAGTGGCACTATAGGAAATGTAGCCCTGTTGGAATAGGCATGTTACTCTAGGTGTGGGCTTTAATACCCCCGTCCTAGCTACTGAAAGGCAGTATTCTGCTAGCAATAGATAAAGATGTAGAACTCTCAGCTCCTCCTGCACCATGCCTGCCTGCATGTTGCCATGTTCCTGCCTTGATGATAATGAACTAAACCTCTGACCCTATAAGCTATCCTCAATTAAATGTTGTCCTTCTAAGAGTTGCCTTGGACATGGTGTCTATTTACAGCAGTAAAACCCTAACTAAGACATTTACACAATGGAGTATTACTGAGCTGTTAGGGGGAAAAAATGACATCATGAAATTTACAGGCAAATGGATGGATCTAGAGAAAAATCATCCTGAGTGAGCAACCCAGATCTAGAAAGACAAACATGGCATAATATTGATATTAGCTATTAAATAAAGGATAATCAAGCTACTACCTGCAGATCCAGAGAAGTTAAATAAAGAGAAGTCCAGTGGTGACACATGGATCTCCCTAGGAAGGAGAAATAGAATAGATTTTGTGGGTGGATTAAGGGCAGGTAGGGATGGGAACAGGAGGGCTCAAGTAGGGGAGAGTACAAGGAGAGATGACTGAAATAGGTGGATATTTAGGGGACAATATGGAAACCTAGTACAGTGGAAACCTATGAGGCTGAACCTAGTGATGACTCCTGGTAAGGGAGGATTTGGAGCCTAAACTAGGTACTCCCGGTGGTAGGACTGGGACACCAACCCAGCCATAAAAATCTATGACCCACAGCCTGCCCTGCCTACAAGATGAGCTGGGGTAATGGTGGCTCAGAGCTTGCCCAATCAATGCCTGGTCTAACCTAAGGACCACACCACCCGAAGGAGCCCATGCATGGAGCCCACTGCCTAGGTGGCCAGGATCCAAAACCTGGATGACTCAGAGACCAAGGGTAGAACCAAACGCTACTGACCCAAAACTAAAAAGGTCAATGAAATGATCACTAACGGTATTCCCCTATGCGTATTCTTGGCAGTACTGTCATAGAGAGGCTTCCTCGAGCAGCCAGTGGGAGCAGATACAAAGACCAACGCCCAAGCTTTAGGTGAAGCTCCGAGAAACCCACAGAAGAGGAGGAATGATTGTAGGAACCAGGAGCAGAGAAGACACCAGAGAACACGGTCCACAGAATCAACTAAGCAGGGCTCATTAGGGACCCACGGAGACTGAAGCGGCAACCATAGCGCCTGCATGCGTCTGCACCAGGCTCTTCTTCGCACATTCTGTGATTCTTTAGCTTGGGATTTTTATTGGACTCCAAACAATCGGTATGGAGATATCTTTGCTCCTTTTGCCTGCTTATAGGAACCATTTTCTCCTACTGAGTTGCTACAGCGTTGATATGTCCTTGCATCTTATTATGACAAATTCAGTTGGTATAACTGGGAGGCCCGCTCTTTTCTGAAGGAAAATAGAAGGGCAATGCACCAGGGAGAGTGGGGAGGTTGTAAGTGGTTGAGAGGAAGGGAAGGAGGAGAGGCTGAGGTTAGGATGAGAGACTAAATCATTTTTTTAAAACTGTTATTCCCCAAATGGCCACTAGGTGGCAAGAGTTCCTTAATTCAGACTTACATTTGTGCTACACTGTAGCTGCCATAGGTTGAGGGATTAATTTATGTCTCCAATTTTTAAACAGCGGGAACTTACGCTGACTGTTCTCCCAAAGAATCCAATTGAGTTCTTAGCAGACAACAACCAAGGGAACCCAAGGAATCTGATGTCCTGCTCTCGTGTGCACAGACATACATTAAAGCAAAACCCTCATAAAATAATTAAGTCTGTTTGGTTTTAGGTAAAGTGTAGTAAGTAGCATATACCCATAGCTCCATCTACTCCAGAGCTAAGGTGCGAGGATCATTTGAGTACAAGAGTTCAAGACCTGTATGGGCAATACAAAGGGAGACCCTCCCTAAAAAATAAAAGACCTTGACGGATAAAAGTACAATGTACTAGAGAATCAATTCTACAGGATATTCCCCTATGCTTACTCTTTATTCTACACAGATTTCCCACAGACCAGTCATGGTGGCTGCAGCTTCTGGGTCTGACAAGACCTTTCAAAGCCCAACTGTGCTTGAGTCCCAGTCCTAAGGAGCCAGTAGTCACCAATGATCAATCTGAGCTTGTGTCTGAGTTTGCTGTCTCTCATCAGTGAAGTTTAAGATCCAGACTCTGTTGGGAGTACACAAGGCAGACTCCAGCTTTATTAAGGAGAATTACCAGCTGTCATAGTGGTGTATTCCTTTAATTCCAGCACTGGCGTCAGCATCAGGGAGATCTCTACGAGTTTGAGGCCAACCTGGTCTACATAGGGACTCAGAGGTCAGACAGAACTATAGAGAGAGACCCTGACTTCAAAACCCAAAACAAATAAGATTTTAAAAAGAAGAAGAATTACAGAAAACTAAGAAGTGGAGGAAAGGTGAGAAGTTAAGGAAAAAATGAAGAAACACCCCTGAGAATAGTGGGGGTTTCCAGGAGAGAGAAAAGCCATTGAACGTCCTTGTCTATTGTTTTCATAGCAAAGAGTAGACAGCAGCCTAGATAACTGATGTGAGGTTGGTTCATTCTCTCAGCTCGGCCAATTCAGGGCCCACATGCTCTGTCACCAACCATGGATGGTTATGCACTGCTGGCTGGAGGCCCCTCTGCTTTGCTAGCTACTTAGCTTGACTCTGTGAGCTGTAGGTTAGTGGCTGGAGTTTCTACCTCTGTCCTGGAACATGTCCCTAATATTCTTATCCCCTTGTCATTTTACCATGGCAGTGAAATTGCCTGTCATAACCAAAAAGGTGAGGCAGCTGTCTTCTTGGTTGTCTCTATTTAGCTCCTTGTTTATAGGTATTCTGTCTGGAGTAGTCTCCTACAACAGGTATAGACTCCCAGAGACTGAGCCACCAACCAAAAAGCATACATGGACTGGTCTGTGGCCCATGGCACATAGGTAGGAGAGGACTGCCTTGTCTGGCCTCAGTGGGAGAGGGTGTGCATAATCCCTGTGATGCCCCAGGGAAAGGAGGTGGGAGGTTGGCGGATTGAGGGGACTGGGGGTAGTAGGGAACACTGTCTCAGAGGCAAAGGAGATGGGGGATGGGATGAAGAACTCTTGGAGGGGGCCCAGGAAGGGGGTCCCCTAGGAATGTAAACAAACAAAACAATTAATTTTAAAAAGCTATCTTTTAAGATATCTTAAAAGTATCTTTTAAGTGCCTTAAAAACTACTTAATCTGTTACAAACAGCTGCATTAGAAGTCTTGATATGTGAGACTTCCGTGTGTCTCAAGGGCTTCAGAGGCTCTGGGAAAGCCAGCCTATCATCACTGACCCAGAACCCTCTCCCTCCTCTTATCTGTTCAGTTTGCTTATCTCATACCAGCTACTATCCTTCTTCCTTGGTATTCCAGACTCTGACACTTTAACCTTTAGTCCTCCTTTTAATCCTAGTTCTTACTCTCACCGCAATATATATATAGAAAATTTCAGTTTTCGTCATGGGTTCTTTTTCCTTATTATCCCCATTTTAGAGATGAGAAAAATGGGGCACAAGAACACTACATTCTTCTAAAATTTGTATATCAGATTCTAATTAAATAGCCATGTTGGACTGATGCTAATGTTGACACTGGTTATCTGCGAGCCTGAGCAGGGCTTTGGGCATTTGTGTCTCTTTCCTCCCTCACTTGCAAAACATAAGAACCTAACTATATTAGAAGTTCTTGACTCAAGGCCATGTCAAGGTTCAACAGGTACAGCACCTGCCTAGAATTCTCCACAGAGAGTCTAGAGGTGTCTCTTGGTGGTCAAGTGCCTTTCTAGAGTCCACAGCAAGCATCTGGGGCCATGGCTCTAGAGTGAACACTTGTCTAGTTTCTGTAAAGCCCTGGGTTCTATCCAGGAATTATTTGGGGGAGAAGTCTTAAATCAGAATGAATTTCCTTGATGAAACTGAGGAGTGTGCATGATACCATTTTCTTGTCTGCAAAATCTTTTATATTTTAAATATATTTGAGGGACTGGGTGATTAGATTTTGGTGGATTTCAATGTGAGAGGTAACCCTGAAACATTAGAGAAACACTGTAATGGCGGTAGACATGAAGCTGAGACAGAGAATTTGCCTAGTGTAGGCCAAACTTTGGGTTCTATCCCAAAGGACACACGTCCAAAAAACATCAATTTGATACATCTAACAAACCTCCAGCATGCATGATAGGGTGGGGAAGAATGAAGGAAGGAAAGAGGGAGTGAGGGAAGGAAGGATGGAGGAAGTGAGGAGGGGAAAAGGGGAAGGGAAGGAGGGAGGAAGGGAGGGAGGGAGGGAGGGAGGGAGGGAGGGGAGGGAGGGAGGAAGGATGCGAAAAAGGGAAACAGGAGGCAGGCCAGTCAATACTCTCTCAATGGCCTTGGCACATACCAAGCTTCTATTCAAGCTCATACCAAATTGTATCACACACTATGCAGGAATCAAGCAAGCCTTTCTATGAAGCAGCTTATGTACAATTCAATCCCTATTACTGAGACACACCACCCACATTCCTCAGAACACCACCTTCCTTCCAGACTTGAGTGTGACAGACATCTCTAAAACACCCCACACCCTCGTCTTAGAACTAGACCAATTCTGAGCTTGTCCAACTCATCCTGACCAGCCCACGGGTGCTTCATTCTTTTTTTCTTTTTTTAATTTTTTTTTATTGCTTATTCACTTTACATCCTGCTTACTGCCCCCCTCCTGGTCACCCCCTTACAATCCTTCCCTCATTCCCCACTCCCCTTTTCCTCTAAGCCAGTTAGGCCCCCCTTTGGTATCCTCCCCAGCCTGGTACTTCAAGTCTCTTCAAGGCTAGGTGCTTCCTCTACCACTATGACCTGATAAGGCTGCCCGGATAGAACATATCCCATGTACAGGCAACAGCTTTTGGAATAGCCCCTGTTCCAGTTGTCTGGGACCCACATGAAAGTCAAGCTGCACATCTGCTACAAATGTGTGGGCAGGCCTAGGTCCAGCCCATGCATGTTCTTTGGTTGGTGGTTCAGACTCTGAGAGCCCCAAGGGTCCATCAGAAAGGCTAAGGTCAAAAACTCAAGAGATAGGGCTGGAGAGATGGCTCAGCGGTTAAGAGCACCTGACTGCTCTTCCAGAGGTCCTGAGTTCAATTCCCAGCAACCACATGGTGGCTCACAACCATCTGTAAAGAGATCCGATGCCCTCTTCTGGTGTATCTGAAGACAGCTACAGTGTACTTATATATAATAAATGAATAAATAACTCTTTAAAAAAAAAAAACTCAAGAGATAGCACATGCTAGCAAGGATGTGGAGCAAGGGGAACACTCCTCCATTGCTGGTGAAAGTGCAAACTTGTACAACCACTTTGGAAAATCAATTTGGTGGTTTCTCAGAAAACTTGGAATAGTTCTACCTCAAAATACAGCTATACAAACCACTCCTGGGCATATCCCCAAACAGTGCTCCAACATCTCACAAAGATACTTGTTCAACTATGCTCACAGTAGCTTTAATCATAATAACCAAAAACTGAACAAAACCTAGATGTCCCTCAAGTAAAGAATGGATACAGAAAATGTGGTATATCTACACAATGGAATACTATTCAGCTAGTAAAAACAAAAACATCATGAATGTTGCAGCAAACGGAAGAAACTTGAGAATATCATCCTGAGCGATGCTTCATTCTTATGTAAACTCTGATAGAACTAAGTGGTGGGGTCCAATAAAATCATATCATACAACAGGTCTCAGGTGGGAGCTTAATTAAAAGGGTGGGGGACAGAGGATGCCTGTGGGGGGAGAAGGGGAAGAAGGGGTGGGGAGAGGAAAAACTCAGCTTTTTATGGGGGCCACCGTGCACGTGCAAGAAGACAGGCAGCGAGGGCAACAATGTGTCTTCTTGTTCCCAGGTCCCTGGGGAACTGGCTAGAAAGATGCCTGGTTGCTGACTGAGCTAGAGACATAATTCAGAGTTAAGAATGCTGCCTGCTCTTCCACTGTACCCAGGGTCAGCTCCCGGTTTCCAAATGGAGGCTCACGACCCTCTGAAACCCCACCCAGTCCCAGAGCACCAGACCTGCACAAGGACAAAACAACCATACAAATAAAATAAGATTTTTTTAATGAAGAATTATAAATTATGGAGATATAAGAAAGCAAAGGAAATGGACCCCTCACATCAGTTTGAGAAAAAAGAATCCCAGTGAAATATTTGGTGTGAAGGCTGATGACACAGAGTTGATATTGCTTTCATACATAGAGATTCCATATTAAAATAACAATAAGCCAAGCTCAATCCCTAAATACATACAAGCTTGGGCAGGGCCCCATTCCTTTCCCCGGACACTGCTTAAGAATGTTTAAAAAACAGAAATAAATAAATAAATAGCCAAATTCCTGTCAATTTTGCTTGCAGTAAAAACATCCCTGGGAGCCAGACTTTACCTTATCAATTATGATCCTATCAGATGACTCCTAAGGCCCACCCAGCTATAGCAATCCTTTAAAGATATCGCCATCAGATTCTCAATGTGGAGGGGTTTGGTGGCACACACCTTTGATCCCAACACTCAGGAGGCAGAGGCAAGTGAATCCCTGTGAGTTCTGGGCCAGGCGTAGCTAGTGAGAAATCTGTCTCAAAGCTGAAACAAAGCAACGATGGGCTAAGATTCCCCAGCGAGGAGCTCATGCCCATCCGTAGATGGGTCTTAAGCTCCCTGACTCCTCTTTGAATAGCCGCACCCCTTCTCTCAACATTGTCTGTTTTCTGGGTGTTTCTCTTCCTCTTAAGCCTCGTGGGTGCAGCTATATTTAGGAATCTTGGGTTGGTAAAGGTGAATCAGCTAAGTTCCTGAGTTGAATTCCTGGAACCCATGAGGTAAGAGACAACCGACTCTTGAAAGTTGTTCTCTAGTCTCTATGCGTGCTGTGTGTTGGGTTTCAGACCAGGGGATGAGTGCCTGAGGTACCTATTTAACAGGAGGCCAGGTCCTCCCAGCATCCCTCAGTTACAGGAAGTGGTATCTCCTATTACTGGGTATGGCTGGCATTCTTGCCCTCTACCCTGAACTTCCCAGCCCAAGGGAATAAATGAAATCTTTATACGTATACTTTTACTTGTTATTTTTACAGTGTGCACGAGAGGGTCAGAGAGACAGGGACAGAGGCAGGTGTAGGGAACAGGGGCAGTTTGTAGAGTTAGTTCTCGCCTGCTACCTTTTTGTGCATCCCAGGAATTGAACTTCGAAAGTCAGGCTTGGCTACAAGCACACTTTATCAACTAAACCAGCTCACCAACCCGTGTGTGTGTGTGTGTGTGTGTGTGTGTGTGTGTCTGTCTGTCTGTCTGTCTGTCTGTCTGTCTGTCTGTGTGTAACTGTATGTATTTAAATTAAATCCCAAATCTTTATAAACTGGCTAGTCCCAAAAGTCTTATCTGATTTGCAGCCACAAATCTCAGTTTGGTCTGAGTGAAAGTCCCTGAAGTCTATGAAATCTCAGTCTGCTGAGGATAACATCTAGGGACTTGTGCCTCCTCCTTCAGCTCACCAGCACCACCACCACCAAAAAAAACCACTAACAGATGATTTTTTGATACTGACCCGGGATTAACTGCTCCCTTTGTCTCCCTGTGTCACTACCTCAATCTGAGAGCAAGCCCTGATGTTAGTACTGTACCAGCCCCTGTGCCGCCTGCAGACTGGACTCCTAACCTCACTTGGTCTTATGCCAGCTTGCCAAGGAAAAGGCCTGTCCGGTGTCCTCACACAGCCATTGACCTTGGGTGTCCTCAGTGAGATTTCCCCATCTCTCAACAGCCTGTTTAGCTCTAAGCCAGTCATAACACTCTTGGCTGTGTTATGCAAGAACTGTGCAAGTTTTTCCTGCCAGCACTGGAATTCTTTGTCAGGCTAGATCTTACTGGAGGAAGCTAAACAATGTCAGAACCCTTGGAATGGTGGGATGTCAGGGAGGGCACTGTGTTTTGGAGGAGTTATGGACCTGCAAGCAATTGGATGCATAAACAAGGCTGGTCTGGGGGAGAATGAACAAACTGGGCTGGTTCCCCCCACCCCGCCAAAGACAGCCCCCAGGAGCAGGCAGCAGGCAGGGACTTAAGCCAAGATGCAACCATGAGAACAGAGGCCCTGGGAATTCACAGACATCTCAGGGAGGGCACTGGGCTCCCTCGCAGGCAGGCCGTGGGAGAGAGGCAGGCGCCAAATCTCCAATTGACCCTGGCTTGATGGCTGGGTAACATCTGCTATACAAAAGAGCTGTCTCCAGCCAGAAAGTCACAACCTCAGCAAGCCTTTCGAACACCCAGCAGGGAGGGTTGGGGTTAAATAGTGTTAAATTCTTTCTTGAGTCCTGGGCTTGGCTACACATCAGACACACCCCAAAATACACAAGTCTACCACACATAATGATAACCTAATATTTCATGCACGCTCAGTATACGCCAGTGAGCCATCACTTCATTTTTTACACTTCTTTATTTATGTAGTGTGTGTGTGTGTGTGTGTGTGTGCGTGCCTGTGTGCGTGCACATACACGTGCCACGGTGCATGTGTGGAAGTTAGAGGACAGCACAGGGAAGTTGGCTCTCTCCCTCCACCTTCTAGATGCCATGGATCAAACTCAGATCGTTAGGTTTGACAGTAAGCTCCCTTATTCACTGAGCTATCTAACTTACCTTATATGAATATTACAGTCTTTATAAGGTAGTTCTGCACAGGAGTTATTCACATAACAGCTTAAGGGGTTAAGAACTTGATTCCTGACCTGTGACATGGGACCCAACAGGCAAAGACACTTGCCAACAAGAAAGACAAACTGAGCTCCATCCTAAACCCACCTGTGGAAGGAGAGAACTACTCTTAAAATTGTCCTTTGACATCCACCCCTCTCTGTGTTTCTGTGTGTGTGTGTGTGTGTGTGTGTGTGTGTGTGTGTGTGTGTGTGTGTGTGTGTGTGTGTATCCGTGTGTCCTCATAAGCCAGAGCCATCAGAACCCCTGGAGCCAAAATGGGCCCTCTGCAAAAGTGGTGCTTCTAACCACTGAGCCATCTCTCCAGTCCCATTGCCATTGAACAGCCAAATAAATTCCTGCCCTGGGGGCTTTGCACTTCTTTGTTTCTCTACCAAGAGTGCTCCCACCTCCCCCTCTCAGGCTCTGTATAAGCACCATCCTCATTTCCCAAGAGTCACCTCTCCAAGGACTGAAGCCTAAACTGCAACCCCTGTTCTCGTACAGGTAGATGGTGCTACCACCGTCCAGCATACTGCACAGATAATCTCAAGGAGAACAAAGGACAGCTTATTCTGGAGTCATATTGTGCCTATTCACATTCATAACCTGGATATGGGGACCGCATATCCAGACTACCCTGAATTCCATATTTTAATGTTATAACAGTTTAATGAAATCCTTATAGTGTAAAACGAAGGAAATCATGAATCAGGAGTGTTGGGATTTGTTTTGTTTTTGAGGTCTCACTGTAGCCTTGGCTGGCCTAGAATTCCCTCTGTAGAGGCTGACCTTGAATTTACAGATATTAATCTGCTTCTGTCTCCCAGGTGCTAGGATTGAAGGTGGGCACCACTGTGGGCACCAAGGTAATTTTAAACCACACTGATGGAAACATGAATCAGACAGAATGCAGCAAAGGAGAAATCTTCACTGAAGGCTTTCAGCAGAACAGATAATGTTCTTTGCCTTCAGGTCAGTGGGAACCAGACAGAGCTCTACACATCCCAAAAGGAACTTACTAGGTCCTGAACGTGCTAGGCCTCACACAGAGGTGGTCAATAAATGGCTCTTTAGAGGCGAGAGAGAGCCCACAAAGGCTTCAGAGATAATTCAATGGGTAAAGGCATTTGCTGCCCATATTGACGATTTGAATTGATTTTGGTCTTATATAATGGAAGGAGAAAACCAACTCCAAGTTTTCCTCCATACATACACCGTGATCTATGTACCCACATAGAGAAAAAGTAAACAAATATAAAAAGAGAATTTTTTTTTAACTTAAGAAGTCAGTTGGCAGCTGGGTAGTCAGTCAGTGGGTAGTGCTGGCTCGTGACTTTAACCTCAGCACTTGAGAGACAGAGGCAGGTGGATTCTCTATAGATTTGACACAAGCCTGGTCTGCAGAGCAAGTTCCAGGACATCCAGGGTTACACAGAGAAACCCTGTCTTGAAAAAAAAGTCACTTGGCAGATCTGGATGTTCTTCCTCATCTGGGCTCAATGTAACAGACTGTGGAACAGAGGCCTGTGTGCATCTATAAAGGTCACCATGCACCTATGGCCTGGCACTTTGGAGCCTGTTGCTCTCTTGGCTCACAAGGCCTCTCCCATTCTCAGGAATGCTTTTCCTTTCCTAATAAACTGGCTCTATTTCTATTTTCAACCATGTGCCCCCATTTGGTGCTTTGCCACAGGACAGAAAAAAAAAAATGGATACTTCAACAGGTGTCCAGGATACTACAATGGGGAATCAGGTCCATGCCTCCAACAGACAGGGCTTCTGAAAGGAGATTGCCCTTGTGTCTTAGCAGTCACTATATATACAATTTTGGATTTTGGTGGCTTTTGAAGGTTGCTAAGTGTGGTGGTTTGAACAGGAATACTCCCGTAGGCTCTTTTTTTTTTTTTTTTTTTGAATGCTTGGTCTTTAGAGAACGGCACTATTTGAGAGAGATTAGGTATGGTCTTGCTGAGGGAAGTATGTCAGTTGGGGTAGGTAGGCTTTGGGGTCTCAAAAGCCCAAGCCAGCCCCAGTGTCTCCTTCTTCCTGATGCCTGCTGATCCACATGTAGAACCTGTGCTTCCCTAGCACCATGTCTGCCTGCATGCCATGATAACAATAAACTAAACCTCTGGAACTTAAATTAAATACTTACTTTTATAAGAGTTGCCATGGTCATGGTATCTCTTCACAGCAATGGAACAGCAACTAAAACACCCCTACCCCATTTTTTTCCTCTTTCAATAAAGGAGATGATAAGATGGCTTCCCCTTTTTCTTATTTTTCTCTCCTCTGTCTTTCTCAAATGCTGGTCAGAGCTGAAGCATGCGTTTTCTGGTATTTTAGACTTGCTTAGTGTTAGTCTGAAGCTCCCCTTCCCACAGTGTAAGACTTACCAACCTGAGTTGATAGCTGGGATCCATGTGGGGAAAAGAGAGAACCTGCTCACTCCAGTTGTTCTCGGACAGACTTGCTGTGGTGTGTGTGATGAACATGCAAAACAAATAAAAATAAAGGTAACATTTAAAAGAATATTTTATTTACTACTGAGGGGGAAAGGGGGAGATGTGCTATGTGCGATTCAGGGAACGGTGCCAGAGGTGGTGAGATCTAAGTCATTTAAAGTCCAGATGATTATCACAAGTCCCAAGTTCTGAATGCTGGAAATGGGGCTACAGGACTGCAGGACTGTGTGTGTGTGTGTGTGTGTGTGTGTGTGTGTGTGTGTGTGTGTCTGTGTGTGTCTGTGTGTGTCTGTGTGTGTCTATGTGTATGTTTGTGTGTCTTTGTGTGTGTGTGAGTGTCTGTGTGTATGTGTGTGTGTCTTCGTGTGTGTATGTGTGTCTGTGTGTGTGGGTCTGTGTCTGGGTGTGTGTCTATGTGTGTGTGTGTGTGTGTGTGTGTCTGCCTCAGTGTGTGTCTGCATCTGTGTGTGTGCGTGTGTCTGTGTCTATGTGTGTGTCTATGTATGTCTATGTGTATGTCTATGTGTATGTCTCTGTCTTTATGTCTGTCTATATGTGAGTGTGTCTGTGTCTGTGTATATGTGTGGTTTTCTCCTGATATTTTTTTTCCTATTCCTGCTTTGGTGCCTTGAGGAATTGCACAAACCAAGTCACTTGTATGGAGGTCAGAGGATAACTTAGGTGTTATTATCCTTCCATTGTGTGGGTGCCAAGAAATGAATTCAGTTCATCAGACTATAGCAGCAGGTGACTTTACTCTCTGAATCATCTCTGAGCAATGCCTCATGCAATTTTTTTAATTTGAAAATGATAGACAGCAATCAAGACACCTGACATCGTTTCCTGACCACAATTTACATATGCATGTGTATTCACAGGTGCCACTCAGGCTGACAATCTGAGTTTGATCCCCAGGACCCACACAGTGAAAGGAAAGAATTAAATCCTACAAGTTGTCCTCTGACTTCTGTGTGGACATATCACAGCACATGGGCAGATTCACAAAATAAATAAATGTAAACATAATTTTAAAAGTAAGGTAGAGAGTGAATAAGGAAGAAACTGACATCAATATTTGGCCTTCATATCCACACATGCACCCATGTGCACACACACACACACACATATGCACCCATGTGCACACACACTCACACACACACACACTCACACACACACACTCACACACATAAGCACTAATTGCCCTGAGTTGATCATGACACAGTATATAATATATACATGCATCAAATTACCATACCGTAACGCATAAGCATGTATGATTATTGCCGTGCCAATTAAATATTAAAAGCAGAAGTGCATGAGGTATTTCTCAGTGGTTAGAGCACTTGCTTTGCACATGAGATCCATCCTCATCATTGTTAATAGACAAATGAATAGTCAAGGGGGATTTTTACAGATTTAAAAACAGAACCTGACAGATGGCTCCTAAAGCAAAGTGCCTGCCACACCTGCATGGAGATCCACCAGACTTTCCAGCACTCATAAAAAAAAAATCTGGGTATAACGTTTGGAACCCCAGTACCGGGGAGGTGGAAAGAGACGGATCCCTGGCCTCCAGTCTAGACAATCAATGAGATCCAAGTTCAGTGAGCACCCTGTCTCAAAAACTAAGGTGGAAGGACTAGAGAAATAACTCATGAGTTAAGAGCACTTGCTGCTCTCGCAGAGGACCCAGGTGAAGTTCACAGTACCCACAAGGTGGCTCACACAATCACCTGCAACACCCGTTCCAGGGGATCTGATGACCTCCACCGGCACTTCATGTCCATGGTATGTGGACATACACTAGGCACCCACATAAAACAAACAAACACAGACAGACACACACACATTAGAGAGAGAGAGAGAGAGACAGAGAGAGACAGAGAGAGAGACAGAGAGAGAGACAGAGACAGAGAGAGACAGAGAGAGAGAGAGAGACAGAGAGAGAGAGAGAGAGAGAGAGAGAGAGAGAGAGAGAGAGAGAGCGCCTAGTCTTTAGTGGATAAACCACCTCTCAGTGGCAGGTGGTCTTGGGGTGTATAACAAAGAAAAATGAGCAAATTAGAAAGCAGTGACTCCCCTCAGTGATGGAGTGTAACCTGAAATTTGGAAGCTAAAATAAACCCTTTCTTCTCCAGGTTGCTTTTGGTTCCAGTGTTTCATCACAGCAATAGAAACTCTCAGCTAAGTAACATCAAATAGAACATGGAAACAATGTAATATCTGGAAGATGGAGGTAGGGCAGTGAGTACTGTCTTCTGGATATGTTACACATGTAATTGTGAAACAGCCCTGGGGCTAGACTAGACTGGGCCTGTTATCTGTGAAGTACAAAGTGGGGAGAGGCCCACGGGGATGTACTTCATCCTGCTGAACGTTTTCATATATTGGTAGATTCTGGGGAAGTGGCAGTCATTGTTGTCAGGTGTGTACTCACTGTGAACTCACACAGCTCTAATGTATACTTCAAAACCCATGGTGAAACAAACGGCTAATCTCAGTGGGCCACAGGACACAACGAAAAGGCAGTGTTGCGGTGGGACTTGCAAGGAAGAGGGGCTACTAGGTTACACGAGTAGGGGAGAGAAAAGAGCCGGTGAGGATTAGCAACCAACATGCATTGTGGACATGGAGCAAACTGTCTGAAGAACAACTTAATAAAATTGCTCTTTAAAAAAAAAAAGAAATATTGGGGCTGGAGAGATGCTTCAGTGGCTAGAGGAACTACTACTCTTACAGAGGACCCAGGTTTGGGTCCCAGTACCCATGTGACACCTAATACCAGTCTCTAACTCTGGCTCCTGGAGATCTAACACCCACTTTTGGCCTCTCAGGATACCAGGCACACTTACATAAATGCAGGCAAAATTTTCATCCTCATAAAATAAAAATAAATGAATGTTTTTTCCCAACAGATAGAGGAGGAAAATATTCAACACAATTAACATTTTCTGCAGCAGTATCTTTTATATAGAGATGTTTCTAATCAAAACCAAGAACTAGCAATGAAGCACGCTTAAGGCCTTTTTCCTCTCCCAGCTATAAACCTTCAGTTTTCTAGGAACCTCACCAGAAACATCATTTTCAGTAAAAGACATGTCTTAACCCACTTGTGAAAGTCACACTTGTGAGCAAGAACATAACCCTATCCAAAACACTACTCATAACGTAATTTCTTGAAAAAGAAGAGTAATAAAGTTGCCTATCAACCCTTTGACATGGACATTGAAAACCACCAAAGTCATAAGTATGGCTACTGCTAAAACACATGAGTTCAACTCTCCCTTGAGAAGCTCCATCCAAACTTGGGTCCTAAACAAAACACCTCTCTTTTCTTTTCTTTTCTTTTCTTTTCTTTTCTTTTCTTTTCTTTCTTTCTTTCTTTTTTCCTTCCTTCCTTTCTTTCTTTCATCCAGGGTTTTCTGTTTGTGTGAATTTTTTATTTTTCTTTTTGTTTTTTGAGACAAGAATCTCATTTTCACCTGAGTGGAGGTCTGTAAAAAGAATGTTTTGTGGCAAGGAACAGCATGGAGCTGTATCTCTGGCCACTGGTGCTGACAATCCCAACACTTAAGAAGCTAAAACAAGCTGTCTGCGCCCAGAGCTGACCCTGTGCCACAGCTCACTGTACCCATCCCAGATCCCGCCTTGGAGACAGCTGGTCTCCCAGGAGTGCTGACACACAGGCTTACAGGAGGATCAAGTCACTGTTAGAGACAGCAAGATCAGCTAACATTACAGATAACCAGGTGGTGAGAGGTAAGTGTATGAACCCAAGCAACAGAAACCAAGGCCACTTAGCATCATCAGAACCCAGTTCTCCTACCATAGCAAGTCCTGGATACCCCCAACACACGGGAAAAGCAAGATTCTGACTTGAAATCACAACTCACGATGATGTTAGAAGACCTTAAGAAGGACAAAAAGTAACTCTCTTAAAGAAATACAGGACAACAGAGGAAAACAGGTAGAAGCCTTTAAAAAGGGAACACAAAAATCCTATAAAGAATTACAGGAAAGCACAACCAAATGGGTGAAGAAATTGAACAAAATCATCCAGGATCTAAACATGGAAATAGAAACAATAAAGAAATCACAAAGGGGGGTTGGGGATTTAGCTCAATGGTACAGCGCTTGCCTAGCAAGCACAAGGCTCTGGGTTAGGTCCCCAGCTCCGAAAAAAAGAAAAGAAAAAAAAAAAGAAATCACAAAGGGAGACAACCCTGGAGATACAAAACCTAGGAAAGATATCAGGAGTCATAGATGCAAGCATCACCAACAGAATACAAGAGATAGAAGAGAGAATCTCAGGTGCAGAAAAATTAACACAACAGTCAAAGAAAATGCAAAATGCAAAAAGATCCTAACCTAAAACATCCAGGAAATCCAGGACACAATGAGAAGATCAAACCTAAGGATAGTAGATATAGAAGAGAACTAAGATTCCCAATTTAACAGGCCAGTGAATATCTTCAACAAAATTATAGAAGAAAACTTCCCTAACCTAAAGGAAGAGATGCCCATAAACATACAAGAAGCCTATAGAACTCCAAATAGATTGGGCCAGAAAAGAAATTCCTCCCATCACATAATAGTCAAAACGCCAAATGCACAAAACAAAGAAATTTAAAAGCAGTAAGTGAAAAAGGTCAAGTAACATATAAAGGCAGACCTATCAGAATTACACCAGACTTCTCACCAGAGACTATGAAAGCCAGAAGACCCTGGGCAGATGTCATACAGACCCTAAGAGAACACAAATGCCAGCCCAGGCTGCTATATCCAGCAAAACTGTCAATTACCATAGATGGAGAAACCAAGATATTCCATGTGAAAACCAAATTTACCCACTATCTTTCCACAAATCCAGCCCTACAAAAGATAATAGATAGAAAACTCCAACACAAGAAGGAAAACTATACCCCAGAAAAAGCAAGAAAGTAATCTTCTGCATATTGACAAAATGCAGGGTCCTATTCATGTATCTAGTCTGTTAGTCTATGTCTTTTTATTGGGGAATTGAGTCATTGATGTTGAGATATTATTAGATTGTTGTTTACTGTTGGAATTTACTTTTGTTGGAATTATGGAATTATGTTTGTGTGGCTATCTTTTGGGGTAGTTGCAAGAAAATTACTTTTCATTTCTGTTAATTTGGATACTGTCTTCATGCCCTCTTGTTAGTCTAGCTAAGGGTTTATCCATCTTGTTGATGTCCATAAAGAACCAACTCCTGGTTTTGTTGATTTTTTTTGTGTAGTTTTTGTTTGTTTGTTTCTACTTGGTTGATATCAGCCCGAGTTTGATTATTTCCTGCCATCTACTCCTCTTGGGTGTATTTGCTTCTTTTTCTTCTAGAGCTTTCAGATGTGCTGTCAAGCTGCTAGTGTAGGATATCTCCAGTTTCTTTTTGGAGGCACTCAGAGCTATGAGTTTTCCTTTTGCACTGCTCTCATTGTATCCCATAAGTTTGGGTATGTTTTGTCTTCATTTTCATTAAATTCTAAAAAAGTCTTTAATTTTATTCTTTATTTCTTCCTTGACCAAGTTATAATTGAGTAGAGCATTTTTCAGTTTCCATATATATTTTGGCCTGTCGTTTTTGTTGTTATTGAAGACCAGCCTTAGTTTGTGGTGATCTGATAGGATGCATGGGATTATTTCGATCTTCTTGTATCTGTTGAGGCCTGTTTTGTGACCGATTATATATATGGTCAGTTTTGGAGAATGTACCATGAGGTGCTGAGAAGACGGTATATTCTTTTGTTTTAGGATGGAATGTTCTATAAATATCCGTTAAATTTATTTCTTTCATACTTTCTGTTAGCTTCTCTGTGTCTCTGTTTAATTTCTGTTTCCATGACCTGTCCATTGCTGAGAGTGGGGTGTTGAAGTCTCCCACTATTATTGTGTGAGGTTTAAGCTTTAATAAGACTTCTTTTATGAATCTGGGTGCCCTTGCATTTGGAGCATAGATATTCAGAATTGAGAGTTCATCTTGGTGGATTTTTTTCTTTGATGAATATAAAGTGTCCTTCCTATCTTTTTGGATAACTTTTGGTTGAAAGTTGATTTTATTTGATATTAGAATGGCTACTCCAACTTGCTTCCATTTGCTTGGAAAAATTTTTCCCCAATTCATTCTATGTGGCCACAATTTATACTTATACCAAAACCACACAAAGACCCAACAAAGAAAGGGAACTTCAGACCAATTTCCCTTATGAATATTGATACCAAAATACTTAATGAGATTCTCACAAACCGAATCCAAGAACACATCAAAACAATCATCCATCATGATCAAGTAGGCTTCATCCCAGGGATGCAGGGATGGTTCAATATAAGGACAATCCATCGACATAATTCACTACATAAACAAACTGAAAGAAAAAAACCACATGCACATGTTCCACCGTGTTCATAGCAGCCTGACTTATAATAGCCAGAAGCTGGAAAGAACCCAGATGCCCTTCAACAGAGGAATGGATACAGAAAATGTGGTACATCTACACAATGGAATATTACTCAGCTATCAAAAACAATGACTTTATGAAATTCATAGGCAAATGGTTGGAACTAGAAAATGTCTTGAGTGAGTTAAGCCAATCACAAAAAAACACACATGGTATGCACTCACTGATAAGTGGCTATTAGCCCAAAAGCTCAGAATACCCAAGATACAATTCACAGACCACATGAAGCTCAAGAAGAAGAAAGACCCAAGTATGAGTGCTTCAGTCCAGAATTCTTAGAAGGCAGAACAAAATACTCACAGGAGGATATACAGAGACAAAATTTGAAGCAGAAACTGAAGGGAAGGCCATCCTGAGACTGCCCCACCTGGAGATCCATCCCATACTCAGACACCAAACCTAGACACTATTATGGTTGCCAAGAGGTGCATGCTGACAGGAGCCTGATATAGCTGTCTCCTGAGAGGCTCTGCCAGAGCCTGACAAACACAGAAGCAGATGCTCGCAGCCAACCACTAGACTGAGAACGTGGTCCCCACTGGAGGAGTTAGAGAAAGGATTGAAGGAGCTGTATTGGTTTGCAACCCCATAAGAACAACAACAATATCAAGAACCAGACACCCCAGAGCTTCCAGTGACTAAACCACTATCCCAATGAGTGCACATGGAGGGACCCATGGCTCCAGGTGCATATGTACCAGAGGATGACCTTGTCCGGCATCAATGAGAGGAGAAGCCCTTGGTCCTGTCAAGGCTTGATGGACCAGTGTAGGGGAATGTCAGGGCGGGGAGGGGGGAAGGGGTGGGTGAGGGAGCACCCTCATAGGAGCAGGGGAAGGGGAGATGGGATAGCAGGTTTGCGGAGGGAAAACTGGGAAAGGGGGAAACATTTAAAATGTAAATTAAAAAATATCCAATAAAAAAAAAAAGGGAAGCTGAAACAGGACAAGATCTGCCCAGACTCAAAAGGAGGCAATAAGAGGTAGAAGAAGAAAAAGACAGGAGGAAAGACAAAAGGACGTGGAGGAAAAGGAGGAAGAGGCAGATGAGGAAGAGGCAGCCCTGGCCCTGTTCCCTCTCACCTTCTCCCCAGATTCCCTGCTTTATATCCAATAACAACAGCAACGATGGCAGCCACCACACCACAGGCTAGGGATAGTCAGTCCTGCATTCCTCTCAGTTTCCCTGAGTTTTTCTAGAATGTTGCCTGGATTCAGGGGGAGTAAAGCCAGGACTGATCAAATCCCCAGGGTTTCCTCTCTTCCTTCTTTTCCAAAACAAAGATGCTGCAAATATGCGGAGGTGCACAGACTAAAGGAAGCTGGTTTGGGGGCAAGCCAAGAAGACCAGGCACTGTGTTTACTTTCAAAAGAGTGGGACCATCTGCAGTCACCCACTGTGACCCCATACTGGGGAAGGAGAGAGGAGCTAGGAGAAATCAAATATTTCTCTGCTGAGCTAACCCCTGGATCTTATCCCAGGGGACTCCACAGTCTTCCCGAAAGACTCGGGACATCCTCCACCCCCACCTCAGATCAAAAGACGTGATCCAAGGGCTGCAGCCAAACTCCAGTCCGGGACCTTCCTCTCTGTCTCCATTAGCCCCTTCTTCGTCAGCCCAGACTCCTTTCAGTTTGGCCTGACCCTGCACAGTCTTTCCCTGACTTCCTAATTTGGCCTGTCCAAAGTTTGCAACCCGAATGGGCCACCACAGAGAGAACTACAGGAAGCCAGCCTTGTTCTCAGTGCCCAGGTTCTCAGAGGAGAGTAACCAAGGAGAAACCTTTGATGTTTGGCCAGAAGTCTCTGCCTCCTTGAAATTCCATATTCAAGCGTTACCCTTTGTGCTAAGATACCACTTCCAGTATTACTTGCAAAAATCCTCAGTGCCCTTAAAAGATGATTCCAAAAGGTTGGGGGTTGGTATCGAAGTGTAAATTGGAGAGCTGTGCAAAGCATGGGAATGTGTTCAAGGCTCTGGCAAGGTCTATATAGGATAGCACTATGTGTTCTTTTAACCGCAGTTCCATGGAACAATGCCCCGAACGGCCATGGCCCCAACTAATTGCATATCATGTGGGCCCATAGGGGAGACCCAGATCCATTCGACTATACCTGGTCAAAATCATCCCCTGCCTCTTCCCCATCCTTATTGCTGTCATTTGGCCTATGTACTCGGACACCTTCTGCTTATCCACAATGGCATTTGCCAACAAATTCTGACCAGACATGCAAACTTCCCAACCTGACACTCACCTGAGACCCTGCAGAGACTATGAGATCCACAGTGTTCTAGTTCATTTCATTGTTGTGTTTTGTGTGTCGGGCGGGGTGGGGGGGTTATTGCTTTTTTTATTTATTTTTGCTCTTTAATGATGTGCTTGTGCAAGCCCATAGGTGCATGTGCATGTGCATGTGTATGGTGTGAGCACTTGAGTGCAGCTGGCTACAGAGGCCAGAAAAGGATGCTAGATCCTCTGGTGACAATTAAAGGCAGTTGTGAGTCACTACTTGGTGTACAACCACACCAAGCCATTAGGCTTATTTTCCATATAAGAAACTATAGAGAAATTAAATTATAGAAAAAGTAGTATTCAAGCCCACAACCTGCAGTTTCATCGGCTGTGACAAAATATCTGACAGAAGCAATTTAGGGAGGAAAGGTTTGTTTTGACTCGTGGTTTCAAGGGGTGCAGTCCATCACAGCATCAGGAACATGAGGCAGCCAATCCTCTTCCACTGGAAGATCAGAAAGCAGAAGCCTCTGGCCAGAACCAGAAGTAGATAACACCTTTGAGGCCTACCCAGCGACCTACCTCTACAAACTAAGCTTGGTCCCAAAGATTCCACAATCTCTTAAAACAGTCCCACGAGCTAGGGACCAAGTGTTCACAGGAGACGATGGGGGACGTCTCACATTCGAACCATAAGAGCAAATGAAATCTTCATACACAGATCTTATATTTAAGATAAAGTCTTGTATAGCTCAGGCTGGCCTCAAACTTGCTATATATCCCAGGATGACCTTGAACTACTTATTCCCTTGCCTTTCTACCTCTAGAGTTTCAGAACCATTAATGTGTAAACCACATTTGGTTTATGCTGTGATAGAGACAGAACCCAGGGCTTTATCCATGCCAGAAAAGAACACTCGACCCACTGAGATAAAGCCTGAGTCTGGAGAATGAAATCCTCTTTGTAAAATGTCACCCACTTGAGGGCCAACTTATAGGGGCTAGATGAAAGAAAAGACCCAAGGGGGGGGGGGTTGGGATGAAGAGGAGGGGTGCACATGTGGTGGGCATGAAGTATCTTCTACTACCACTCTTAGTCTATCTTTATTTGTGTGTGTGTGTGTGTGTGTGTGTGTGTGTGTGTGTGTGTGTGTGAGAGAGAGAGAGAGTGCGTGCGTGCGCACGCGCGCGGGCATACAGCTATCCTTAGAGGCCAGAACACTGGATCCCCTGAAACTGGAACTACAGGTAATTGTGAGCTCCCTGATGAGGATACTGGGAATCAAATCTGACATCCCCGCAAGACTAGCAAGCCCTCTTAACTGCTGAGCCATCCCTTTAGCCCTGCCTTAGTTTTAAGAAACAGGGTCTGTCATTGAAGCCAGAGCTCACCAATCGGTTAGAATGGCTGGCTATAAATTTCAGGGATCCATTATCTCTGCCCCCCACCCTGCCTCCCTTACATCGGGGTCACAAATATGTGCAAGCATGTCCCAGCTTCTATGTGCCAAGGAACCTGCCAAATCCTGCTCCCCATGCTTGCACACTTAAGTCCCTTACCAATTCAGTCATGTCCTCAGGCCATGAAAAGTTCTTTTCAGAGACCGTTACTCACGGGAAGACTGGGACTCTTGACTGTGCTGCAGAAAATTCCAGGGACCAGATCTGGTGGTGTGCACTGTAACCCCTGAATGCAGGGGAGGCAGAAGTGGATGGATCTCTGAACTTGAGTCCAGCCTGACTTATAGTGAGTTACAGGACAGCCAGGGCTACACAATGAGACTCTGTCTCAAAACAAAACAAAACAAAAACAAAACAAAACAAAACAAAAAACCAACACCAGCAACAAAATATTCAGGACAAGCCAGTATGAAGCACAGTTGAAGTTTATTAGGAAGAGGGCTTAACCCAAACTTAAGTACAGGCTGCTCAGGAAAAGGGTTCGCCGTATCTAATATGGATGTAAATTTCTCAAGGGAGAGTCATTAACATGAGCCACATAAACAATTTCAGTGGCTCAAAAGTTGCACTGCAGCTTTACAGTTCCAGCTATAAGAATTTATCCCCGTTCCCCTCACTTTTTTTGACGAATGAGATTGTAGGGTAGCTCTAAGGTGCCTGGGACAGTATTTAAAATGAAACCCTGGGTCACAGGGTTGCACAAAGGGGTTAAGATTTGTCCTTTCCTGTATATGGGGGTGTTTATAAGATTCCTAGAAAAACCGAAGGTTTACAGCAGGGAAAGGAAATGCTAGATACACTTGAGCCTTAAGCGTGCCTCACACTACTTTGATATTCCTCTCTGAAACATCTCTATATAAAAGCAGTATTTATATAAACAAATGATGGGAATCTTTCCAAGTCTGTATGAACACAAATGTGCAGGTCAGAGGTCCACATCAAGTATCTTCTTTAGTCATTCTTTACATTATTTATTTATTAATTTATTTTTGAGACAGGGTTTCTCTACATAGCCCTGACATCCAGGAACTCACTATGTAGACCAGGCCAGCTTTGAACACACAGAAAGCCACCTGCCTCTGCCTCTCAGCTGCTAAGATTCAAAGCATACATCATCACACACAACCTTCTACAAACTTTTTAAAGATACAGTTTATGTGCATGAATGTTTTTGCCTGCATGTATGTATGCGTACCACAAGCATTCCTGGAACTCGCAGAAGCCATAACAAACATCAAATCCCCTAGCACTGAAATTACAGATGGTTGTGAGTCATCATTTGGGTATCAGGAACCAAGTCTGAGTCTTCTGCAAGAACAGTTAAGTGTTCTTACATTTTTTTTTTTTGAGTCTCATGTATCCCACGCCTGCCTCAAACTCGTTACAGAGCTGATGATCCTGATTGAACGTTTTAAATTCTTACATTCATGTAGTGTGTGTGTGTGTGTGTGTGTGTGTGTGTGTGTGTGTGTGTGTGTATAAATATGTGGAGATTAGAGGACAACTTCCAGAAATTGTTTCTCTCCTCCCCTTGATGTGGGTTCTGGGGTTAAAATTCAAGTTACGTTTAGCAGCAAGCCCCTTTCCACAGTGAGCCACCTCACAGGCTCACGACCTTGAGCATCTAGTTCTGCCTTCATCTCCCAGAGATGGGATGCTTCGCAGCTGTGAACAGTTACGCCCAGTTGTATGCACTGCTGGAAATCAAACCCAGATAGTGCTGCATGCTGAGGAACACGTTCTACTAATAGAACGTAGACTGTCTATGGTTACTTTGTGAGACAGAGTATCTCCTTGAACCTGGAGTTCACTAATTGAACTATAGTGCTGTCCAGTGAGCCCCGAGAATCCTCCTGTCTCTGCCTCCCCACATGGGGACTGGATCTTAGGTGCCCAACACTGCACTTGGCTTTTTAAATATTAAGTGCTTGAGCCAAACTCAAGTGTGATTAGTCTTTCAATATATATTAATGTCGTAAGTTCTGTTCCTCTAGAGAGCCTGGCTAACATAAGACTTCTTGCCTAAGCTCTGTGAATATTCTATGCTGCTAGAATATCCTCTAAATCGGGTGGAAGTGTTGGTGTTGGTTTGTTTTTATTCACATGATCATTTAGTACATAGTTTGGTCTCCAGATTTAAGAGGCCTCTAAGCCATCTGGGAAAAACACCTGGCAAATGGTCTAGAAGGACATATCATTAGAAAGGAGGTCATCCCTCACCAACTCAGTTCCAGAGACCTCTGGGACTCCCTCCTACCCTGAGGGGAGCGTCTGCAGCACCTGATGTCACCTTCCTTGGGTCTGGGTGACTAGTTGTTCTTTTCTGGTTGTTTATCACTCGAGAAATGTGTGACCATAGCAATTTGTCACCCTTGGGGTGCCACTGCTTCTCCATGTGAGAAATAGGCAGTGACTACTGCACAAGGTGGGTGTGAAGGGAAAACCGGCCTCAAGGCTAGGGAGATGGCTGCATTAAACATGAGGCCCTGTAGTTCAGTCATAGCACACATGCAAAAAAAGCCAGGTAAGGAGCTACATACTTATAATCCAGGCACTATGGAGCAAAGACAGGAGAATTCCCTGGGGCTCACTGGCCTGACAGTCTAGCCCTAATCAATGTGCCTCAAGTCCCAATGATAGGAACCATGTCATAAATGTAGCACATGCCTGTCATCCTAGCACTTGGGAGATGGAGGCTAGAGAAACAAGATTTTAAAACCAACATAAGCTACACAGAGAGTTTGAAGCCAGCCTGAAATACATAAGAACTTGTCTTTAAAATATCAAAAGATATGCTGGGTGGTGGTGGCCTTTAATCCCAGCACTCAGGAGGCAGAGGAAAGCAGAGGTCAGCCTGGTCTACAGAACAAGTTCAAGAACAGCCAGAACTACACAGAGAAACCCTGTCCCAAGAAAGACAAAACAAAATCAAAATATATGGGACTGGAGAGATGGTTCAGCAGCTAAAATGTCTTGCAGAGGGCCTGAGCTCACTTCCCAGGCTTATGGTCCAAGGGGAGGCAACACCTCTGACCTCTATGGGCGGCACCTACCTGCACACATGTACATATACACTCATAACCACATACACATAATTTAACGTAAATCCTTTTTTTTAAAAAAAAATAACAATTAAAAAAGTGGAGAAGAAGGAGACCAAAGGTTAACCTCTGTCCTCCATCTGTACCCACACACAATTGAGTGAGTGTAGACACACACACATACACAAACTACACATGCACACACAAAGATAAGGCTCGACATATTGTTATTAACTACCCCTTTTGCCATATTCCAAAGTCCTAAAGTAACAATAGGATTCCACTGCACCCTAAGTGGCAGACCTGCAGTGTGATCTCTTAGAATTCTAAACATTCACTGTAAATTACATCTTCCCCTAAAAGAGCTTTTAAAAGTCAGTCCAAGCTGACTTAAAACACTATTGGTCACATAAGCTTTGCCCTTACTGATCCTTGTCCTAGAACAAATCATTAACATTCAAAGTGCATCGGCAGGACTCGGTGGTCCAGGGTGTCTTCCTGCTCTTGGGAGGTAGAGTCAAAGGGTTCTGGAGTTCAAGGTCATCCTCAACTAAACAACATATTCAAAGCCAGCCTGGGTTATATGAGACTATGTCTCAAAAAACAAAACTAAATAAACAAAAGCACCGTGTCACCACTCTGCCTTCTATCAGCTCATTCTTTCAATTATTATTTATTCAACACTCTATAAGATTCTAGGGGATATTCCTGCGAACCCCAGAGATGAGAAAAACTACATTCCCTTATACATACACATAAGGGTAGTTCTGGCCTCTCATCAAGGAGACCTCTTTGCAACAGACAGAGGATATTACAGAAAATCACAAAGGATCAAAAGGCAGTTGTCAAGCCCAGGGTGGATATATTTACAAAACACTCCCACACAAAGGCTCAAAGAAGAAGGGGCAAAAGGATAGTAAAAGTCAGAACGTCAGGAAGTTTGCTATAAGACTGTTACATTGGTAAAATCTCACAAGCATGACTGCCTAGACACAATTTGAACAGGGAATAACACAGAAGGGGGAAATCCCAAACAAAGAACTACAGGCAACTAAAGAATGCCGAGAAAGGGAGAAATGGTCTTCCCCAGGGAAGGGCACACCAACTGGTTATCCAACACCAAATGGTTAAACATTCCCAAAGGAGGTTGAATTATTAACATAATCATACATACATCTATACATACATACACATACATATACTTTCTTTACTTATCCTCAGAAAGTAAAAGAGGGAAAAGAGGCCATGAATTTGAAAGACCTGGGTAGGGGGTACATGGAAGATGTTGGGAGAAGGTAAGGAAAGGGAGAAATAATGTAATTTTATTATAACCCCCCAAATAAAAAATTTGAAAATAAATAAATGGAAGACAAAAGATCCTTCCCTCATGAACTGGTCTTTTGGTGGACAAGATGGATTATCAATAAAAACAAACAAGCATTTTCTGAAGTAGACTAGACAGTGACTTCTGGCAGGAGTAAAATAAACCAGGAAACGGGAAAAGGGACGTGGGAGGGTGTGACATTGAAGTGTGAGGTCAGGACAGGCTTGCAGAAGATGATGTTTGGGTTGAGACTGGAAAGACAAAATCGGCTTGATACAGACTTGATACTCACTCGTATTCCAACAAGAATGAGCAGGCAATGGGAAGAGCAGGCTCAAAGGCCCTGAGGCAGAGTCTATATCTTCAGTGGAATGGGCCCTTGCTCCTGGTCTTCACAATACTAGGGAGGACACCTGGCACAAATTAGTCATCAATAAAGATGGGGTGAATGAATAAAAGCTCAGCTGTGGTTTTCTGGAACAGCCTGCTGGGAGCTGAAAGAACGATGGCCCTGGGGCCACGGTCTCCTTCACTGGCTGTTTTTATGCTTGTAGGAGGCCTCCTTTTCCTGTTGACTACAACTGTACTGATCTTAAATCCCACCCCATTCAAGCTCTATGCTGTGTAACCCTTGTCTCAGGTGCTCAAGAGGATGAGGAAGGAGGAACGGTTGAGCACAGAACTTCCCAGCCAACACGGGCAACACAATGAGACCCAACTATTCAAAAATAGATAGACAGGGTTTGAAAGATAGCAGAGTAGCTAAGAACACTGGTTGTTCTTCAGAGGACACGGAGTCTGGTCCCCAGAACCCATATGGCACCTCATAACGTTCTGTAACTCCAGTTTCTGGTGCCCTCGTCTGGCCTCCCAGACACTGTATGCACATGGTATGCAGCCATAAAAGCAGGCAGAACCTGTGAAATAAAAATAAATATCTTTAAAAGATGAATAAATCAAATTAAAAGTCCAGGAAGATGGTTCAGCAGATAAAGCACTTGGGCAAACACAAGAATCTGAGCTCAGGGTTTTGGCTTTTCTTGAGTGATACCCCATCTCTTCTGCTGGAGTCTTTTTCTCTGTGTGTCTTTCTGTGTATTTCCTCAGCCCTAATTTTAAAAAAAGTGCTTCTCTCTCTCTCTCTCTCTCTCTCTCTCTCTCTCTCTCTCTCTCTCTCTCACACACACACACACACACACACACACACACACACACTAAACCAACCACTAGAAACTTTATTTCAGACTATCTGGACCCATGTAAAAGCCAGATAGACATGGGCGCAGGCAGGGAATCTCTAGGGCAATCTGGCTAGCTAGACTAAGTGAACCAAAGAGCTTCTGGAGACCTGCCTCAGTAAATAAATTAAAAAGAAATCCATCAATCTCTATCCTCTACATGCACCCCTCCAACACATGTACCCACATCACATGCACATAGAGACACAAAATACAAATAATTAAGTTAAAAAACATATAAAACCAAAAGTCCCAGGGGAACTTACTGAGGATAAAGCATCATGTCCGCTCCCACCACCCTCCAATTGCTGAGTCCAACATGGTGGGAAAAGGAGGCTCCCCTCTCCCCCACAGAAAACCCTCTGGGACTACCTTGGAAGGAGGTGCTGTGGATGGGGGAAAAAGCCAAGGTTTACATATTAATTGAGGGATGCAGTTTCAAAGCTGGTAAATAGCAGGACCTGGAATTACCTCATTTGAAGCCACTCAGCTCCAAATGTTCCTAAAAATACTCTCATTGTGAGTGTGGAAGTCATCCCTAGACCTGGGACAGGTACCTGGAGCCTCAGCACAAGTACAGCCTGAGAAAGCAAAAGTAGGTGCCTCGGGGCAGAAAAGGGCCCAAGGGGCAGTACAGTTAGTAAAGGCCAGGGATGGATGTGGGTTCTAGGGATTGCAGAATGTAAAAGTTAACAGTCCCTCTGGTCTGGCCTGGTGTCCAGAGAAGCTGGGTCAGTGTAGGAGGGTTCGGGCACCACTGGAATTTTTCGTACAGTGCACGCTGTATGCATGAGCCCTTAACATGTCACTTTCAAGTTCAAGACTAAGTTCAGAGTAGAGACAGAGAACTACCTGTATCCCTAGCTGAACTCTGCACAGATCGAATGTTTGTGGTTGAAACTCCCCTGCTCCCTCCCACAACCAACCCTCTTCCTCTGCTGCTCCCTACAAAGGCTATCATTACCCCATTTCTTAGGATAAACAAACCTAGAATCAGAATCGGTCAAGGCCAAGGCTAAAGCTCTCTCTGGGGGCCAAGCTTGGAACTCTGAGACCTGGGGTAATGGGGTAGAACACTGCTATAATCAGGCCTGGGATGAAGCTGACTGGAATTACATCCTTGCTCCACTGCACTGGTCATCTCCTTCGTGTACAAACGTTAAATAGATTTAAACAGTGTCCCAAAGATGATCATGACTTCCCTGGATGGCCTTAGTTTTCACATCTGCAAAATGGGACTGGCCAGGTCCACTTCACTGCTAGAGAGTTAAAGCAGTGAACTCGAAGGCAGAACCAAAGCAGATCAAAGCCCACAGACGGGGAGCTTTGTGAAGGCTGGGACCCAACTGAGATTTATTCACTCACCCTCAGGCACCGTGCCTGGCACACGGGGAGGCGCCCAATAAATGTTTGCTTGAGCAAGGACCAGCCCTCAATAAATAACAGCTGTTGTTGTCTCGGCTAATGGAGGCAAGGAATTGGGCTCTCCTTGTCCCATCCCCCTCGCTACCCTCCAACTCAATTCTGCCCCTTTCTCTAAGCCCCCATCTCCTCCACCTCCTTTTATTCAAACTTTCCTCCCCAAACCATCTCCCACCCATCCCCCTACTGTGTGCGTCCACTCCTCCCCCACTCTCCACCTCGGTCCCCTCACACACGCATACTCGCCTTCTATCCCCTCCCCCAACCTCTCCCCACAAACCTTCTCCAACTCCCATCCCAACCCCCACCCCAAGTTCCTCCCCAGCATCTCCACCCACACGGGCGCCCTTCGCGAGGCGGGGTAATCCGGGCTCCGGGGTCTTTGGCTTGCGTCCAACCTGAGGCCCTGGGCGGCGGCGGCGGCAGCAGCCGCGGCGGCGGGCGGAGTTTGGGGTTTTTTTTTATAACCTTGGCAGGCTGCTCAGGAAGTGAGTGCCTTCCCGCGCCCCCTCCCCCGGCCACGCCACCGCGCGCTCGCTCCCTCCCTTCCTGTGCGCGGGGCGGTGAGTCTGTGCGGCTACGGCAGACCGGAGGCTCCAGGCACGCAGGTACCGGCGGTCTGGGGACCCAGTTGGGCGGCGCAGTCACCGGAGTGCAGTGATTACAAGTGATTTTGTGTGTCTTGAGGACAAGATGTGCTGGACGGATCCCGTTGTGCGTGTGTTGCGTTGGTGCGGAATGTCCCTAAGTGTGCAGATACAGATTGCCTGCCTGTTTCGGTTGGCTTAAATTTGGGGCGGGGGGTCGGGGTCAACTAGTATCCAAATGGTTGTTTTTCTGTGGATTGTGTGTCCTTGTGGCTTTGAGCATCTGGGAGCGACTGGTGGGCAGATTGTTGAGCTGTGTTGAGTGTTTGCCTAAGTGAGGGTAAACTGTCATTTGCACTCAGAAAAGTGCCTGTTGTGCATGTTAATGCCAAGTGTGTCTGTCTCTGAATATTTGCATTTCTCTAGAGTGTTATTAGTGGAAATGCCTGGATGTATATGTGTCTGAGTTTGTAGGATTTGTTGGTCTCCCCTGCTATGAATGTGTAAACTTGTGCGTGTGTGTGTGTGTGTGTGTGTGTGTGTGTGTATGTGTGTGTGTGTTGACTTCTGTGTTAAATGAGCATGTAGAGGCCCTAGGCCTGTGGGTTGTTTTGGACTGTGTAATTGTGTGCACATAGACCTCTGGTGTACATGTTTGTCTGGGTTTGTGGGTTGTCTGGGTGTCCATGTGGAAATATGTGTTTGTGTATACATAGGTCTGGCGGTATGTAGTTGTGTGTGTTTGGGTTTAGTGAACCAGGCCTTCCTGCAGTTCAAGTGTGGTTGCCCTATAGAGTGTGATTGTGTGTTTGTGTGTCTGCCCATGAGAGTGGAGCTGGGCTGCCACTTACCCTCTTGGTCATCTAGACCACAGTACTCTGAAGCAAGGTGCCTCCTTACTAGGGAAAGACACACTTTAATTAACAGCTGGTTGGTGGTAATGGGGGTGGTGACCAGTCCAGCCCCTCCCTCTCAGGCCTCCTCTCTGGCTGGGCCTTTTGTCTGTGTTCTCCCAGCAGCCAGTCCAGATGTGGAATGCCTGGAGGAAGCCTGTTGCCACAGGCTGATGGCTGCCTGTACCTGGCCCTAGAAGCTCTGTCCCTCACTGAGAAGCCTCTGCCTCTTTAGCAGGGTTTCCCACATAGCCTGACCTAAAAAGGTCTAGGTGTGGGGTGCTGGTCCCTGTAGGATCCCAGGGATGGGATGGAGCCATAGTTTCCGGGAGGCATTTCCTCCTCCAGCACTTGCCCCTCCCCCAGGCTGGTGGCCTCTCTCCAGCCTGCTAGAGGAGGGGCTTGGGGGAAAGGGGCCAAGCCTAGGTACACACACACACACACACACACACACAACACACACACACACACACAGAGAGAGAGAGAGAGAGAGAGAGAGAGAGAGAGAGACCAGACAGACAGACAGACAGACAGATATATAGATATAGATACCCATAGTGTAGATTAGATCCCTCTCTGTGGTCTTGTGCCCAGCCAAACATGATACCCCTCTCAATTGTAACTCATCCTCAGATAGGCCTTATCTGCCCCAGACCTACTGACTTGTTTGTGGTCTCTCCTGTAGCCTCATCTTGGTATCTCTGAGAGCTGTGCCACTCCCACCAGTAGCTATTATATCGTGGGCAGGTGATGCCCCCCATCAGTCACGCAGTAGAATCCTTGTACCCCATCTCTGATTGCTCCATCTGAGGCAGAAGCGTTACATATCCTGTACAGTTATTGAGAGGGGGGACTCGAGACTTGACTTGGGGGTGGGAGGAGTTAGGCACCACAATCTGGTTCTACCCCTGCTAGGACTAGAGTGAGAAAAAGGGCAGAGGTTGGGAGGCTGGGTCCCCTGCCGTTGCCTGAAGACTGCTACCTTAAGTGAAAGTGAGATGTTTAAGGCTGGAGGTGATCGTTATCAGTCTTTCTAAGGTTCAAATATATTTAAAATATATATTTATATAAATGTATACCTGTATGTGTTGGCATGAGTTTATGTGTACCGTGTTTATGTAGGTGCCCATGGAGACCAGAAGAGGGCATCAGATCTCCCGGAACCAGAGTCCTAAGTGGTCATAAACTGCCTAATATGGGTGCTGGGAGGGAGCAAAACTCAAGTCCTATGTAAGAGCATTAATCATTCTTAACTACTGGGCCATCTCTCAGTTTTCTGAGTCAATTTCAGATTTAGTTGAGGTTTCCACAGAAGGAGTGATGGGAAAGAGGCAAGAAGGAAAAGGACCTTGAGGGAGTAGAAGATGTGAACGTTAAGAACTGAGAAAAGACGTAAGTCAAGAGGATTTTTACCAGGCCCGAGGAAGGGGTCAGAAGACTCAGCAAACTCTGCACTGCAAAAACTCCTCTCAGGGAGGCTGGGGACACAGCTTGGAGAGCTAATTTGATCCCCAGGATTGTGAACTAGTTACGGTGGCATACACTGTCCTCAGCCCATGGAAGGTGGGAGCAAGCACACCAGAAATTCACGTTTTTAGCTCCACAAAAAGTTCGAGGTGAATCTGGGATACGTGAGATACAAACAAACAAATGAAACAAAACCAAACCTCGTTTACGGGTGGAGGGCAGTGAGAAGATCAGCCTGCCCCATTCCCTTTGTAACCCTTCTGGCTTTGTCCCCTGCCCAGTGCCAGCTGTCAGAAGAATCCGTATACGTTCAATAGTATACTAACTAGTGAGTCCTCTAGAAGTGGGGGCTAAGAGGGCAGAAAGGAACCCACCACCCAACCCAGGACACACAGTCTAGCTGAAAAAGAAAACTGCAGCTCCAAAATATCTGTGAGGGAGATGCCTGTTACTGGAGAGATCCAAGCAGAAGTAGGGAATGTGACTTTCCCTGCTAGCATCTTGGAGAAATTCCGGCTTCTCTGCCTTCTGCCAAACTGCCCTGTTTGGGGATTGACTCTCAGACTTGGCTGGAATGCAATGAAAACAAGACTGTGTGATTAAGGGGGGGCTCGGATTTGTACAGAAGAGGAGGTGGAGGGTGGAGACCAGAGGGCAGGGAAGGGGCTTGGCAGAGTGGTTAGCCCAAAGTAGTGTCTCCAACAGACTGGTCTGGGGCAGATGCCTGAGAAATAGGCCTGCCTGCAGGATTAACTCACGTTAGGAAGGAGAACGGATCTGAGAGCAGAAGCAGAATAAAGATGGCTCTGTGGATAAAGGAGCTGCCAAGCCTGGAGACTTGAGATCAGCCCTCTGGCTCCACATGGGAGAAGGAGAGAGCCAGCTCTCAAAAGTTGTCCTCTGACCTCCATATACCCAAAATAAAGGAATGTTATTTTTCTAAAAATTAAAGAGCAAGGCTAGGAATGTAAGGTGAAGGAAGGTTAAGCCTCTGAGAACATGTAATCACAATGTAGGAAGGTAACAATGTACCTGTAAGCCAGGCATGGCGGTGGAGATGTTTGATCCCAGCACGCGAGGGAGGGAGGTAGAGGCAGCTGTATCTGAGTTCAAGGCTAGCCTGGGCTACAAAGTGAGTACCAGGATAGTCAGATCAGTACAGACAGACCTTTTCTGGAAAAAAAAAAAGGAAAAAAATCAGAGGAGTGGAGGTCAAGGGGGAGATACCTGTAACCAGGGATCCATACCTAGACCCCAAGATGATAGAACTTGAAGGAAGCCTTGGAAGACCTTACTGCCTGCCTCGACTTTAATTATGGGCTGGAAATCATCCCTCACCATTGCCCCAGCTTTAAAGTGACCAGAGTTTTTGGTTTGGTTTTAGGGTTTGGTTAGTTTGCTCACTTTGTTTTCTAAGTTACAGTTATTGTAGTGTTGGATTTTGCAGAATCTTCAAGGTTTCTCTTCCGTTTCGTTACGGATGTGTGTAGATGTGGGTGCCTGTGTGCCATCCTGTGCCTATGGAAATCAAAGGATATGGATTAGTGTGTGGAGGGCAGAGGACACCTTTCAGGAGTTAGTTCTTTTTCCCTTCAGGATCTGGGGAGCAAGCTCAGGCTGGTCAGGCAAGCTTCCACAGCAAATGCTTTCACTCCCTGAGGTAGGTCACTGTCCACCTTCCCCACCTCTGATTTCACAGTTCCCTAGCCTGGTACACCCTCTGTTCCCCCATGATGGTTATTTTTTGTCCTTCAAACAGCTGGTTTCTCTAGAGAACATGTCACAATCTGAGACACCCTCTTTTCTCCACATCGACATGTCTGTCAGTCCCAGGAGCAAAGCTTCAGGAGGACAGAAGACAGCACCTGCTGTCATGTGGGGAGCAGTACGATCATCTACTCTCAATCCAGCCCTGCCCAGGACATTCACTAGCCATTGAATGAATCTGATTTCTACCACAGTTTGCTTTATAACCGCGTCCATTTTCATCACCTCTCATCTATACAAAGGGTGATCTAGAATGATTAATTCTAGTCCCCTCTGAGGAGGAAACTTATTCTGAACATGAAACACTCTACTGTTTGTCTTGGTATTTTCCTGTTTGTATGACAAAATGCCCTGACAAAAGTAATTTAGGGGATAAAGGGCCTATTGTAGCTCATAGTCCAGGGGTACAGTCCATTATGGTAGAGAAATCAGGTAGGCAAGAGCACCTTGAAGCATCTGGACATATCCACTATGAGAAAGGAGAGACTCAAGCCCAGTTCCCTCCCTCTGTCTTTTAAAAAAATTACATTTATTGGTTTTCTCTGTGCGTGTGTGCGTGTGTGTGTGTGTGTGTGTGTGCGTGTGTGTGTGCGCGCGCACGCGCGCACATGCTTGCGTGCATGCATGCCTGTGTGTGTGAGTGTGAGTGTGTGTGTGAGTGTGTGTACGCACTCATGCACACTCACCATGTTCCACAGCACAAATGTGAAATCAGAGGACAACTTGCAGTTCTCCCTGATCGCTATGTGGGCTTAGAGGTTGAACTCAGGTCGTCAGGCTTGGTAGCAAGCATCTCTACCTGCTAACACATCTTGCGGGCAGTAGCTCCTTTCCTCGTGCAGTCCAGGATCCCTTGTACCCACTAACAGAACCCAGTTAGTATTATCCCTGACAGGCACGTTCAGAGGCCTATCTCCCAGGTGATTCTAGATCATGTACAAGGTGGCCTCTTGTCCTCGTCCCTGTCCCTTCTGAGTGTGGACATGAGAGGGAGGAGGTGGAAGATAAGAACAAATACTAAAATCGTTCCGAAATCTTCTGACGGAAGTGCCTCGGTCATGGAGAGCTTGCAGAGCGCCCCTTTCAATCTAGCAAGGGGCCCTGGCACTGGCTACGATGGGCAGTGGGATCAAGGCCCTCCTGACTCAGTCTTTCTTCCCAGGGGACCAGTGATGCTGCCCAGACTGTGAACAGGGGAGGCAGCACTGTAGGGGCTGCCAGCAGCCGGGGCTGGGGAGAGACATGTGGACACGTAGCCCCTATGGCTTCTGCCTGCCAGATCCTCCGCTGGGCCCTTGCCCTGGGGCTGGGCCTCACATTCAAGGTCACGCATGCCTTCAGATCTCAAGGTAGGAAATGATTCAATGGTGTCAATTCAAAGGGAACAAGAAACTAAGGAAACCAATTGGTCCCGGAAAAAGAGAGAAGTCAGTGGGCTAGGGTTGGGGGAATTCGTGGGTTGACTAGGTGACCTAGATGGCTTTGGCAGCAGGGACCCACGCCATTCTTCTTATCCTTTTTCCTATAGATGAGCTCCTGTCCAGTTTGGAGAGCTATGAGATTGCCTTCCCAACTCGAGTGGACCACAACGGGGCAATGCTGGCCTTCTCACCACCTGCCCTCCGGAGGCAGCGTCGGGGTGTAGGGGCTGCAGCTGAGTCCCGTCTATTCTACAAGGTGGCCGCACCCAGCACTCACTTCCTGCTGAACCTGACCCGCAGCCCCCGTCTCCTGGCAGGGCACGTCTCGGTGGAATACTGGACACGGGAAGGCCTAGCCTGGCAGAGGGCTGCCCGGGCCCACTGCCTCTACGCTGGCCACTTGCAAGGCCAGGCTGGTAGCTCCCATGTGGCCATCAGCACCTGTGGGGGCCTGGTGAGCTGAGGATTCTGGGAAGCAGGGATATGCCCACTTCCTTCTGGAAGTTAAGAAAAACACATGGTCAGCACAATGTAACAATCATAGTAGGGTGTTTTAGAAGTCTTTCGAGCTGGTCAGTCCTTTGAGAAGCAGAAGATGTACATAAAAGAAAATGTATAGACTTATGTAAGGCTGAAAGTAAAGGGACATGTGTTTCAAGAAGGTGGACAAAAAGCATAGCACAGTAAAGTCACTAGCAGTAGGGCCAATGAGATGGCTCCGTGGATAAAGGCACTTGCCGTCTAGCCTTCCTCAAGTTGTCCTCTAGGTTCTATACATGCGCTATGGCAAATGCACATCCATACACATCCACACACAAATAAATGGAGTAAGAACACCCTTTTTAGGAATTAAGAAGTTTAGGAGGGATTGAAGGAAGGAAAGCAGATACTGAAATTGAGCTTAAAATGCTCGATTTTTTTGTTTTTTTTTTTTGTTTGTTTGTTTGTTTGTTTTTGTTTTTAAGACTGAGACTGGGAGGTGGCTCAGTTAATAGAGTTTATACACAAGGAATTGACTTCAGGTCCCAGCCTGTGCACACCTGTAACTGAAGGACTGGGTGGTAGGTGGTGACAGAAAGACTCTGGAGGTCTGGATAGCCAGCCAGTCTAACCAGAATACAGCAAACCCCCGATTCAGTGAGAAATCTAGTCTGGAGGAGATAAAGCAGAGAGTGACAGGGGCTCCCATGTCCTCCTCTGGCCTGTGCACAAGTCCTCAGGCTTGTACACCTCTGCACACGTACACACACATGACAGACTATAAACCAGATGTGAGCCGAGGCTTGCCCACAATCCCAAGCACCTGGAAGGCGAAAAGCAGGAGTTCTGAGTCATACTGAACTACGAGTAGTGAGTTTCAGGCCAGCCTGAACTACTTAAGACCCCACCTCAGTGAAACAAAAACAACTAAAAAAAAGAGGAGTTCAGTGGTAGAGTGTTTACATTGCATGCAGAAGGCCTTAGCTTTTATTCCTAGTACTGAAAAGGGAAAGGGAGAATCGAAGTCATAGAGATGAGTCCAGGATACCAGAGCCTGAACTGAGCTTTCTGTCTCCCATCCAGCATGGCCTGATTGTGGCAGATGACGAAGAGTACCTGATTGAGCCCCTGCAAGGTGGACCCAAAGGTCGCCGTGGCCCAGAAGAGAGTGGCCCCCACGTAGTATACAAGCGTTCCTCTCTGCGTCACCCCCATCTGGACACAGCCTGTGGAGTGAGAGGTACTCCTGTGCCTTTGGGGATGGGCAAGGAGGTTACATGACATTACTCCTTTGAGGCGGAGATAGGCAGCCAGGTCTCCCCACCCCAAAGGTCAGCTGGACACTGTATAATGGAGAGTGAGACTGCTGTGAGAGAACAGTGATTGAATTCAAGAGCTCCATTCACCTGCAGGCATGGGCTATAGAGGATACAGATTCTAAGAGGATGGTGCTGCAAGGCAGTGGAGTGACCCATCATTGCTGTGGACAGCTGTCTAGCAGCTGTTGGGTGTTCAGGGAGGAAGCCATTCTTTACCAAGAATTATTGCCAGATCACACAGTTAACCTGTAGAATGGTCATAGCAGCCAAAAACGCCAACCAGAGCTAAGAGTTCAGTAGAAGAGTGCTACCAGAGTTGTAGAAGGTTCTGCAAAACATGCACACACACACACACACACACACACAGACACACACAGGCTGATGCAGTTGGGACCCCTCTCCTATTTTGGTTGCCTTGTCCAGCCTTGATAGGAGGGTTTATGCCCAGTCTGATTGTATGTATCTTGTTAGGCCATGTTTGGTGGATATCCTTGGGTGGAAGGAATGGAGAAAGAGGTAACTTCGGTCAAGATGTAATATATGAGAGAAGAATAAAAGTTAAAAAAAAAAAAGGGTTGGGGATTTAGCTCAGTGGTAGAGCGCTTACCTACCAAGCGCAAGGCCCTGGGTTCGGTCCCCAGCTCCGAAAAAAAAAGAAAGAAAAAAAAAAAAAGTCAGGCTGAGGAGATAAGTATGAAGGCCAACCAGAGTGCATACTTCCTATCCCCAGCATCCAGGCAAATATGTCAGGCCACCTAAAATCCCAGGGATAGGGAGAAGAAGACAGGTGATCCCCGGAGCAAGCTGGATAGCTAGACTAGATGAATCAGTTAGCTCCAGGTTCAAGTGAAACCTTGCTTCCATAACTAAGGTTGAGAACAATATAAGGAAGATGCCCAGTGTTAACCTCTGGCCTTCACACACACAGGCAGTCAGCTGAAGAGCTTGGGCACTGTCTTAGGTTTTTACCGCTGTGAGTTCATTCAACCATGTTCACAACACAACCAGTGACTGTTGGTCATTTAGGGAGTGAAAGAATAGGAAAGCCATACGAAGCACACAAACTTATCACCCACATACTTGCAAAGAAGAAACGCCATCAACCAAGACATTGGGCAGAAGAGTCACCAGACACACAGCAGTTCTGTATGGCAGTTGTCAGGCAGCTCTGGGATCCACCAGCAATAGGTGTTCAGTACCTCTACTTTGTTCCCCAGATGAGAAACCATGGAAGGGTCGTCCATGGTGGTTGCGCACCCTGAAGCCACCGCCTGCCAGGCCCCAGGGGAATGAAACTGAGCGAGGCCAGCTGGGCCTGAAGCGATCAGTCAGCCGAGAGCGCTATGTGGAGACCCTGGTGGTGGCCGACAAGATGATGGTGGCCTACCATGGGCGGAGAGATGTGGAGCAATATGTGTTGGCCATCATGAATATTGTAAGTGCCTCCCCCTTCCTAGGCACGGAGTCCTGAGGGCCTGTAGCTAGCCTCTAGGATGTCAAGGGAGGAGCTGTCACACCCTCACCGCTGATCTGCCACCAGGGGCCAGAACAATAAACTGGAAAAGGGAAGAGATCTGATAAAGCCACGAGCGATGGGCAGAAGCTTTGTACCAAAGGCCTAGGGACAGATGCTCTAGTGGAGGTGGCTTGCCTGGGCCTAATTTGCAGCTCGGTCCCCTTAAGCCAACCTTCCTAATACTGTGACCCTTTAATCCAGTTCCTTATGTAGTAGTGACCCCAACATAAAATTATTCCATTGCTACTTCACAACTATAATTTTGCTAGTCATGAATCATAATGTAAATATCTGATATGCAAGATATCTGATGGGATCCCCCTAAAGGGTGGCAACCCACAGGTTGAGAACTGCTGCACATGCCTTTGATCCCAGCACTCAGGAGGTAGAGGCAGGCAGAGCTCTGAGTTTGAGGCCAGTATGGCCTACAGAACTAGTTCCAGGACATCCAAGGCTACAGAAAGGAACTCTGTCTCAAAAACAAAAACCAACCAACCAAACAAACAAACAAAGCAGGTGGGCCAGTGAGATGCTTCAGCACATGAAAGTACCTGCTGGCAAGCCTGAGGATCTGAATTCATTAATCCCCAGGATTCACAGCATAGAAGGAGAAAACTGACTTCTGCAAGTTGTCCTCTGACTTCCCCCTTCATGCTATGGCTTAGGTGCACAAACACACACACACACACACACACACACATACACACACAAAAAAAATAATGAGTTTTAAAAAAGAATGCTGGGCATCGTGGTACATGCTTGTAATCCCAACACCTGAAAGGGGGAGACAGATAGGCAGATCCTTCAGGTTTGCTGGGTGGCCAGCCTTGCCCTTTCAGCAAGTTCCAGGTTCAGCAAGAGACCTTATCAGAAAAACAAGGTAGAGAGCAGCTGAGGAAGATGCTAGCTGTTAACTTCCGTCTACAACACATATCCATACACAAGAATATACAATGCCCATGCACACACTCGAACACACAGCCTGCAGGTACTCCTTACAGTTAGCGATGCACCTTCACAGGCCCACATCTATGTGCATATCTACCTACATAAACACCTACCTACTCGTTTATACAGATAACCTCCTTGGCCAGAGGTAGTGGTGCATACCTTTTTTTTTTTTTTTTTTTTTTTTTTGGTTCTTTTTTTCGGAGCTGGGGACCGAACCCAGGGCCTTGCGCTTCCTAGGTAAGCGCTCTACCACTGAGCTAAATCCCCAGCCCCAGTGGTGCATACCTTTAATCCCACCCTTAAAAGGTAAAAGCAGGAGGATCTGTGTGAGTTCCAGGACTACATAGTGAGACCCCAGCTCAGACAAAATAAGAAACAGATAGCTTCATCGCTCCACGTTCAGACCTACAGTCAGCCCTTTGTAGTAGCAGTTGGTTCCAAGACCCTTATAAATGCCTCAGTCTCCTGGTGTTTATCTCCCACAGTAGATGATAGAGAATTTCACGTAACCTCTTCACATCCTCCCAAAGACTTTAAATCAGCTTTAGACAGTATTAGAGGACTTTATTAGACAGCATTAGTATTAGTCAGGAGAAAGTCTGTGTGTGTTTAGTACATATAATTTTGTGTGCGTGTGGCCTATACGTGTATTCATATGTATGCAGGTGTGTGTACTTTCATGTGCACATGCATGTCAAGGCCAGAGGCTGACACTGGGTGTCTTCATCAGTCACTCCCCATCTTTTCTTTTTTTCCAGTTATTATGTTGTATATGTCAGTGTTTTGCCTCAATGTCTTTCTGCATACCTCGTGCATGCAGGGCTCTTGGAGACCAGAAGAGGGCACCACGTCCCCTGGAAATGGGAGTTACTGGTGTTTGGGGCTGCCATGTGGGTGTTGGGGATCGAATCAGATACTCTAGAGCAGCCAATGCTATTAGCTCTTGAACTGTCCCTTCAGCCCCTGCATCTTATCTTTTAAGGCAAGGTCTCTCTCACTGAACCTGTGGCTCACCAATGACTAGACTGGCTGGCCCAGTGGTGAGCTCCAGGAAGCTGCCTGTCTTTGTTCCCTTAGCACTACCACTATAGAAGTGTGTTTGGAAACCCAAACTCAGATTTTCGTATTTATACAGCAAGCATTTTACTTATTGAGCCATCTCCCCAACATGCAAATTTTTGTGAGATTTTTTGTTTGTTTGTTTTCCTCCTTTCTCTCCTCCTTTGTCTCCTTCATCGGGGTCTCATGAAGTCCAGACTCAATTCTTTATGTAACTGAGACTAGCCTTGAACTGTTTTTCTTCCTAACTCTCCCTCCCAAGTGCTGGTATTATCTGTGTGCCCATTGACTGATATATTTAGTCAGTACTTGGCTGAATCCAAGGGTGCAGAGTTCCGGGATACATCGTCATGCTGTCTATACTCGGTTCCTGTACTGGAACTTGATTGAGGTTCTGTTCCTCCCTGTGCCTCCCCCGTTAACAGGATCTATAATAACTAGAATGCTGCCTACTACAGAGGATGAAGGGTAATGGTAGAGCACACACCATATAGCAGGGTTTGAAGAACGAATTCTTGTTTCATTGAAGCAATAAAAGGAGACAAAGGCCAGCAAGATGGCTCCCAGGGTAAAAGTGCTTGCCAGCAAGCATGATAACCAGAGTTCTCTTCTCTGGCTCCACATGCCAGAAGGAGAAGACTGACTCCTAGAAGTTGCCTTATAAATTCACACATTCAAGATCATGCAAATATACACATATACACACACACTTTTTAAACATTTAAGACAAAGTTGAGCAGACTAATAAATGACACACACAGTCTGATAGCACCGTCTCTGTGTTCTGTCCCAGCCCCATATCTTTTTTTTCTGGCTTTCAAAGTTTCCTAAAACTTGCGAGGCTTCCTGGGGATTTCTAGTAAGTTAAGGATAGCCCAAGGAAGCCTCCCAAGATTCCTGCACTGCCTGCTCTCCATCACCTGGGTCCACTTATACTTTGGCCACTCCTCTTCCTACCTGCCCGCTTCTCCGCCATCTCCGGCTCTCTTGCTTCCACCTTTCGGTAGTGATGCTTACATTGGTACCTTCAGACGGCAGAGGAGTAAGGACACATCCTTCATGCAACCGATGGGCAGATAGGGAGAGGACAAAAAGGAGATTTGGAGGACAAGTAGAGAAAACCTCAGTTGGGACAGAGAGAGATGTGCTGGCAAACAATAAAGACTGAAACCTCATGTACGGCACCACCCGCCGTGCGCCCTGCCTGCCATCTGGACATCAGCACTCTCATCTTTGAGGCATGAGGGAAAATAAAGAAACTGCTAAGGCAGCACGGTTACCTAGCACCCAGCACACAGTTGTTGCCCCAAGAAAACTCTGATCGCTGCTTTTGCTCTTTAGTTTCGAGGCAGAGGAGCATATGCATGCAGCTGTGAAAGGCAGAGGTTGACACTGGCGTCTTCCTCCACCTTTTTATATGTATAGTTTTTATTTATTCCTTGAGAATTCCATGTGTGTGTACGGTGTGTTCTGATCATATCCACCTTCTACTCTTTTTCTCCCACAACTCCCCCACACATATTTCCCCTACTATGTCTCCCAATCTAATTTCACGTACTTTGTTTTTTCTTTTTGAGACAGGGTCCTCCTATGTATCTCTCCTTAGCTGGCCTGGAATACAGCCTATAGACTTGGCTCACCTGGATCTCTGTCTCTGCCTCCTGAGTGCTGGGTTTAAAATTGTGCCACCAAACCTAGATCATTTTTTGGAGGGTCAGGTTTTGTTGTTTTCCTTTAACATACTAAGTCCAACTAATGCCTTAGGGAAAGACATCAACCAGAGACACATCCCTGAAGAAAACTGCCCCTCCCTCCCCCGAGAAATCATTAATTAGCAATAGTTCCTCGGCTAGGAGTGGTGTTTCATGAGCCCCTCCTTCATTGTTCTCTACCTTACATTTTGAGAGAGGATCTCTCACTGAACCTGGAACTTGTAGATTCAACTAACCTGACTGGCTAGTGAGGCCCCAGGGTTCCACCTGTGCTGGGACCACAGATGGGCATGTGCCCTGCACCTATTTTTTTGGTTTGTTTTTAAATGGGTAATTGAACTCAGGTCCTCACACTTGCATGGCAAGTCCCTTACTAATTGAGCCGTCATGACTATTCTGTCTTTCACTGTTCTGGGCTCCTCTTAAGACTCTGTCTCTCTTGTTTCTTGGAGGTCAGGTTGCCAAACTTTTCCAGGACTCGAGTCTGGGAAACATCGTCAACATCCTCGTCACTCGCCTTATCCTGCTCACAGAGGACCAGGTGGGGATCTGGGGTGTGTCTCACCCTTTCTCTGTCCATACCATTGTTGCCTGATGTCTTCAGAGTGGCAGGGCACCCATGACCTCAACCTTCTTATCCCCAGCCCACCCTGGAGATCACCCATCATGCTGGGAAGTCACTGGACAGCTTCTGTAAGTGGCAGAAATCCATCGTGAGCCACAGTGGCCATGGCAACGCCATCCCAGAGAACGGTGTGGCAAACCATGACACAGCTGTGCTCATCACACGGTAAGGAGCAGGGAGGACTCCAGGACTGAGGTCAATGGAGCAAGTAGAGAAGGGATCATCAGAGTCCAAGAAAGGGGAACAATTGCCAGTGGAAGATAGAAAGGGTTAGGAACCTTTAAGGAGCCAAGGAGAAAAAATGCTGAGAACCTGAAAATGCCCTGACCATGCAGCCATTAATTCCATTCAGTCACTTAATCATGTATTGTCAGCATCCTCAAGACCGGCTAATTGGTTCTAGTCGGGGCACAGCATAAGGCTTAGGCAAGACTCAATCCTCAGAGCCAGTCAAGTTATTTTCAACTCAGCAATGAAGGAAGTAGGAAGGTCAAGAGGTCGAGTTCATCCAGGGCTACAAAAGACCTTGTCATTCACACAGGTGCACACTTACACGCAAACACACACACACTCCCACCTGTTCTTGTCAGCTACGCCAAAACTGAGGCCTCTGGCATCAGCCAAGGAGGCCACCCAGCCAACTCACTGCCATCTGTTTCCACAGCTATGACATCTGCATCTACAAGAACAAACCCTGCGGCACTCTAGGTACTGAGTCCTGTTGGGTGCAGGCACCACAGAGGGTGGCCTTGATCCTGGGGTGAGACCTCCCATGGTGGACAGAACTTAGCCTGCACGGCTTTAGGTCCCTTGACCCACCCCACATTCCCATTTCCCAGGCCTGGCCCCTGTGGGTGGAATGTGTGAGCGTGAGAGGAGCTGCAGCATCAATGAAGATATCGGCCTGGCCACAGCTTTCACCATTGCCCACGAGATCGGGCACACGTGAGGCCAGGGGACACAAGATAGGGGAGGATAAGAGAATCTGGGTTGGGTTCCCTTAGTGCCTGGCAGAGCTGATACCTCTCTCCTCAGATTCGGCATGAATCACGATGGTGTGGGAAACGGCTGCGGGGCTCGAGGTCAGGACCCTGCAAAGCTCATGGCTGCCCATATCACCATGAAGACTAATCCATTCGTGTGGTCATCATGCAGTCGAGATTACATCACCAGCTTTCTGGAGTGAGCATGGGCCCCATGACCCACTAGGTGGGGCACAGACATGTTGGGAAAGCTGAGTCCATTGCCATACCTAGCTGGTATAACCCTGAGGTCATGGCCTTGGGGCCCCTTGGCATGACAGCTTTTTTCTTCTAATCACAGCTCGGGCCTGGGGCTTTGCTTGAACAACCGGCCTCCCAGACAGGACTTCGTGTACCCAACGGTGGCTCCTGGCCAGGCCTATGATGCTGATGAGCAGTGCCGATTCCAGCATGGAGTCAAATCGCGTCAGTGTAAATACGGGGTAGAGAGAGCCTTCCTGCTTTCCTTCCTGGGAAGGGGAGGTGACCCAAGGGTGGGAAGTTTCACTGGACACCCTCCAGGGGAAGCAGAGGGACAGGACAGCAGGAAATGGGATGAAATGAACTCCCTGGTTCCTGTAGGGATGCAGGAGGACCAAAGCATGTGGAATATCATGCCAAGCAAGCCAACAAAGATTGAGAATAAGAACATAGTTTTGAGCTTGGGGAAGAGACTCAGTCAGGAAGGGGTTCGCTTTGCAAGCCTAAGGTATGACTGACAGAACCATATATAACCTTGACGTGGTGGTGAGTGTGTACAAACCAGGCTTTGGAGCAGGGGTCTGTAGATTCCTGGGGCTGGCTCACTGGCTGGCCAGCCCACTTGGTCATTTTCAGAGAAGGAACAACAGCCGAGGTTGACCTCGGGCCTTAACGTGCCTGTGTGCCATGCACGTTCAAGTGCCTGTATTCACATATTTGCACACACTTGCACACACACACAGTAGGATGGCTTATATGTCTGGACAACTAATTTGAGGGCTTGATTAAGTGCCCCCTAAAGGCCACTTGTGGGCTGCAACAATATGTGGGTTCTAAGACCTTCAACTAGTTAATTATGAGCAACGTATGCAGATTCCTGGTGAAATGGTTTCCCTAGAAATGGGGCTACTACTTTACTTGCCATGAACTGGAGAGAACCTTCCAGGGACTCTGACCAACTCCCTTACCTTCCCTGAGGCTCAGACACAAAGTTTCATCTTGGCATTAGTAAATAAGCTAGGGCAAGGGTTTGTGTGTTGGAGTTGGTGGGGAGGCTCACACCTTTAATCCCAGCACTCAGGAGGCAGCGTGGACCTCTGTGATTCTGAAGTCAGTCTGCTCCTCTGACTTTGTAACGTAACAAATTCCAGGCCTGCCAGTGCTATATGCAATGAGAGTCCATCTCAAAAATAGGAGCTAAGTAACTGGAAAGAGAACTCAGTGTGTAAGAGCACTTGCTACATAAACACAAGTGTCTGAGTTCAAAATTCAAGCACCCACATGAATCCCTAGTACCCCTAAGTGCCGTGGTGGGGTAGACAGGCTACTGGGACTTCCTAGCACTTCGTGCAGTGAGAGACCATGTCTCAAGGGAATGAGGCAGAAAGAGGTATGTGATGCACCAGAAGAAAAAGAAGTGAGTTGGTATGCAGAGGACCCCACTCCCAGCTTTCCCTCCCCATCCCTGGAAGCTGAAGATCTGCTGGCTTCCTATGTTGGTGACAGTTCAGCCAGTTAGCCCCTCCTCTGCCCAGCTCCATCATTTCCTTAATCACACTCTGATCCACTTCGGCCTTATCCTAGTGAGCCTAGCCCAGCTCCAATCTTCCACACTCTCCACGGGAAGCCTCTGCATTTACATAGCTATTCCCAAGATTGGTGCAAAAGAGGCCAGATGACCATCAAACTGCTCCTCACTTCCTCTCACCAAGAAAACCCTGAAGCAAGCAGTATTTTGACATATTTACTTTATTTCTTTTTTAAGACAGGGTCTCAGCTGTCCTGGAATTTGCTATGTAGGCCAGGCTGGCCTCATCCTCACAGAGATCCACTTTCTGGGATCAGCCATCTGTGCCACTGTGCACTGCCAGACATTTTTACTCTTGTCCCACCCCAACTTTAATTTTGCTCGTCACCCCAGCACCTTCTAAGGAATTCTGGGCCCACCTGTGAATGTCTTCTGTGTCTTGGAACTTAACAAGGATGATAGTAGCTGATGCTTACTGAGAATTTCCTATTTCCTATGAACCAAGCATGTGGTATACATAATCTCATTTAAACTTCCAATAAACAGTACCCTAAGCAATAGATGAACAGATGGGGCTTCAGGAGGGTAGTGCACGTGTGTGTGTGTGTGTGTGTGTGTGTGTATCTACATGTGTGCAAGCGTGCTACAATTGTAAGAACACAAACTGTTGTACTTTGTACTTTAAGTCAACATTTTGCTTCAGCGTTGAAAATTTTCTTTTATACATTATATGGAAGGCATACATACATGTGGAAGCCAAAGAATTGCCTTTGGGAGTCAGATCTCCTGCCATAGGTTCCAAGGATCGGATTCACGTCATCAGGGTGGTTTTACCTACTAAGCCGTCTTGCCAGCTTAGCTATCTGTTTGTCTCTATCGCCCAGTCTCTTTTAGATTTATTTGTATTAGTTATGTGTTTGTGTGCATGTGTGTTCGTATACATAGAACTGTAGAAGCCAGACGAGGAGCATCAGATCCCTCAGAGCTGGAGTTGCTGGTGTTTGTGAGCTGGGACCCAAACTCTGGTCCTCAAAATAAGCAGCGAGTGCTGTTAACCGCTAACCCATCTCTCTACACCAACACCCCACGCCTAGGCGATTCCGTCTCCATATTTTACTTATGCTTATGTGATGAGTACTTTATTGACTGAGCTATCTCCCCAGACTCTGAATCTTTTATTTTTGAATAAAACTTATTCTTGACATAGTAAAAATCATTTACTACATGGAAACTAGTTGATAGGAGTTAGGCTGAGTTGGTATTGTGCTTGCATTTATGAAGGCTGGGTTCTATCTAAGCACATTTGAGGTAAAAGGTCAGAAGTTTAAAGTCATCGTTGGCCACACAGTCTGATGAAGGCTAGTCTGGGATACAGACAATCCTTGCTAAAGAATTAGAATAATTGTGTGTAGAGTTTAATTCCTGGTCTAGCATTATCTGTGTTCATTGTTATCCAGTCAGAGGACATTTATATAAGCTGTCTCATTGATATTGTCAGAAAATGGGCCTAGATAAGGGCTGTGAATTCCAAGTCAGTACAAAGTTGAAATCTGGAGTAGCCTAGGAGTTATTACATGTACAACAGTGTCTCCTTGTGAGGCAGAGGTCAAAAGCAGGGCTGGAATAAGTACATCTTAAGGAGTGTCCGAAATGGGGTTGAAGCTGAAGTGGTTTCATATTTTTATACACGGCCATGAAAATACAAGTCGGGTGAAGACAGAAAACATGGCATGTCTCTGTGAGGGGCAGAAATCAGGTACTCTCTAGAGAGAACTGTTGTTTAAAGAGTGCTTTTGAAATGTGCGTACAGGTATCTCTTCAGCTGACCCTAGAAGGGTACCTACTTATAACCATTGCTTAGTTCAAATCCAGATCTTCAAATCCAAGTCTCTCATCAGCCTGGAACTCAGGGATTGACTTGGAAGGGTTTTATTCAGAGAGGATTGCAGATGAATCCTTGGATGGAATGATTCTGAGAGGGTAGGAAGTAGGCTACAGTGAAATTTCACTGTGCCTGATCCTGGTGAGGCTTCTCTCCAGGGATACTAACCTTGACCTAAAGAGTCAAAACACCTTTCTGGACTGCTTCAGTTTTGTACAACAAATAAATGACCTGAGCCAGCCCAAGCAGGATTCAGAGGAAGTAGAGGAATGACCCCACAAATCCTACCTGGTCTTGAACCTGCCATACATTTTATCAGCTGAAAAAAACTACGAATGAAATTCTTGTCCTGTGCCAGCCCTGACTTTTCAAATTGTTCTCTCCTGTGTTGCTTCACTGGCCCTCCAAAAGTGAAAATCCCTGCTGTCTTCCATAGTAGGTCCCAGATTCGGGAAGAACCTGAAGTCTGTAAAATTCAATGTCCATTTCAAAGGTCTGGGTTAGACTAGGCTGTAAGTGGTGTGACACCTAGCTAGTGACTTTTCCTCTTTTCTGTCATAATACATTTATTTATTTTGGGCGTGTTTATTCCACAACATGTGTGTGGAGGTCACAGGACAATTTCAGGAGTCACTCCCTCCTTTCACCATGTGGATCCTAGGGATGGAATTCAGGTCTTCAGGCTTGGCAGCAAATGCCTCTACCTGATGAGCCATCTTTATGTCCTTGAGGGATGCTATCTTTCCACAGCATGGTTTTCTTGCACCCAAATAAATATCACAATGCTCAAAGGAGGTTTTGTAGCAACTATAAACTGTTCTATACATACTGACAAAAGAGAAGCATCAGGCCATGATCCCAAAGGGGGATCATTAGGACCCAGGAAAGTGCTGGGTCCCCCAAGGCAAGCCTGTGAGATGACAATGAGCCTGAGTGGTCTCTTCCACTCTGCAGGAGGTCTGCAGTGAACTGTGGTGTCTGAGCAAGAGCAATCGGTGCATCACCAATAGCATCCCAGCTGCTGAGGGAACACTGTGCCAAACACACACTATCGACAAAGGGGTGAGCACCACCAACAGCTTTCCCCTGGGCCCTGCTGCCCCGCCCGAGCCCACCGCCCCTAGCACCCCAAGCCACGCCCCTCATTTGTTTAAATACTGTGGTGATTCAAGCTGTCCTGCAGTATATCAGACTCCCTGCATTCAGATCCAGCCTTTCCTCATGTCGTACACCCCCATTCCAGAGTGGACTGCACCTGTAATTTGGGGGATGGCTGACAGAAGAGAAGCACTGAACCCAGAGCTCTGTAAAGTCAAACTCCTCCCTTTCCTCCCCTCCTCCTCTCCCATCTTTTCCCCAGTGGTGCTACAAACGAGTGTGTGTCCCCTTTGGGTCTCGACCAGAGGGTGTAGACGGGGCCTGGGGCCCATGGACTCCATGGGGTGACTGCAGCAGGTCATGTGGCGGTGGTGTGTCATCTTCCAGTCGTCACTGCGACAGTCCCAGGTCAGCCCTTGAGACCCTCTCCCAACAGTGAGGCAACCTCCAACCTCATCACCCACTGCCTCATCTCCCTCCATTGTCCCCTGCTTCTTCCAGGCCAACCATTGGGGGCAAGTACTGTCTGGGCGAGAGACGGAGGCACCGGTCCTGCAACACCAATGTGAGTTTTCCAAGGAACCCTTCAAGCTCCATGGTCCTGTCCCAGCCAACCTTCATTGCCTTCCCTGTCTATCTATCACCCTACCTCTACACAAGCACCTCCCTTATCATCTAGTCTTCAAACTGTTTCACTATAGAAATAAGCTCCCTTAAAATAATTACCCTCACTCTTGCCACCCACTCCAAATACAGTGTCTTCACTCTTCTCAGTTCAATTACCCTCAGAATCCAGCCCCTGCTCACTGCTATCCATCAAAGCCTGATTGAGCTTACTCTCACCAAACTGACCTCTCACCCAGGTTCTCTCTCCTTTTGAAGTCCATTTTGAGTGTGTTGCCCTCTGGAGCTTCCTACTTGCTTCCTCCTCAAATATTGGAGTTCCTTTTGGTTGAGGATGGATCCATTACCTAATGATGAAGATGTTTAGATGTGCAGGCCAACGAGCCAGAGAAAGGGATGCTCAGAAGTCAGGAAAAGCTGCTTTAGGAATGGGCAGTGGCCTTTGAGGTCCCCTGTGTAGGAATTATCAGAGCATTTCTCTGCCCCTCACATTAAAAAAGGACTCAGTATTTGCTCCCAAACCAGCTCTATCTTATACCTCCTGTCTCAAGAAAAGTATGAACTCAGGACCCAGGCATCTACCTCCAGCTCAGACTTAATATCACCCAGTTCACATATCATAAGCCAGGTATGGTGGTACACACCTGTGACACTGGCACTTGGCTGAGGCAGGAGGATTACAAGTTTGGCCTATGTACAGTAAGAGCCTGTCTCAAAAATAAATACACAGGGGCTGGGGAGATGGTTTTAAAGTGCCTCAAACAAGAACACAAACACAAATATTCACACATTCACAAAACATTTCCTATGTACCTTCATAGCTCCAGTGGACACCATCCATTCTCACCTGGACTCCTGCCTCTAGCCTCATTCACTTGACTCATGCCACTCAAAACAACAGGTCTTTGCCCTAATTTCTTCATACCTGCCCCAGGACTGTCCACCTGGCTCCCAGGACTTCAGAGAAATGCAGTGCTCTGAATTTGACAGTGTTCCTTTCCGTGGAAAATTCTACACATGGAAGACGTACCGAGGAGGTGAGTGAGACATACCCAGAGGCTGTAGGAACACGAGTACAACAGCAGTTGGCTTAGAGACTCATGGAGCCCTCGTCCTCTGCCCAAGGAAACAGTTGTCCTTGATACAACTCAGTGGTCCTTTGTATGTAGGGAAACTTCCCTGTTCCCTGTCCGTGGAGTCTGGGGTCTGTCGCTCTTGTCCCTCAGGCAGGGAGCTCCAGGGTGACCTGGCTCCAAGTCTGATGGGGCCATGCCCCCCAGGGGGCGTGAAGGCCTGCTCGCTGACTTGCCTAGCAGATGGCTTCAACTTTTACACGGAGAGAGCAGCAGCTGTGGTGGATGGAACACCCTGCCGCCCTGACACAGTGGACATTTGTGTCAGCGGCGAGTGCAAGGTAGAGGAAGAAAGAAAGGTTGGGGAGGTTAGGGGCAGACACTCCATGATACCATCAACACAACCACTATCTTTCTATACAGCATGTGGGCTGTGACAGGGTCCTGGGTTCTGATCTCCGAGAGGACAAATGCAGAGTGTGTGGGGGTGACGGCAGTGCCTGTGAGACCATTGAGGGGGTCTTCAGCCCAGCTTTGCCAGGAACTGGTAAGAGTACTTCCCTCTACATCCCTCTTGTGACTGGGATCAGAGTTAGTCTTGTTATAGTCACCAAAACCAGTAACTCCTTAGATGTGGGGATCCTGTGGGATCTGAATTAGAGTAAGGGTCCTGAGAACCCACAAAAGTCCTGGGAGTGCAGAATTGCCTTAATTTTCTTGTTGAGACAAAATACCTCACCAGGAGAGAAGAGAGCGAGAGACAGAGAGACAGAGACAGAGACAGAGTGAGAGACAGAGAGAGAGAGAGAGAGAGAGAGAGAGAGAGAGAGAGAGAGAGTGTGTCTTGCAGTTTGAGGAGACATAATGCATCATGATGCTTAGCTTAAAAAAAAAAAAATCACATACAAACATGCCCAGAGACTTGTCTCCGAGGTGAAATCTAGATACTGTGAAGTTGACAATCAGTGTTATCCAATCACAATCATAATTAGGAAGGGCCTTAGCTACTGACTTGGAGTCTGCCATATGAAAATTCATATGAGTTGGGACTGTGGATCTCTCCTCCATCATCCCCAGGGCTTCAGGATGGGTGCAAGGAGGTCATTTTCTATCCTGTGAGTCTAAGGGGCTGGGGAGCTCTCTGTACCAGTAGAGGTCTTACTATAAGAGAACCAAGAAGACATTCAGAACACCCTTTTCAGCTTGTGTTGAGAAAGAGCACTCAGGAGTAGGGGATGAGCTTGGGTTCTAGAAGGATGAAGCTGATAGTATTGCCAGAGTCATTGTGGCCAGATCATACAGGACTGGCAGAAACCACAAAGGATGAGTTACTCTCCAGGCTGGGTTAGATTAGAGATGGTTTGCTTGATGGCTTGGTTGGTTTAAGACTCGAACACTGCCCTGGGCAGTGGTGGCACACAACTTTAATCTCAGCGTTTGGGATGCAGAGGCAGATGGATCACTGAGTTACAGGTCAGCATGGTCTACAGAGTGAGTTCCAGAACAGCCAGGGCTACACAGAGAAACCGTGTCTTGAAGAAAAAAGAAAAAGAAAAAGAAAGACTAAGACATCTAACCTGAGGAAATGCTCAATCAGTAAAGGGTTTGTTATATAAATGTGAATACCTGATATTGATCTGCAAAGCCTACATTTAAAAAAAAAAAATCTGGGCATGGGTCAGGCAGCCTAATGAGTGAAAGTACATACCTCAAAGCGTGACAATTTCCAGAACCTAAGGTGGAAGGAAAGAACTAAGTCCTGGCGTGTGTGTGATCCTGATCTACACCTACACCTACACACACACACACACACACACACACACACACACACACACAGAGAGAGAGAGAGAGAGAGAGAGAGAGAGAGAGAGAGAGAGAGAGAGAGAGAGAACCTAGATTACATTATAGCCTAGATTCAGGTTTGGGGTAATTAGGGTGCAAAAGGTAAGAGAGGTGCTGTAAACCTGGCAGGTCAAGGGAAGCCTAGGAACGAAGTGAGAAAAGTGCTGGGGAGATGGCGGCTTGGTCAGTAACACATGCTTGACAAAGGAGAATAAGGACATGAGTTTGATCCCCAGTGCCTATACAGAAACCTAAGCAACAGCATGTGCTTGTAACCATAGCTCTGGGAAGGTGGAGTCTGGAGGAGCCCTGAGACTAGCCAGCCAATCTCAGCTAATCTAGAAGTACTAGGTCCTCGTGAGTAATGCTGCCTCAGAAGTCAAGGTTGGGGCTGGCAGGTAACTCAGCAGCTAAGAACATGTACTGTTTTTATAGTGAATCAAGTTTTGTCCCCAGCACCCACATCAGGTGTCTCATAACCACCTGTAAATTCAGCTCCAGAGGATCTGATGCCATCTTCTGGTCTACACACACACACACACACACACACACACACACACACACACACACACACACACTTAAAAATACATTTTTGTAGAGTCTCATTGTGTAGCTCTCACTGTCCTGGAACTCATGTAGACCAGTCTAGCCTAGAACTCATAAAGACTCACCTACTTCTGCTTCCTGAGTGCTGATATTAAAGACATCTGCCATTACCCCAGGGGGAAAAAAATTAGAACCAAGAGTTAAGTCAAGGACTTTTTTAAAAATAACTAATAAGTAAATTTTAAAATTTAAGTTTAAAAGAAAAAATATATGGCTCCTGAGGAACAGTTCCCGGAGGCTGAACTCTGACCTCCACATGCACACATACATGGACCTAAGAACTCATGAACACATAAAAACATACAGCAAAGATAAAAGATAGAAAAAAGTTAGATTTAGAAGTTAGAGGACAGGGTGTCTGCCATTCATGATTCTGGGATGTGCACTAGGAAAGAGTCCATGTAGACATCCAGGTGACCAGGATAGGCAACAAGCTGTCCATAATGTTGGGAGAAACAAAAAAGACACTGGGTTGGGAGACAGGGTGAAGCCATCAAAGGACATTGGAGTAATAAGAGAACAGGGAAAGAGAAATAAAAGACTGAGGCATTCTAAGGCCTAAGAGTACCTGATCTCTGCCAACCCCTGGAGTGCCCCCAGCACCCTGATGGTAGGATATTGACTAGACTGGGAATCAGAAATACAGCCCAAAGGGAATGAGATTGCAGAATCCCATACCGGACAATGTGGGGGTCCAGGCATAGAAGCTAAGAATCTTGAGAGCATGGGTGAGCAGAGACGCAGTAGTCACAGCTAGGCAGTCAATAGTGGTGCCTCATGGAAGACCAAGTCTGACACTCAAATCTCAAAATGTCACCTGTATGGATTTTGACTTCCATGGTATCCCTTTCCCTCTGCCTTAGCCCAACCTCAACTTAATTGCTGAGGAATTAGATCCACCCATTCACTGTAAATCAACTTTGGGTTCAAATCATATCCAGCCACTTCTTACCTGTAAACCCCTGGTGAGCTGCCTAGCTTCCCTGGGCCTTGGTTTTACAATCTGTGAGATGATCACAATGAGATAAACAGATAGTTCAGTCACTGTCTTAGAGTGTTACTGCTGAGAAGAGACACCATAACCAAGGCAACTCTTATAAAGGACAACATATAATTGGGGCTGGCTTACATGGTTCAGAGGTTCAGTACATTATCATCAAGGCGGGAGCATGGCAGCATCCAGGCAGGTACGGTGATGGAGGAGCTGAGAGTTCTACAACTTGTTCCAAAGGCAAACAGAAGACTGGCTTCCAGGCAGCTAGGATGAGGATCTTTAAACCCAAACCCACAGTGACATACTTCCTTCATCAAGGCCACACCTACTCCAACAAGGTCACACTTCAAAATAGTGCCACTCCCTAGACCAAGTGTATTCAGACCACCATAGTCAATAAAGTGCAAACATAAGAATTGATATCAACGTATGCTTGATCCCCAGGACCCACTGGTGGGAGGAGAAAACAATCCTGAAAAGTGTCCTCTGATTTATACACACCATGCTACCTACACACACACTCTCTCTCTCTCTCTCTCTCTCTCTCTCTCTCTCTCTCTCTCTCTCCCTCCCCCCCTCCCCGTGTGGTGTTTGTGTGTGTGTGTGTGTGTGTGTGTGTGTGTGTGTGTGTGTGTGTGTGTGACAGAGACAGCGACAGATAAACAGATAATGAGAATGATGGTCCATCTATTTTATAAGGTCTAAATGAGTCTGTAGTGCTATAGCCCTCTAAGCATGTACATGGAATAGCTATCTGCAGTCATCAGGTGTGAAGGATGAGGGACACAAGACAAAGTAGAGGCAGGCTGAGTGGGTGACAGCTGAATTCCACCACCCAGGGTATGAGGACGTCGTCTGGATCCCCAAAGGCTCAGTCCACATTTTCATCCAAGATCTGAACCTGTCCCTTAGTCACCTGGGTAAGCAAAGACAGAGGGATAAGGATTGTGATTCCATGGGAGTTGGGAGACAAAGAGAATGACTTCAGTTCTGACACCTGTGCTTTAACCTAGCCCTAAAGGGGGACCAGGAGTCTCTGCTACTGGAGGGGCTACCTGGGACCTCCCAACCTCACCGCCTTCCCCTGGCTGGGACCACATTTCATCTACGGCAGGGACCAGACCAGGCCCAGAGCCTAGAAGCCCTGGGACCCATTAATGCATCTCTCATCATCATGGTAACAACGAGGCTAGAGCAAAAGTACAGAAGTATCCTATGGGGATGGGAATTCCATGACACCTCCAACCACTGTTCCCTGTACGTTTAGGTGCTGGCCCAGGCAGAGTTGCCTGCTCTCCGCTACCGCTTCAATGCACCCATTGCCCGGGATGCACTGCCTCCCTACTCCTGGCACTATGCCCCCTGGACCAAATGCTCAGCTCAGTGTGCAGGCGGTGAGACCGGGGTGTGGGCCAGGCACCGGCACTGCAGCCAACCTGAGCTTCTCCGGACTAGCCAGGGCTGAGACGGCTTCTCCCTTCCCCCAGGCAGCCAGGTCCAAGTGGTGGAGTGCCGAAATCAGCTGGACAGCTCAGCAGTGGCCCCACACTACTGCAGTGCCCACAGCAAATTACCCAAGAGGCAGCGTGCCTGCAACACAGAACCATGCCCACCAGAGTAAGTGTCCTCTATGGGGGCAAGATGACCCAGGGTTGGGTGAGAGTGTTCTCTGCAATCAGGGTGAGTGGTCATAGGAGAGTGGAAAGTGGGTAGGTTACTGAAGAACTGGAGTGACAACAGGTTGAGTACTAGAGTTAAGGAGCTCATAGGGTCAAGAGGTCAAGTGCTCAGGATGAGGGTCAAAGCCAGATTGTCAGCTGAATGTATATGCTTGTTATCCCAACACTTGGGAGGGTGAGACAGAGAGTTAAGAGTTCAGGGCCCACCAGGATTACCTAGTAGATTAGAAGCCACCCTGAGCTATATATCTTGTCTCAAAAAAACAATAAGCAGCAATCTGAGAGATGGCTCAGTAGTTAAGAGTACTAGCTTTTTAATTATAAGGAGCTCAGAGCCCAGTGTCTGGTAGATCACAAGTGACTGTTACTCCAGCTCCAAGGGCACTTCTGTGCCCTCACAGGTACCAACATATACATGTGTGCACATATTCACATAGACATACACACAGTTAAACACATAGATAAACCTAAGTACAGGGAGACACTCAAGGTCACACATGTTTACACACACACACATGCGCCAAAAAAACAATTAAGACAAAATTGATTGTTCTACAGTCCGAGTGATTATGCTCTATGGTCAAGCTAGTAGCTCAAAACATGGGTTCTCTTTAGATCCCCACCTCCTATCTGAAATCTGGACATAGGGTAGTGGTGATCTATGAATGGGGTCTCCTGCCTGCCCAGTGTCAGTTTGGGAAGACTGGGGTAGTCAAATCAGAAGGCTTTCTGGTTCTGGCCTGCCCTACACAGTGCTCAGACCTCCATCACCACAGTTGGGTTGTAGGTAACTGGTCCCGCTGCAGCCGTAGCTGTGATGCTGGTGTGCGTAGCCGCTCAGTGGTGTGCCAACGCCGAGTGTCTGCTGCAGAGGAGAAAGCCTTAGATGACAGCGCCTGTCCACAGCCACGCCCACCTGTGCTGGAGGCCTGCCAAGGCCCAATGTGCCCCCCTGAGTGGGCAGCCCTGGACTGGTCTGAGGTCAGTCTCCCCCCTTCTCCCCACCCAACCCACTCTCAGTACAGAAAGCACACAGAAACTGAGCTGTCCATTTGGAAAAGCTGTTAAGGCAACCTTGCCCCAAGGTTAAACCATGTACAAGAGAGGTGCATTATGGGTCCCAAGGCTTCTGGACTCTGGGCTTGGTCTGACCTTTGCATATGAAAGATGGCACGAGCCCGGGGCAGGTGATATTTTGTGGGTGACAAAGTAGCAGAGACTGGACTGGAGGCACAGAACCCACCTTTCCACTCAGTGTGCCACACTGGCCTAGCACCCTGATCATCCATTGAATATAGAACACCCCCTTCACTTGCAGTGTACCCCAAGTTGTGGGCCTGGTCTCCGCCACCGAGTGGTCCTTTGTAAGAGTGCAGATCAACGATCCACTCTGCCCCCTGGGCACTGCCCTCCTGCAGCCAAGCCACCATCTACTATGAGATGCAACTTGCGCCGCTGCCCTCCCGCCCGCTGGGTGGCCAGTGAGTGGGGTGAGGTAGGTAGGCTCTGCCCCCTGGGATGAGGGTGAGGACAGTGGTTGTAGGGAGATGACTCAGTGACTCTACTCTTCAGTGTTCCACACAGTGTGGCCTCGGCCAGCAGCAGCGCACAGTGCGTTGCACCAGCCACACTGGCCAGCCATCTCGAGAGTGCACTGAGGCCCTGCGGCCGTCCACCATGCAGCAGTGTGAGGCCAAGTGTGACAGTGTGGTGCCGCCTGGAGATGGCCCAGAAGGTATGTGAACCAGTGGGGCAAAGGGCACCAGGCTTTGAGAAGCCACAAGTAGGCATGGGTCAGATTTCCTGTTTTTAGTCTTTAAGATGCTATTAAAATTTTACTTATTGTTTTGCATAATTCATTAGTGAGATGGAGTCCCTGTGAAGGTCAGAGGGCAACCTGCAGGCAGTTGATTCTGTCCTTTCATCATGTGGGTCTTGGATTGAAACTCAGATCTTATATATAGGTGGGTTGACTTGCAACTCAATATACAACCGAGGATGACTTTGAACTCCTGATCTTTGGACTCTAGTTCCCAAGTGCTAGAATTATAGGACTTCACCACCACACCCAGTTTTTACAGTGCTGGGGGTGGTAGCCAGGACCTGGCCCAGCCAGGCAAAAGGCTCTACAACCTCAGACCCCAGCCTTGCTCAGACATTGTTCATATTTTGAGCCACACAAATCTACAAAGTGATTTCTGAGATGTTTATAACATTTCTGGCCTCTACCCATTAGACAGTGGTAGTCCCTACCACATTCATGATTTATAGAAATCTCTCCATGTCCCCAGACACTGTGTGCCCAGTTTGGGAAGGGAAAAATTCAGTGCTTACACACCATCGCTTTTACACTATACCTGTTTCTTAACCTGATTGGGGTTTTTCTTCTTTTCTTTCTGGGATTTTTTTCATTTTCATTTATCTTTGTTTGTTTTGTCACTTTGAGACAAGACCTCATGGAGCCCAGCCTGTTTGAACTTGAACTTCTTGTCCCAAGTGCTGGGATCAAAAGCGTGCACCACCACACACTGCTGGTTCTCCTTAATAAATCAGGCCTTCCTTGCTCAAACTCTGGGCTCAAGCGCTCCCCCTAGTGGTAGACCTTCCTGCATTGTGTCACTCACCACCTCTTCATTTTGAAAGAAGTGCTACATGAAAAATATGGAGCCTCTCAGAACCACATGCCACTGCTGAGTAGAAGCTTATATCCGTTGTCCCCAACAGAGGCATGTGTGCTAGGCGAATGCTTTCTCACTGAGTTACCCTCTGGTCGTTAGATATACAAATCCTTTGAGCTGAGCTCTTCGGTTTACTGGAAAGGAACCTACAGTGGTGGTGGGCTTTAAACAGATACTGCGTCTTGGCATCAACAGGGTTACAGATCTGTTACTTTAGTTAGTGAGCTGTCCAGGGCAGAAGAACTGCACATTCGAGGCTAGCCTGTACTGCAGAGTGAGCAGAAGACCTGCCTGAATAATGTATCCAGACACAGTCAAAACTAACAGCCAAAGGCAGGGCTAGGAACTAGAACTCAGAGAGCTGCCTAATACGCTCGTAGCCTAACGAGCTCAGAGTTCAATCTCCAGAACCCACATAGAGATGGAAGGAGAGAATCAAATCCATAAAGTTGACCTCTGACCTCCACACGTGTACTGTGACATGCACACCTGTGCGTATATATCATACACAGAATAATAAGTAAATAAATAAATCTATCCTCAAAAATAGGCTTCTGATAAAGCATGACTATACACCCTCTTTGAAGGGCGAGGAAACTTATATACAGAAAGGCAAAGTGACCAGCTAGCACTCACGACGACTGAGAAGAGTACTGGACTCTGATATCTTTCTCCCCCCCCCCCCCACCCCAACTTCCCTTCACTCTCTCCTACCCCTTCCCTCACCACTACAGAATGCAAGGATGTGAACAAGGTGGCTTACTGCCCCCTGGTGCTCAAATTTCAGTTCTGTAGCCGAGCCTACTTCCGCCAGATGTGCTGCAAAACCTGCCAAGGCCGCTAGGGTACCTGGAACCAACCTGGAGCACAGGCTGAGGCAGGGGAAATCCCACTGGAGAGGGCCTGAGGGGGGATGGGAGGGCTGGGATTGAAGGGTGAGACGCAGTTGAAAGTTATTTATTGGGTAACCCCTACAGGGCTCCTGGCTAGGGGGTGGAGAAGAGCTGGCTACCCAGGGACCCTCTTCAGTGTCTTGCCAAGTTGACAATGAAAGGAGAGGACTGCCCCTTGTCGCACACACTTTTAAGTCCCTAACACTCCCCCACCCTTTGATCGGAATATGTACTGTGAAGAGTGGGGGTGGGGAGAGGGTATGCTGGTACCCTGCCCCCCAGCACTGTTCTATCCCTACACTCTGAGCTGGGGGAATTTATATCTGCTATGGGGGGAGTGGGCTTGATACCACCTCCCTGTCACCCTCCCCCAGACTGACCAAGGGGAAGATCTACCCCAACCTCTGCCCTGCCTGCCCAGGGGGGGAGTCCAACATCCAGGCCATCCCCCATCATGGTGCTAACAAGCCCTGCCCTGGGGCCCACACACTCCTCACCAAGAAGCCTTCCATTAATAAAGTTCTGTCTTGTGTAGATTTCCGCTCATGCCTGGGTCTGTGTCTCTGTATAGGCATTCCATAGGCACTGTACCCTAGGATCAAAAGGGACCACAGCCAGGGTTAGCAAGATGTCAGGGGGTAAAGGCACTTGCTGCCAAACCTAGATTTAATCAATAGGAACCACGTGGTGGAAGGAGAGAACCAACACCTATAAGTTGTCCTCCGCCCTCCACAAGCTTGTTGTGGCATGTGTGCCCACACAGTACACAAATAAATGAATGAACAAGTAGAAGCTTTTCCTAAGGCACAGGGGAAGTAGTCCACACTTCCTAATGGGTCATCCTTGGCAGAGAGAAAGGACTTTGGCCACTACGGATTAAAACCTATCACTTTAAGACAAAAGTTTGACATTGCTACCTCCCCAGTGGGTAGCATGAGGAGGTGACAACCTCTTGGAACTATCATTTCCTCAAATGTCAACAGAAGACTCATGCGTGATCTGGTCTTCCAAAGATCAAGGACTGGGCTAACAATTAGTAGGCCCTACATGTGCCAGGGACTGCTGATCGAGCCAAGTCATGGAAACAGCAAAGCTGCAGGTGTGAAAACCCAGATTGGGCCAGGAATGGTGGTACACACCTTTGGTCCCCATGCTCCAGAGGCAGGATCTCTGAGTTTGAGACCAATTTTGCTACTCTGCATAGCAAACTCCAGACCAGCCAAAATTATACAGTGAAGCCCTATCTCAAAAACAAAAGAAAGCAAAACAAACCCAACAATATCCAGATTTGGGGTGGGGTGGAGGTGAGGGGGTGCTTGCTGGATAGATGGCTCGGCTGTTAAGAGGACTTCTGCTGTTTCAAAGGACCTCAGTCAATTCCAAGCACCCACATCAGGTGGTTAACAGCCTCGTGTAACTCCAGATCCCAGAGATCCAGCACCTCTGGCTTCCAAAGGTTCTCTCTCAACTCCACCCCTCCTCCTCCTCAGTAAAAAAAAAAAATTTTTTTTAAGACCATTCTTGGCTTAAACTGATAGCTCACTTTTCACAACAAGCATCGGGGCATGAGTTTGAATCCCCAGAGCCCACATAGAGCCAGATAAAGGTATCAAATATCTGGAAACCTGGTATTCCCACATGGAGATGGGAGTTAGAGACAGGAGAATCCTAGAAGCTTGCAGGCTAGCTAGCCTGACTTCCACAGTAGGAAAACAACAGAGATGCCTATCTCAAGGTGAAAGGTGAGAATTGGCACTTACCTCTGACCTCTCTCTACACACCCATATACACCCATATTGAAACACACAAATGAACACACACAAACACAAAGAAAAATTCAGACTTGATATACAAATTAGAAACATTATAGGGATATAAGGCTTGTGTCTTCCCTTTGTCCTTCCTTTACTAAGATACCTGACTTTGGAGAAACATTCTACAGGGAGAACCATAGGGTTTTACATGGGAACTCCCTGAGCAGGTACACATCTGAAATGGTACTTCCTTTCCCTGATTCTGAAGAGCGACCTCAACTAAGTGGCCAGTCCTGCAGTCAGCTGACCAGGGTCCTTTTTGCTATAACCTCTTTTCTTGAGGTAGATGATAGAGAAAAGACTTTAGTCTGGCAGTAGCTGCCAACCATCTTTGACCTATCCCTTCAGGCTGTAAACTCCAAACAGTTCCCTCAGCTCTGTCGTTGCTGCTAGGGCTCAGAGCATTGTCCCCGCCCTCAGCTTCCCTCCCCTGTGGCCATGGCCCCTCCCGCAAAGGAAGTAAAAGGGGGCTGTTGCAAGAGGAACTAGGGCCAGGAGCCTGTGAAGAAGGAGTAGGTGAAGGACAGCCATGGCAGAGCCACCCCCAAGAACCCTCTGAACCTGCACCCCTGTCATTACCCACAGGAGCCTGACACCACCCATCACCATGGTAAGTCATTCAAGGGTGGGATCTGGGAGTAGTGGCCTGGTAGCACCCTCAGAAATTGAGGCAATGGTTATGAGAACCACAGAGCCTTTAGAGACAGTCCCAAAGAACAGCACAGAGCACCCCATGTCCCTCACCAGGAATCAAGCTCCAATCTGAGGATGCCAGGCTGGGTATAGAAAAATGTCCCTGAAGAAATTATAAGGTTTTTGGGGAGAGGATATGGCTCTTCTCAGGGACTTAGAGAACTAACTAAGTTGTCAGCTCATCTCAAAACTAGTCTTCCCCTGCAGTTTGAAACAAGCACTTCCCTCTCTTGGCCTGTTTACAGAGCTCTTATTCAGAAGTTGGTCTAGAGATAGGAGTGTTTGAGGGGTGAGGGGCTTTTCTTGGGAATATTCAACAGAGGGGTCTGTTGGTTTGGCCATTTTCAATCCACCAGTGATGGGGCTGTGTCTCACGTGAGGGCTGTGGGGTGGGATAATAGTGCAAGTGATAGCAGGTGGTTTGACTACAACAGTCACAGAGGCAGATGATAGCTCAGTGGTAGGGCGCCTGGCTAGTATGTATACTCAAGGTCCTAGGTGTCATCTCTAGCACTGAAAATAAGCCATCGTCATTTAATTTCCAGTGCCAGTTACTATTACTAAAGAGAAGGAGTTGGAGATGTGGGGGTAGGGAAGAAGATAGCAAAGGATGAAAAGGAGGAGGAAGAGAAAGAGCTAGGGAGGAAAAAGAAAAATGTGAAAGGAGATGAGGAGGAATAGAAAGAGGGGAGGGAATGGAGGACTAGATGGAGAAAGGATAGAGGGATACAAAGGAGAAACTGTTCTCCCTATTATCCAAGGATGGCAGTGGAGACACTGCAGCCAGAGATGTCATTACAAGTTCAAGTTGAAGTCTGTTGATGATGAGAAGGCTGGAGGATGGTCAGCATCATGCACGGGTTTAGACCTGGCAGCATCATGGCACATACAATAAAAGCCAGTAGTGGTCACACAAATTACCCCATGGCTCCACAAACCCAGTTCACTTCAGCTTTCAATTTTTGTTAGTCAGTGAGAACAAGGACGTGTTCTTAGGAGAAGGATAGTTGTTGGTGTTCTTGGAGGCTATAGCAAACATAACTGGAGTGGAGGCAGGAAAGTGAGGTGAGAGAGAACATCTTTTAGAAAGCCAGTGAGGGCTGGGGCTGCGTCTGGGCTCTGTGGGTAGAATGCTCACTGCCGTGCACATAGCCTTGGGTTCCAGTTTGAGCAGCACATAAACTGGGCATGTTACTGCACACCTGTTGTCCCAGAACTCGGGAGGTAAAGGGAAGACTTCAGAGTCTTCCATGACTATAGAAAGTCTAAGGCCAGCCTGTGCTACATGAGGCCCTTTCTTTTAAAAACAGAAAAAAACAGGAAGAGATTTGCTACTTGAAAGGAAGGGAAACCCCTCCTCGTCTGCCAACACTGAAATGCTTAGTCAACAGAGTGCTCAGCAGACAGATGTGAGAGGGAAGAAATGCATCGAGTAAACAATGATAAAATACTGAAACCAGGTATAGCGGCACACATGAGTTGGAGGCCAGCATGAACTTCCTAGCAAGACCTTGTCTCAATAAAATCAAAATAGGAGCAAGCTGGAGCTCAGCTGATGGAGTGTTTCCTAGCATGCAGGAAGCCCTGGCTTCCATCCCCAGCACTGCATAACCAGGTCTGTCAGCCCAGAACTCTGAAATTGCAGATGGCAGAGTCAGTAGTTCAAGGTCACCTTCTGCATAGTGAATTTGAGTCCAGACTCTGTGACAAAAGACAGACTCACAAGCAAGGCAGGAGGGAAGGAAAAGGAAGTAAAAGAAGACAGTAGAAGAGAAAGAAAAAGATGAGAAAAAGAAAAAGAACCGTAACAGTGTCTGGGGATGCACTAGGGATGCTGAAAGCTTACGGGAGGAGGGGGGTTGAATGCCAGGATGCTATTGAAAGAACGTCTTATGGAACATGCATGCTAAGTACTCAGAGGCTGCTATTGCCTCTGAGGCTCGTGCATTGCTGGGTTCAGTGGGGGAGGTGGATTCAGGTCATTCCTTCTTGGCTACTGTGGACAGGTCACTGGCTATTCCTTTTTAGGTTGGTACTATTGTGGTTGCAATGGTGAGGGTTGCTGTTGGTGGTGAAGGTTAGTGTTAATGGTTCTCCTGGGTAGGTTGGAGGTGATGGTCATCTGTGATGACAGCTGGTGTTTAGTTTGTTACTTTTTAAAGATTTGTTTCTGTTTTTATTTATGTGTATGCATAAGTGTAATTGTATGCTGTCTGCATGCAAATGCCTATGGAGGCCAGACAAGGGTATCACATCTCCTTGAGCTGGATTTACTGCAGGTTATGAGCACAAGTAGATGCTGGGAACTCAACTTTCATCCTCTGTAAAAACACCAAGTGCTTTTAACCATTGAGCCATCCCTCTAACTCCTGCCATGTTTGGTTTCATAGTGCTTTGAGTGGAGGTCTCTTGAATCCCAAGCTAGCCTCAACCCCATGATATAGATAAGGATGACCTTACAAATCTGGTCCTCCTGCCTCTGCCTCCCAAGTGATAGGATGACTGGTGTTCGTCACCATGGTGATGGAACCCAGGGCTTCACCATTGCTAGGCAAGCATCCACCAACAGAGCCACATCCCCTCGTCTATTGTTTTTTGAGACAGAATCTCACATGGCATAAACTATCCTTGAACTCACAATGTAGCCAAGATGACCTTGAACTCCTGATTCTTTTGTCTGCACCGCCTGAGTACTGGAATTAAAGCCATGCCACCGTGCTGGGACAGCTGGTGTTTGATATCAATCATTAATTGTTGGTTTTTTCATAGGGAAACTGGCTGTGCTGATTATTTGGAGCTTCAATGACTGATAAGTCATTTGCTGTTGGTTGTCCATTGGTAGTTTCTAGTAATGGTCATCTAGCAATCCCTTATTAAATTTCGGATGGGATATGGTTGTATGTGGTTGTGAATGTCTGTGTGTCAGTGTGTGCATTGTATGTATAAGCTGCATGTGCTTATGGCCCACATGTAAAAACCAGAGGAGAACATCAGGTGTGCTACTCTGTTGCTCTCTGCCTTATTCCCTTGAGTCAGGATCTCTCATTGAATTTGGAGTTAGGCCAATAAAACCCACAGATGCTTTTGTATCCACCTCCCCTAGCACTGGAGTTCTAGGGGGATTTGTGACCATTGGCCAACTTTTTATATGGATGTTAAAAATGCAAACTCATGTCTTCATGGTTTTGTAGCAAGCGCTCTTACTGAGCCATTCCCCAGCCCTTCAGTGTGAATTTGTTTTCACTCCATATGTAAAGGTCAGTGAACAACTCATAGGGGCAGATTCTCTTCTTCCATTTGGGTACTGGGAATTGAACTTGGATACTCAGCTTCAACAACAAGCACCTTTACCCTCTCAGCTACCTTGCTAGCCCCTGGAGTTTTTAATGATGCCTATTTTGTGTTTGTGAGGTGTTTTCTGGTTGTGGTTGTTGTTGCCATCATTGGACACATTCATTCATTCATTCATTCATTCATTATTTATTTATTTATTTATTGTTGCCTATCCTAGCCTTAAACCCATCCTGATCCTCCTGTCTCAGCCTCCAAACTGCTAGGATTACTGGCCTGTGTTGCCACTTGTGTCTGTTTGTTATTGGTGGTGGTAGTTACTTGATTGCAGTTGGTGATGGTGACAACAGTGGTAGTTTTAAGAAATGTTAATGGTGGAATTGTTTGTTGTTTCTGTTTCCTACATTGACATGGAGGATTTTAGCAGTCTCTGACTTTGTGAGTAGGTGTGCGGAGGGTGGGCGGTTTTTGTTTTATAACGGTGGTTGCTTGAGAGTAGAGGTAGTTGCTTTGAAGGCTTCGCTACAATGTGAAAGAGACAGGGCTGGAGATGCAGTGTGGTGGCAGAACACTTGCCTAGCACATTCAGGGCCCTAGGCTCCATTCCTCATATGACAGAAACAAACAAACAAAAGGAATAAGGGGAACCTAGAGAGATGGATCAGTGGTTAAGAGTACTCAGAGGGCTGGGGCTGGAGAGTTGGCTCAGCAGTTAAGAGCACCGATTGCTCTTCCAGAGGTCCTGAGTTCAATTCCCACAACCATCTGTAAAGAGATCCAATGCCATCTTCTGGTGTATCTGAAGACAGCTACAGTGTACTTACATATAATAAATGAATAAATCTTAAAAAAATTTAAAAAAAAAAAAGAGTACTCAGAGGGCAACAGAGTCTGCTGGGCTGCCTTGTCTGGCCTCGGTGGAAGAGGATACATCAAGGCAGGTTGGTACCTGTGTTGGAGAAGGAGCTCCCCTTCTCTGAGGAAAGGGAGTGGGGGAAAAGAGGGTGGGAGAGTAGGACTGGGAGGAAAAGAGGGAAGGGACTGCAATTAGATTGTAAAGTGAAGGAAGGGAGGGAGGGAGGGACAGAGGGAGGAAGGAAGGAAGGAAGGAAGGAAGGAAGGAAGGAAGGAAGGAAGGAAGGAAGAAGAGTACTCATCTTGCTGAGGTCGAGTTCAGTTTCCAGCACCCACGCCAGGTGGTACCTTAGTATTGCCTGTACCTCCAGTTCTTAGGGATCCATGGGTACCCAAAAGCACGTGCACGCACACACAGCATAGACACAGGAATAAAAATAAAACAAATCTTTCATTAAAAACAAAAACAGATCAAGAGGCCAGTGGCCAGGGAGATGAAACAAAAGGAGATATTTAGAATAGAAACTTAAAACCCACAGTTTGGGGGCTGGAGACATAGTTTACTTGGTGAAGTATTTGCCTTGTATACATGAAGCCCTGTGTTCCATCCATAACACTACATAATCCAGCATGGTAGTGTAAACCTCTCAGCACATGGGAGAAGGGGCAAGACAATCAGAAATTCAAGGTGACCCTCTGTTTTATACCAACTTTGAGCCAACTTGGGTTATACGAGGCCTGGTCACAAATAAACTAAAGCAACATTAAACTTTTTAACAATATTTATTTACTGTGAGTGGAGTGAACTTGCTTATAGGCCATGGCTTATTTGGAAGAGTTTGTTCCTTCCTTTCATAATGTAGATTCAGGGGATCAAATTTGAGTTATAAGGCTTAGCAGCAAGTTCCCTTACCCACTAAGCCATCACACCAACATAGCATTTTTTGTAAAAGTACCCACAACTGAGATGGAAGTTGTTAGCATTCTCTCTAAGCTCCACCCCACAGTTACCTGGCAATAGCCAGGTATATCTGACACTATAAAAGGGGTTGCTTGCCCCCTCCTTATTCTCTTGCTCTCTCTTGTTCTCTCTTGCTCTTCCCCTCTTCCCCCCTTTGTCCTCTCTCTCCTCAGTCCCCTCTCCCCGCTTCTCTTCATGTGCCATGGCTGGCCTCTACTTCTCTCTTTCTCTGCCTTACTACACTCTTAACTCCCTTCCCCATGCCCTGAATAAGCTCTATTCTATACTATACCATCGTGTGGCTGGTCCCTCAGGGGGAAGGGATGTCTCAGCATAGGCCCGCTAAGGCACCCCCTTTTTCACACTGCCATAAAACATAATCCTTCCTCTCTTTATCTTTTTATCAACACAATATTGGTGCCAAAACCCGGAACATATCCTCTCTTTATTGTTTTATAAACATATCACAGAGACAGGGTGCCCCATTCCCCTTTCACCATCAGCTTCCCCCTCCCCTTTTCCTTCTCCTCCTCCTTATAAGAAAAAGGGAGGTATGTTGGTATCAGGAACTGCTTTGGCCTCCAGCAGTGACGTGTCACCTGGTCATCTGTGCATCTTGGCAACGGCCATACATTCCCCACATCACATACCTTTGGTTCAGATCCCACCTTCACATTTCAAATAAAGGCAGACCTTTCCTGCCTCCTCTCTTCTCTTTCTCTCTTCTTTTCTCTCTTTTCTCTCTCTCTCTTCTCCCTCTCTCACCCCACCCCGCACGGTCTCTGTCATCCCAATAAACCTCCATGTAAGACCATGTTGACCTGGTGTGGTTTGTCCGGACTCAAGCTGCGATTTCCATCCCAACAGAAGTGGTATTGCACACCAGCAATTCCAGAATTTGGAATATGGTGACAGGAGGATTAGTAGGTTAACAGTAGCCCGGATGATGAAATACAATCTCAAAAATAGAAAAAAAAGCAAGGTTACTGAGATGGTTCAGAGGGTAAAGGTAACTGCTTCCAAACTTGATGACCTGAGACTCATTTCTTCAAGTTGTCCTCTGACTGCAGGTGAACTGTCCAACCCTCAACACATAAATTAATAAATATAATTTTAATTTAAAAAAAACATACAGAGAAAATAAACTATTAAATATATCAGGTCTTACCTATATGGGTTTGATAATAGAAATCCATGTGGTATTTTTAAGAAATATGAACAATAGAAGGACCTACAACTGATTGGACAAGGAAGATAGGAGGGAATCAATGGGCATCAGCTTTGGGCATGGGAGCTCACTAGGCTTCTCCCTAGTGAGCAAAAGACTAAGACTCAAGTCACCCCCTTTCTAGCTTCTGTGTGGAGAATTTAAGGAGGTATAAGAGACCCCAGCTACCTCCAGAAAGACAAAGGTCCCTATCTGTCGGCCTCCAGCTAATCCAGAAGGAAGTAAGCCCACTGATCCCATCAGATACACATCCCCCAACCCAGCCCTGTGAAGGGAGACTGAGACACTCAGAACTTTGGAAGGTTAGACTTTGGCTGTTTGCACAGTTCAGAGGTGTGGGTGCAGTCTAAAAACCCATGGCTGGTGGAAGGCAGGTCCAGGGTCCTAGGACTAGCCCCCTGAGAGCCAAGGGCAGGGCACAAGAGCCACAGCCAGGGCTAATGGCAGCTTTGGGTTCACATCTCCACAGCTCTAAGGACCCTGGTGAGGAAGGAAGTGGCTGTTCTATTTCTCTCTAGTCTGAAGCTCTTGCTCATCACCACCCAATCCTCAGAGAACTTTGTTAACAGAGTTGGAGTCACCGCCTTTGTTCCCACAAGCCAGCCTCAGCCACTAGTCCTCCCTCCGTAAGCCAATTAAAACAGTCAAATTAAGAGCAAAAGGGATTCATTCAATGCAGCCACATTGGGAAGAAGAATAAGGAAATACAGTGACACAGATACATGCCAAGTCCATCTTCACGGCCCTGAAATGAGGTTAAGTTTAATTAGAGGCCAGGGTTATGCTTATGTATGTACTTCCTAGTGAAGGTGTGGACCTTCCCACCACTAACACAACAATGTCTCTTCTGTAAGGTGGTCTAACAAATTAGGCTCCTCTGACTGCTCTAGCTTTAAGCTTTCTCTCCTTGCATGATTTTCCTGGGAGAAATTCCAGTTTCTTTGGGTTTCAATAGTCTGATAGCCAAAGTAAGGCACACAGTGTCTTTGTAGAATATGTTCAGCCAACCAACCTAATTACAACGGGCATATCTATTGTAAATTCGAAAGTTCCATCACTTGGCTCTTCCCCCCACTTTGGACCCATAGGAGCTGGCCAAGCTCAAGACAGACACCCATAATGGTAATGAGATGTTAGTATTTTCTTACAATAATCTTTGCCTTGTTGAATTTGTACAGCTGATTCATGAGATCTACTGCACTTAGAGTTCTTATTTTTCAATGAGGAAACTGAGGCGGGGAGGCCTAGCAAGCTGCTAGATAAAAAGTGGAAGATGATTTTGACCTGATCCTTTCAAGAGGCCACTTCTCCTGGTAGCCATCTTGACTGTGGCTTCCCTTTCCTCTGTGTAGAAAATGAGAGTTCAACGAGGGTTTGTCATGAGGAGCCCGTTCCTGTTAAATAGCCTCTGGGCACCCTCCCAGCCTCATTTGAACCTGGGCTCTCCATTCCAAAGAAGCTAAGATCCTGGAGCTTCACCACAGATGTATGTCCAAGGCCTTCTTGACCCTCTTAGGGTCAACTTTGGCTTTGGCTGATAATACCCACCTAGCCTTTGCACCCTCCAACATGGCCTCTCCTTGAGACATTATCTTCATCAACTTGCAGCACCATTCGGAGCTTCAAGAGTGGAGATTAGACCCCATCTGCCTAAGCCATGCTTGTACCTACTCCAAGCACTGATAGAAATCAGGAAGTGTGTTCACTGCACTACAAAGCTTGCAAGCCTGAGCCCTACAAGAGCCACCACCTTGACCACAAACAGCCCCTCCCTTTAATAGCACAAAGTAGGTTGTCTTGTCATCTCTCACCCACCTCCAACCCCACTCCACCCCACCCCCATGCAGGCAGAGCTAACTGAAGAGATAGAGGAAGAATCTGCCTTCTACTTCTCACCATAGCCACCTACAGCCCCTCAGTGTCTTTCACAAGAGACAGCAGATTGAGTCATATTTAGCTGTGGTCAACTAAGACCACAAACCTATTTGTTGCAACTGCTCCCACCCACAGTTCAAGGAAGGAACTTAGGAACACATAGTTTCAACTTGAACCAGGGAGACAAAGGAGTATTTTTGAGGGGATTACAAGAGACTGTCTTAACTCCAGAGTACTTCATTCATTCACTGATTTGACTATTTAGCTAGGTTTTTAGAGATTTATCTATTTTTATTTTATGCGTGTTTTGTCTGCATGTATGTCTATGTACCATATGCATGCAGGGCCCGAGGAGGCCAAAAGAGGACATCAGATTCCCTGAAACTGGAGTTACAGTCAGTTGTGAGCCACCAAGTATGTGCTGGGAACCAAATCAGGTCCCCTGAAGAGCAGTCAGTGATCTTAAGGGCTGACTGCACGACCATATCCCCATAGCTAGTTTGAGACAAGCTCTCATGTAGGCTAGTATCCAACTGAGTGCATTCTTGAACTCCTGGATTTTCTTCCCTCTACCCACTGAATAATTGGATTCAAGATGTATACCACTACACCCAGTTTATGTTGTGCTGGAGATGGAATCCAGGGCTTCATGCAAGCTAGATAAACACTCTGCCAAGCAAGCAACATCCCCAAGATCCTGCCTTCCCCTCACAAGTAGCAAGGAGTACACCTAGGAATACACTGATGATTTTTATGACACAGCAGAGCAGAGAGCAACTGGAGGAGCTTGGATGTTGAAGGCAGGACAGACAGTGAGTGAATGTCATGAGATTGAAAAGACAGAAGCCACTGAGCAATCTGAGGAAAGAGGAGAAAAAAAAACAGAAAGAGGAACCCAGCTTTAAAGGCTAGAAGTGTCAACCATAGCTGGCCCTGCAGCCTCCAACCTTGAGGCACCATAGTTTTTTCTTCTGAAAATGGACCTAATAATAGTATCTGTGTGTTGAAATGAAGAGTTGAAGTAATCCACTTTAAAATCCTGGTCACAGGACTAGAGCAATGGCTCAGCAATAAAGAGCACTGATGCTCTATAATGAGGATAAAGGTTAAGGGCTCAGCATCCACATCCTGTCTGTTATCTCCAGGTCCTAAAGCTCCAACCTGCTAACACCCTCTTCTGGCTTTTACATGTACACAAGTGCCAACACCTACACCCCACACCCCCACACAGTCACACACTTATACATACACATTTGTATATACATACATGCATGCATACATACATACATACATACATACATACATACATACAGTATTTTTAAAAGTGTAGTCATGTACATCATGACTTAGTCAATAGTATGTAGGTCAGTTGGTAGAGAGCTTGCCTAGTACGCATGAAGTCCTGGGTTTGAGCCCTAGCACTCCACAAACCCTAAGTAATGGGTGTGAGGTGTGATGATGCACATATGTCCTCCCACACTGGGGAAGCAAAACAGTAGATCAGAATCTCAAGGTCATCCTTAGCTACATAACATGTTTGAGGCTGGCCTGAACTGTATGACTCTGCCTCATCACCCTTTACTAGGGGATTACAGATATTATGATCCTTGTCCCAGGGTCTGCCCTGATGGGTTCTATGCTTGCCTTTACACACGTGTGTGTGTGTGTGTGTGTGTGTGTAATATACATACATATATATGCATACATGTATACACACATATATTGCAATGTATATATGTAATATGTATATACCATGTATATGATGTATATGTGCATATTATACATATATATTCTGTCTATGATAATCTTTCCTGACCTAAACCTCACTATGTAGTTCAGGCTGTCCTTAAACCAACAGTAATCCATTTCCCTCTGCCTTTGGAGTGCTGGGATTAAGTGCATAAAGTGCCCTTAAGAAAAATAATGGCAAGCAAGATGGATGGCTCAGTGGGTAAAGGCACTTTTGAGCAACCCTAGTTATCCAAGCTCAATCTCCAGAACCCAGAAAGGTGGATGAAGAGAAGTGACTTCACAGTGTTCTCCTCTAGCCTTCACACCGGCACACCCACTCATACCATGCTCATATACATACAGTAGTAATAAATAAGAATTGTAAAAAATGAAAAATACAAAACAAAAAGTTTAGTAAGGACTGGAAGCGAAACATAATGATAGAACAACTAGGGCTGGAGAGATAGCTCCGTGGTTAAGAGCACTAACTGCTCTTCCAGAGGTCCTGAGTTCAAATCCCAACAACCACATGGTGGCTCACAACCTCTGTAATGAGATCTGATGCCCTCTTATGGTGTGTTTGAAGACAGCAACAGTGTACTTATATATAATAAATAAATCTTTTTTTTAAAAAAAAAGGTAAAACAACTAGTATATGTAAGTCTCAGGATTCCAGTACTGGCACTGAAAAGTTAGTCAAACATTATGGTACTCAGGATGGTGAAGCAGAAGAATCGGTAGTTCAAGACCAGCCTGGAATACGTCGCCAATTGCAGGCGAGTTCAAACGTCTGAGGAAGACCTTATGCCCAAACAAGAAATTTACCTATGCAGTGTATGAATGTTTGGAAGCTAGCCATGGCTGCTATTGTCATTTCCTGTGGTCACCAAACAAAAGTCCTTCCCTGGCATGCTACAGAGCTGGAATTCACTTCTGTCCCATCAACCATTTACACAGTCTGCCTGTCCATACTCCAGCACCTCAAACATCAGCTCAGAGAATGGCAGATTCATCTTTTCATATCATACCAAATTCATAAATGACTCCACCCCTAATTTACATGGTCTGTCCTCATCGACACTCTGGTCTTCCTGTCTTGCAAACAGGAAGCACCCACTACTGTGACCCGACCTCTCTCCCCAGCCTCTGCCCTTCCTCTTCTCATCCAGACTGGCTGATGGTGAGTTCTAATAGTCCTTCTATACTATGATTTCAGACCAGGATCTTGCCAAAAACCTCCCTGGGGTCATTCTCAGAGTGCAGTCAATTTTCAGTAGCTCAGATGGCCCAAAATTCCTTGCAGCTCCCAATACAGAAGCATCCCACCCAGGTACTTCGACTTCCCAGGCAGCTCTTTCTTAGCATCTCCAGGTATATGTTACCTTTAACAGCTGCACATTGTGGCATTCCATGAACTTCTCCCCTTGCCCTGTCCCCTTCATGTAGAGAGCCTGTTGCGTCGTACCTGGCACTCTCTTTTTTGCAATGCCAGGGAAGATCCCAGGGTCCTGTACACATAAAGGCAAGTATAGAACCCACCATGGAAGGCCAGGGCAAGGATCAGAATACCTACAGTCCTCTAGTAAAGGGTGATGTGACTCAGGAATGAAACCTCCACCTAGACTTCCCCAGTAAGGGACTGGGGCATGGCTCAGGAGTAGAATCCCTGCCTAGAATCCCCCAATGAGGGGCTGGGACATGGCTCAGGGCTGGAACTCCTGCCTAAAATCTCCCAGTGAGGTGCTAGGGATGTGGCTCAGGGGTGGAGCCTCTGCCTAGAATTCCCCAGTAAGAGGCAGAGGGCGGGGGGGGGGGGGAGGGGGAGGGGGGGTGAAGCCATATCTAGAAACTTCAAGTGAGAGGCTGGGGTTGGCTCAGGAGTAGAATGCCTACTTAGCATTCAAGTGTGAGGCCCTGGGTTCTATCCCCTGTTTCAGCAAGAATGAAAGAATAGGGAAAGAACAGTATGGAAGAAAGGAAAATGAATTCATGTAATCCCCTGTAATGCAGTGGGGAAAGTTATGAATGCTAAAATATGTATCTGCAAATCAAGTGGTGACACTAGTGGTCTCAAAATGAAGTGAAGCCACCAGATGTGTCCACCTGTAAAGCAGAGATGAAAGCTCAAGAGGAACACTGAGACGGATTATTGGGGGTAAGGGTTTTATTAAAAGTTATTGACACCATGGACAGACAGACTGAATCACAAAAGTGTAGCCCGGGCTCTGAGGAGAGTTCAGAGATGGACAACATGGCAGGGACTCTGAGGAGGGTAAATCAAGGTCCTGCGGCAGAAGTAGCAGTCTCAGTCATCCCTTTCTGAGGATGAATGTTTTACAACACAGGCTACAGACAGGTTCTCTGATTTCCAAGCAGGAGGCCACAGAGTTATGGGATTACAGGCACACATGTGTCACGGCACCCGGTTCAACACCTGACCTCACGTCACACACACTAAATAGGATGTATAAAATGACCTTCGAGCTCTGCCAAACACCCGACAACCGAGCCAGCACTGTCTCTGCGACAAAGTCCCTTGAGCAGTGAAGCAGCACTCACTGGGACTGGGAGCGAGCACTGCTGACTGATACAGGATGTGTTTCCTCTCCAGGTGCCTTGTGTGGTCTCCAGTTGCACATCACAGTGAATAAATGTCCAACCCTAGGCCCAAAGCAGTTTAGTAACTAAAATGACCTCTGGCTATGTATAGCTATAAAGGAAACATTAGTGAATTTCCTTTTGAAACTTGAGTCCTAGTCCCAGAATATCTCATGATATATGTATAAATATTCCACTTATCCCCAGCTAACCTAAATGTAATAATCACTTATCACTCAGGATGGATGAACTAATTCTCCTGCCTCTACTTCTTGAGTGCTGGAAGGAGAGGTGTAGCAATGTTAGGCAGTGCTGGGGATGGAGCCCAGAGCTTTGTGCATGCTAGGCAACTGCTCTACTAAATGAATCACATTCCAGACGGGGTGGGGGGGTAAAAGATGTGTGTATTCATTTATTTTGTCTGTGTAAATGTATGTGTAGGTGTGTGCACACACAGAAACCTCTATACATGCTTGCACTAGAAGATCAGAAGAGGCTGAAGAGGGTGGCAGAACCCTCTTCCATCATGTTCTATTTAGTCTTCTGAGGCAGAGTCTTTTCCTGAACCTCTTGCTAGGCTGAAGGCTCCAAACTCCAGCAATCCTCCTGTCTCCAGTCTTGCACCATTTGGAGTTGGGTTACAGGCTTTTTCAGGGATGCCCAGCTTATTACATAGTAAAACTAACTCTAGTACTCATCATTTTGGAACAAGTGCTCTTAACTTCCAACCCATCTCTTCAGCCTTTTTTTTTTAATTTGTTTTGTTTTGTTTAAGACAGAGTCTCATTTTGCAGCTCAGGCTGTCCTCAAGCCCACGGCAATCTTACCTTAGTCTCCCGAGCACTGGGAGACACCAATCTTGGATTCCAAAATGTGTTTGCTGTTTGGTGTTTTTTTTTTTTTTTTTTGGTAGTGGTGGTGAGTTTTGAGTTTTGTTTTATGTTGGTTTGGTTTGGTTTTTGGTTTTGTTCTTTGGTTGATTGGGTTGTTGTTTAAAATTAAAAAACTTGAAGCACTTCAGATTCCTAACATTTTGATTAAAGATACTCAGCTGGTATTGATTTTCTCTTTATACATAAAATATTTTTGTTGAGCCAAGAGTGGTGACAATGACGTTAATCCTTAACTCAGAGGTAGAGCCAGGAGATCTCTGTGAGTTAGCCTTGTCTACATAGTGAGTCAGTTTCCCATCTCCCAGCTCTAATTAGTTGTGTACCCACCCACTAAAAATGTCAGCTACATCCCTATCTCTAAGACAACCAAAAATAACCACACAGGCTGTGGGTGTAACTCAGTAGTAGACCACTTGCCTAATGTGCACAAGGCTCTGTGTTCCATGCCCAGCATGGATTAAAAACAAAATTCTGCTACCCCAAAGGGTATGCCACAAGGGATACCATGCCCTGGTTCAGAACTCCTGAAGGTGTTAATCCTTACTTACCTCTATGTCCCAGCCTTTTTGCCCCCTGAGCACATAATCGCCCTTTATACACAGAGAATCCCCAGACTATCCCCCTTTCAGTAGTGTCCATCCATGCCCCCTCTCTTATCATGCCTCTTATCGTATTTTCTGTGTTAGTTACTTTTCTATTGCTGTGATAAGACACAGTGACCAAGGTGACCTAAAGAAGGAAGTGGTGGTTTGAATAAGCAAGGTCCCATTGGCTCATCTGTGTGAATAAGCTAGTTTGAGGTGTTAGTCCCAGCTGATGGGATGGTTTGGGCAGTTTGAGAGGTGTGGCCAGCTTGGAGGAGTATGTCACTGGGGAGCAGGCTTTGAGGTTTCAAAACTCCCACCATTCCCAGTGTGTCCTCTCTTCCTCTTTGCCTACTAATTGTGGATCAGGATGTAAGCTCTCAGCTTGTTCCTATCACTGTGACTTTGCTCTGCCACCGTAGACTCTAACCCTCTGGAACTGTAAGTGGAATTAAACACTTTCTTTTATAAAGACTTGGTCGCGGTATTTTGTTACAGCAACAGGAAAGTAATTAAGACAGGTTTATTTGGGGCTTATGGTTCCAGAGGGATAAGAGCCCATCACCATCAGAGTGGGGAATCCTAGGAGCAGGAAGACATGGTGACTGAACTTTAGAATATAAGTTCTCACATCTCAAACCTCAAGCAGGAAGCAGAGACCTAACTGGAAATGACATGAGTCTTTGAACTCTCAAAGCCTGCCTACAGCGATGTACTTCCTGCATAAAGGCCACACCTGACAAATTACCCAAAGAGTACTACCACTATTAGTGTCCAATAGTGATCAAGCATTTTGGGGACCAAAGTATTCAAAAGACTGAGACTGTTGGGGACATCTCATTCAAACCGCCATGCTTCCTTTGCTTCCCCACCCCTAAATGTCCTTCTTTCACTAGCTTTTTCCTCACTGTGACAAAATATGGGACACAGACAATACAGCAAAGATTGATTCCTGGGTTCAGCAGGACCCATTGCTTTGGACTTGAGGAAAATCAGCATGCCATAGCACTGGGAGCTTGCAGTAGAGGCTGCTCATTGTGTGATGGTCAGGAAGGAGAGAATGGGAGATGGGAAAGGAGCTGGAAGGTACTTACTGAGCATGCACAAAGCCCTGGATTGCATCCGCAGCACTGCTCATACCACATATGGCCATGCACTCCTGTTATCCCAATGCTTGACGTAAAGGCAGAAATTGCTGAAGCTCAAAACCATCCTTTGCTTCATAGTGAGATTCAGACCAAACTAGTCTACAAGGTGTGAGGGCTCACTGGAAGGAAGGACGGAAGGAAGGAAGGAAAGAGGGACTGAGTGAACGAATGGAGATAAGTTTAGTCAGGATGTCATCCCATAAGGATATATGTCAAAGCAAAGGATTCAACCTTCATTGTTCAGGCTGTGAACCTGAGACATGGCTGAAGCTGATGATCTATACTATAATTTATACAAATATATGCAATTCTAATTACATTGATTGGTTGGGCAAATGTGCACATGATACTGTACACATGTAGAGGACAGAGAACCAGGAGTTGGTTCCTTCCTATCGTGTGGGTCAGGTTATCGGGCTCAGCAGCAACTATCTTTACCCACTGAGCAATACAGTCATTCTTTTTAGAGTCAGAATCTCACTATATGTCCCCAGCTGGTCTGAAACTCACTATGTAGGTCAAGCTGGCATCAAACTCACTGAAGTCCTCATAACTCTAACCTCCTAAGTGCTGGGATTACAAGCATGTCACATGAGGAAGGATCACTCAAGGAGCTGAAAATGTAACTCAGCTAGACCAGTTCTTGCCGCATGCCCAAAGTCCTTGGTTTGATCTCCAGCACGTCATAAACTTGACCTGATGGCTCACTGAGGATGTCTCAGGTAGAGAAGCAAATTGTGAAGAGATGAGAATGAAAACTTGGTTAAGCAACTTCATCGAGGAGGATTGAGACTTCTAGCTGGGCAGTGGTAGGGCATACCTTTGATCCCAACACCCCAGAGGGAGAGGCAGATCAATCTCTATGAGTTTGAAGCCAGCCTGGCCTACAAAGATAATTCGAGGACAGACAAAGCTACACAAAGAAACACAGTCTTGAAAAAAAAAAAAAAACAGAGTTCTAAAGAATCTAATCACAAGTGGTTCATTGTTAACATATTTAAAACACAATACAAGTTGGGGGGAAAGTTTCTTGGTATAACACAATTCCCAGTGCACAAGGACTATAATTACATTGAAACTTGACTTAGGGTACATGTCATTTCTTTCAAGAAGATAGGTTCTAGAGATAAGCTACCTGTGCTAGCTTAAGGGTCTAGGGAAGTCTCTGGCCTGGTCTCCATCATTCAGATAGCACAGAAGTCATTTGGGCTATTAGCTACCTCTGGTCCTGGTTATGGGAACTTGGGAGAGCCTCTGGCTGTAAATGTTATTGAGCCTCTCCGGTCCTGATTGTAGGGTGGTCTGGCTCAACACAAATCATCAGACTATTAATCACTACCAATTCCCTGCTTTCTGGGTAGAAGAATGGGTATTTCATCTTTCCCGTTGGAATAATAATCCTGTGTGTGAAACATTCCTGGCCTCCCTGGACATCTGTGGGCACAAGGACCTTTATGCAGTGCTCCCAATGGCAGACATCTGTCATTCAAACACAGACAGTTACATCATTTCCATAGTCGGGAATAGAGAGAAGCAGAAAGATCATACTACATCCTGAGTTCAAGCCCAGTGTGATATACATGAGTCTCTGTCTCAAAACAAACCAGTTATTTGTAAGCTTGATGAATAGGGGTGTAACAGAAAACCATGTACAGGTTTTCTGACAGAGATAGGACCAGATTGGTCATATTAGGGAATTAGCTTTATATCACTGTGGCATACCCTCCTAACGGAAAGAAACAATGCAAATGTAGAGAGGCTTATTTTGCAACACAGCTCAGGGAGATTTAATGGTGGGAAGCCATAGCAATAGGATGATGCTATCCTCTGTGGCAGGAAGCTACAAGGTGAAGGTATGGATGGAAAGATGAGCCAAAAGAGAAGTTTCAGGAATGCATATTGCTTTGGACAGGAAGCCTTTAGGGGCCTTAATTCACCCCCAGGGTGTTCCCAGGAGAGGAGGAAGAAACAGGTTTCTTTTCTGTGATAAAATATCCTGAGAAAAACAACTTTGTAAGGACAAAGAGCTTATTACACAGTTCTAGGCTACAGTCCATCATTGTGGGGAAGTTAGAAGCAGGGAACTGAAGCAGCTAGTTAGATCACATCCACAGTCAAGAGCAGAGAGAGATAGCCCAGTGTAGGAGGACACACTTTTAAGCCCAGTATTTGGGAGGCAGAAGCAGGCTAATTGCTATTGAGTTAGAGACTAGCCTAGTTCACATAGTGAAAGTCAGGCTAGTAAGGGCTACCTAGTAAGATAAGAGGGGAAATGGGGGTGGGGGTAGGGGGAACAGAGACAGAGACTAATATGCATACTTACTTGTACCCAATCCTCTCTCTACAAGGACTGGTGTAATGCTAGCCTAGAATTCCCAAGTGAAGGGCTGGCATATGGCTGGGAACAAGAACAAGTCTACCCACTTTAATTAAGGTAATCAAGATAATTTCACACAGACATGCCACAGGCCAAACCGACCTAGAAGTCCATTACTGAGACTCTTCTCAGGTTATTCTAAATCATGTCAGGTTGACAAAACTAGTTATTACTGCCAAACAGTGGTGACACAAGCCTTTAATACCAGCACTCAGGAGGCAGAGGCAGGTGAATCCCTGAATTGGAGGCTAGATTGATCTACAGAGAGAGTTCCAGGACAGCAAAGATATACAGAGAAACCCTGTCTCAAAAAAACAAAACCAAATAAACAAAAATGCTAGCTATTACTGGGGTAACGGAGGAAGAGCGATTCAGAAGCTGGGGGTGAAGGTAAATAAGATGCCCAACCGTGCTCCCCTTCAAGGGCTCATCCCTATTCCACCACCCTCCTTCCCAGGGCAGCAAGGAGCGCTTTCACTGGCAGAGTCACAATGTGAAGCAGAGTGGTGTGGATGACATGGTGCTGCTGCCCCAGATCACTGAGGACGCCATCGTGAGCAACCTCCGCAAGCGCTTCATGGATGACTACATCTTCGTATCCCGAGCAGTGCAGGGGCACAAGAGGGTGACTGGGCAGTCATAGTCAGGACGAAGTACTGGGGCAGGGAAGGATGCCAAAGGAGTGACAGTGCAGAGGGGCCAAAGAAAGCCCAGCCTAGGGTTGGAGGGGAAGATGAATAGATGGAGCAAGGATGGGCAGACTGAAGGATATACGTCAAGTAACCATAGTGCTATGGTTTGAAATGCCATGGCTGCCATAGTACCCCTGCCTTTTGAGAGCTAAACCACTACACTACCCATTCCCCTATTTCTGGATCCAGCCATCATTTTGTGAGAGACTCAAGGTGCATTCAGGCATCTCATCTCTCTCTCCAAGCAAAGTAGGGTATTGTCAGGATAGAATAAGTGGTAAGAAGTGTTTGAAAAGCAAAACAAGATACTATATGGTTCTTAACTACCTCTTAAGACATATATTGGTTCAGTGCTAATCTCTGTAAACCCCTTCAAGCAGATGCCCTACTTCACTGACCGGGAAATTGACCTCTATCAGGGTGCGGTGAGTCCAGGGTTGGATGGGTGGAAGTATTCCCATACCCACCCTGCAAGCCGCAAAGCTCTGAGCTGAGTCCTGACCTCCCGCACCAGGCCCAATATGAGAATCCCCCGCACATCTATGCCCTCACCGACAACATGTACCGGAATATGCTGATCGACTGTGAGAACCAGTGTGTCATTATCAGGTACAGCAGGGTGAGGGATTCTGGAACATTCTCTCCAGGCATGTCCTCAAACATGACCACCAAGGGTGGTTTGTCATAAACTTGTAACCATGCAGTGCTGTCCCTGTGTCCCTATTGCTCTGTTCTACTTTCCTTACATCTCTTGGCTCCTGATACATTTATTCGTTTTATTATTTCCCATTTGGCTCCTCCTACATATAAGCTCCAGGATGGAGGAGATAGCTCAACAGGTAAGAGTGATTGCTGTTCAAGAATGAGAACCCGAGTTCGAATTCCCAGAACTTAGATAAAAAGCTGGGTATGAACACACAAACCTGTAACTCCAGCATTGGGGCGGGGGGACTAAGATAGGCATGTTGCTGGGGTTTGATGGCCACGACTCTAGCTCCTGAATCAGTGAGAAACCCTGTCTCGAGGGAATAAGGCAGAGTAATAGAACAGCATGCGAGATGTCCTCCTCCAATCTCTGCATATAGGCACATGTGTACATACACATGTACATACACCACCAACACATATGCCACCCTCATACATGTACAAACATGTAAAATAAATAAGTGTGAGGGTATGACTTTTAAATTATATTTTTTTATTATACATATATTCACACACATACACACACACACACACACACACACATATAGGGGGTGCATGCATTCCAAGGTGTGCATGGAGAAGTCAAGAGTCAATTCTCTCCTCCCACCATCAGGAATTGAACTCAGGTCTTCAGGCTTGGCAACAGGTACTGAGCCATCTTCCCAGCCCAAGGACATTAAAATTATATCTACTTACTTATTTAAATTTATTAGGGGTGCCACATGCCACAGTGCAAGCGTGAAAGTGGACTTTTAGAAATCGGGTCTCTGCTTCCACCAAATTCAGCTTGTCAGCAAGAGCCTTTACACACTGAGCCATCTCACTAGAGAGAGAGGTTTTTGGTTTTTTTTTTTTTTAATTTTTAAAATTTACTATTTTTGTTTTAAGTGTGTGCATGTTTTGCCTACATGCGTATTCGAGCTCAACATCCATGCCTGGTGCTCTCAGAGGCCAGAGGAGGGTGTTAAATCACTTGGAACTGGAATTACAAGTGGTTATTACCACCATGTAGGTGTTGGAAAGCAAACCTTTGCAGCTCTTCTGCAAGTGTTAACAAGTGCTCTTAGCCACTAAGCCATCTCTCCATCCCCTGGGGCAGGGACTTACTTTTTCAATCTTTCTTGATCATTTTTGAATCTCAGGAACCTAGAGTAGGGGCTGGAACACTGTGGGTGCTTGATAAAAGAATGAATAAATGCGTGAATTAATGAATAACTAGGCATTAGAAAAAGTCTTTTCGATATTCCTGCCCACTAACCTTTTCTTCCTCCCACCTCCTCCAGCGGGGAGAGTGGAGCTGGGAAGACAGTGGCTGCTAAATACATCATGGGCTACATCTCCAAGGTGTCTGGTGGGGGAGACAAGGTCCAGGTAAGACAAAAATGGAAGGAGATGTGGGTCTTCATTTATATCCATCTGACCCAGACTGACCTGTTTCTACCTCGCTCTACCCCTAGCACGTCAAAGACATAATCCTACAGTCAAACCCACTGCTTGAAGCTTTCGGCAATGCCAAGACTGTGCGCAACAACAATTCCAGCCGCTTTGTGAGTCACTATAACCTCAAATGAGCACTTGCTGTCTCTACACACACACACAAGTGCACATCCATACACACAAGTATACACACACGCACACAAACCATACATGCACACACACACACACACGTGTATGGCAAGTACTTCAGTCATCTTCCTAGCCTCCATGTTTCTTTTTGTGTGTGGGTGCATGCATGTGTAGATGCACACTTAGTGTGTGCACATGCACATTTGCATGCAATCATGTGGGTGCCAAAGGTCAACATTGGTCGACATTGAGTATCTTCCTCAATAGCTCATAACATTACTATTTTTTTTATTTCATTAGTATTTATATTGTATGTATTAATATTTTGAATGTATGTCTGTGTACCATGTAAGTGCATGGTGCACTTGGAGACCAGAAGATGGCATTAGAACCCCTGGAACTAGAGTAGCAAGATGGTTGTGAGCAGACATGGGGGTGCTGGGCATAGAACCCAGTCCTCTGAAAGAGCAGTGCTGTTTACTCCTGAACTATAGCTACAGCCCTTCTGTTTTATTTTTTGAGACAAAGTCTCTTACTGAATCTGGGGCCACTCAAGCAAAATCTGAATTTAATCCCCAACATCCATATAAAAGCTGGATATGATAGTACACACCTGTGACACTAGGAACTACAGACAGGAGGATCCAGAGAAATACTTTGGTCATTCAGTCTAGCCAATCAATGAGCTCTAGATTGATTGAGAGATCCTGTCTCAAGAAATAAAGTGGAGGGGCTGGTGTACAGGCTCAGCATTTAAGAGTGTGAGGAGGACCTGAGTTCAGATCCCCAGCACATGAGAAGTGGAGGCAGGAGATTCCTGGAGCATAGTGGTTAGCTAAAACTAGTCGAATCATCAAGCTTTGGATTCAAGAGTTCTTTCCTTGATGTATAAGGTGAGAACAGATGAGGAAGACACCTACTGTTAATGTCTGGCCTCCAAACCCACACATATTCACATTCACCTACACAAGCATGCACCTTCTCATGCACACATCCATGTATAAACACACCAAAGAGATGTAGAAACTTCTGAAATGTGTTGGGGGAACTTGAGGTGAGCACAAAGGTAAGTGCAATTGGCAGGGGCTTAGAGTCAAAGGAGATAGATATGTTAGGGATCCTGGCCCCATATAGTCTGTGCAATCTAGAGGAAAGACTCTGATGAAATGAGCAAGCTTAGTCACTATGTAAGTGGATGATCAGCAAGATGGCTCAGTAGGTGCTTGCCACCAAGCCTGAGGATCTAAGTTCAATCCTCAGGACTTACATGATAAAGAACTAACTCCCACAAGTTGTCCTCAAACGACCACATAGTCACCGTGTCACAGGACACACACACACACATACACACACACACACTCACACACTCACTCACACACACACACACAATGTAATTTAAAAGTAAGTGAGTGGAGGCAAGAGAAAGGCAAGTCCAGATCCTAAGAAGAAGAAGGGAAAAGAGGTCAGGCTCATGAGATCGTAAACTTTACCACCCCATATATACACCTGGGAGTCAGGGATGTGCTAATGTGGTTCTCTGGGATTCAGGGCAAGTACTTTGAGATCCAGTTCAGCCGAGGTGGAGAACCAGATGGAGGCAAGATCTCCAATTTCTTGCTGGAAAAGTCTCGTGTGGTCATGCAAAATGAGAATGAGAGGAATTTCCACATCTACTATCAGGTGCATGGGAGAGGTCTATGGGACTGGGGGCAGTGGGAGACCATCTGGATCCCAGGAATGGGGGAAGAGAACATGGAAAGGGCAACGGGTGGGAGGGTAAGGTAACCACAATGGTTGCACCAGGCTGGGCCAGATACATGACCTTCTGACACCCTCCAGCTTCTGGAAGGGGCCTCCCAGGAGCAGCAGCAGAACCTAGGACTCATGACACCAGACTACTATTACTACCTCAACCAATCAGACACCTACAAGGTGGAAGGCACTGATGACCGGAGTGACTTCAACGAGACCCTGGTGAGCACCAACCACTCCAGCCCCCAGGGAACCTTTTCATATTACAAATAAGGAAACAGAGGCACAGAAAGACGCAGGCACGTATCCAAGGTTATACAGCAGATCATGGAGCCAAGGGATGGCTCAGTGGGTAAAGTGCCTGCTGTACCAGCATAAGGACCAGAGTTCAATCCCCAAAAGTCACATTTAAAAGGTGGGTATGGCAGCACGTGCTTATATCCCAGCACTGGGGCAGCATAAAACAGGCAGCAAACCCTGGGATTCCCTGACCATCTGGTCTGGCCAAATCACTTAGCTTTAGGACTGGTAAGAAACTGTGTCAGAAATAAGGTGGAACGCTGGGGAGAAGATTCAGATAAGAAAGCGCTTGGAATGCAAGCCTGGTGACCTGAGTTTGGATTTCTTGAATCCACATAAAAGCAGGAGGCGGCAGCCCAAGTGTGTGTAATCCCAGTGCTTACATGGAGAATAAGACAGTGAGATAGGAGAATGTCCAGCAGCTAAGCTAGCTTATGCAACAGCAAAGAGAGTTTGTCTCAAACAAAGAGGAAAAACGAGAATAGAGAACTGCAGATTGTTCTCTGACCTCCAGTCCCACGAGGTCATGAATACACACACACACACACACACACACACACACACACACACACACGGATGTCTCTCTCACAAATTTTTTGAACCTGGAGAACGATAAAGAAACATACCCAGTGTAAATCTCTGACCTCCAAATAAACTCGAATTCACATGTACATGTGTACTCATACACATGCATGTATACACCAACATATACCAATGCATATATATACCACACATATACACACACAAGGACAATCAGGCAGTTAGGGAGATGTGTCAGTCAGTAAATTACTTGCCATGTGTCTTAGTCAGGGTTTCTTTTTTTTTTTTTTTTTCCGGAGCTGGGGACCGAACCCAGGGCCTTTGCACTTCCTAGGCAAGCGCTCTACCACTGAGCTAAATCCCCAACCCCTTAGTCAGGGTTTCTATTCATGACCAAGAAGCAAGTTGGGGAGGAAAGGGTTTATTCAGCTTACACTTCCACATTGCTGTTCATCTCCAAAGGAAGTCAGAACTGGAACTCAAGCAGGTCAGGAAGCAGGAGCTGATGCAGAGGCCATGGAAACATGTTACTTATTGGCTTACTTCCTCTGGCTTACTCATTGTGCTCTCTTATAGAAGCCAAGACCACCAGCCCAGGGTTGGCACAATGGGCTGGGTCCTCCCCTCTTGATCACTAGTTGAGAAAATGCCTTACAGCTGGGTCTCATGAAGGCATTTCCTGAAGGGAGGCTCCTTTCTCAGTGAGAACTCCAGCTTGTGACACAGAAAACCAGCCAGTACACCATGCAAGTTCAATCCTCAGCACTTATTTTAAAACTTAAAAATCCAGAGAAGATAGTACCTGCTTGTAACCCCAGCACTGGGGTTCACTAGCCAGGTAGCCTAGCCTACTTATCAAGCTCCAATCAAATGAGAAAAACAAGGTAGATGGCACCTGAGGAATTGACCTCCGCCTGCCATACGCATTCATGAGCACAGATGCGTAGCATGCACACACAAAGTAAGATCAGGCAGCCAAACACCTTGTCTTCCTAAGTCTACGCCATGGGCCCAGGGATCTAATCCTGGAGTCACAGTGGAGACCAAAGTTGGTAGCATAAGCTGTCCCTCTCTTGCCCACAGAACGCCATGCAAGTCATTGGGATTCCGACCAGTGTGCAGCAGCTTGTCTTGCAGCTCGTGGCAGGGATCTTGCACCTGGGGAACATCAGCTTCTGTGAAGAAGGGAATTATGCCCGCGTGGAGAGCGTAGACCGTGAGTGTGGGTGATGTTGGGCATCAGGCTCCTGTGTAAGGACTGCTTCTTCCCACTTCAAATCCCAAGAGAACCATGTCGGTGTCACTGGGGAAGCTCCTATGTCTGGAGAGCCTGACCAGCTGCTTCCTTTTGCTCTGGCCTGGCAGTCCTAGCCTTCCCAGCCTACCTGCTGGGCATAGACAGTGGGCGGCTGCAAGAGAAGCTGACCAGCCGTAAGATGGACAGCAAATGGGGTGGACGAAGCGAGTCCATTGATGTGACCCTCAATGTGGAACAGGCAGCCTACACTCGTGATGCACTGGCCAAGGGACTCTATGCCCGCCTCTTCGACTTCCTGGTGGAGGTGAGTGGAACCCAGTGCTGGGAAGTCTGCCAGATGTCTGGTGCTTAATAAGCCCATGGAATCTGAACCAACAAGTGGGAATATAGGCCTTATTTATCCATCTCACCAGTTCCTGAGGAGGTGAAGTGGACCTTCCAGCTTGGATAACCTACAAATGGAGGGATTATTGAAGCCCTCCCAGTCCCATTATGGCAATGGAGATAGAACTGGATGGGTGCACTTGAGAGCTATGATGGTTGTCAAGGAGACAAAGAGATAACTATGAGGTTGGGTGGAGTGAGTTGAAGGGAACATTATATGTCAGGGCCAGTGATAATCACAGTACTAACATTTGGTAGAGCCAGACATGCTGATACACACCTGTAATCCCAGCACTCAGGAGCCTGAAGCAGGAAGATTATGAGTTCAAGGCCGTTTTAAGCTGCATAAAATGACCCTATGGTTTTTCATTTACTTATTATTATTTTGAAATAGGATCTCACTATGTAGCCCAACCTGGAATAATTTTCTATGTAGGTCAAAGTTAGCCTCAGACTCACAGAGATTGGCCTGCCCCTGCCTCCTGATTGCTGGAAATAAAAGCATGTACTACTATATCTGGGGTGTGTGTGTGTGTGTGTGTGTGTGTGTGTGTGTGTGTGTGTAGGGTCTAGGGAAAGACCTCAGTTGATAAAGTGCTTGTTTTTCAAGCATGAGGATGTGAGTGCCATCAACAGAACCCACATTTAATTTTTTATTACATTTATTTACTTTGTGTGCATGTATGTATGCATATTGCAACATATATGAATCCTGAGATCAAACACATCCTTTGGCTTATCATCAAGCATCTTTATCCACTGAGCCGTCATGCCAGCCCAGCACCTACATGTTTAAAAGCCAGACATGAATCTGGATAAAGGAGTGTCTGCCAAGGCTGATGACCTGAGTGTGAATCCCAGAACCCACATGATGAAAAGACAGAAAAGACTCCTTTAAATTGTCTACTGACCTCCTCATGCACACTATGGCATGCAAGTGCATACACATGAATACACACACACACACACACACACACACACACACACACACACACCCTAAACACACATACTTAAATAAATAAATGTAGTTTCAAAAAAAATTTAAGTTAGGCATGGTGCACTTTATAATCCTAGTGCTGGGGAGGCAGAGACAGGCATCCCTGTTAGCCAGTCTCACCTACTCAGAAAGTTCTAGACCACAAAGAGAGCCTGCATCAAAAGAAAAACTAAAAACAAAAAGAACAAGATAAACAGTACAGGAGGAATAGTAGCCAAGGTTGCCCTCTGGACTCCACATGCACTCAAGCGTATGTGTATTTACATCTGAACACACACAAACACACACACACACACACACACACCTATACACAAACACAAGCACACACAAAATTATATGCTGAATATCTCCCCAGTATTTTATGTATAGTGACTTCTTTATATATATATATTTTTTTTAATCCTCATACGTATGGAAGGTATTGTTCAGTGATAAAATTATGAAGTCCCAGGTTGTATCTCCCACACTATAAATGCATGTATACACACACACACACACACACACACACACACACACACACACACACACACACGGAGTGAGGGGGGAGGGAGGGAGAGAAGGAGGAAGGTAGGTTTTATAAGGGATAGGTTGAACATCCCTAATTTGAAAATCCCAAATGCAAAGTACTTCAAACTTCCAAATTTTGAACACCAACATGAAACTACAAGTAGAAAATTCCACTCCAGACCCCATGCATGGCTCACAGCTAAGACCTAGCTGTAAGGGGCTCAGCAATTAAGAGAAAGTACTGCTCTTGCAGAAGACCCAGTTTCAGTAACCAGCACATACGTGGTGGCACACAACCATCTGTAACTCCAGTTCTAGGGGATTCTTCATAGACATTCGTTCATGTAGGCAACATACCCATATATGTAACATAAAAATAAATAGAATTTTTAAAACAAAAAGTATACACTAAAAGTAGTGCATGGAGTATATATGAAATACAAGTAAATTTCATGTTTAAACTTTGATCTTGCTGAGCATGGTGGCATATGCCTTAACACCGTCACTCAAGAGGCAGAAGTAAGCAGGTCTTTATAAGTTCGAGGGCAGCCTGTTTTACATGGTGAGTTCCAGGTCAGCCAGGGCTACACAGAGAGACCTATCTCAAACAAATAAACAATTTGGATATGATACTCAAAATATTGAATGTTCTTAGAACTGAAAAGCAGAACTCTTCTTGGTTCAAACATTTCCAATTACAGAAACTAAAGCCACAGCACTTTAATTAATTAATTATGTGATAGTGGAGATGAAATCCAGGGATTTGTATATTATACAAAGTGCCCTACCACTGAGCGAGATGTCGAGCCCCTACTACTTGCTCTGACAAATTTGTCTGTCTTCCTGTGTCTGTGTGAGGCAAGGTCTCTAGTAATCCAGGCTGGCTTTGTGTAAATGTATGCCACATATGTGCAGGTACTCACAGAGATCCACAGGGCGCATCAGATTCCCTGGAGCTATCAGGTCAATGGTTGTGAGCTACCTGACATGGGTACTGGGTATGGAACTGTGTCCTTTAGAAGAGAACAGGAAGCACTCAGAGCCACTAAGCCATCTTTCCAGCCCTTCAGTTATCTAATTTTAAGACAAGATCCTGCTTTGTATCCCAGCCTATCCAGGAATGAATGCTGTAGCTCAGGCTAGCCCAGAACTCACGGCAATCCTCCTACCTTAGCTTCATGAATGTTACGAGTACAGACACTAGCCATATGTCCAACTCAATTTTAGAGATGGGAAAATTGAAACACGGCGGGAAGATCTGACTCTGAAGTCAAGAACTATGATACTTCTATACTTGGGTTTTCAGATGGGGATTAAAAGACTAGAGAGAATTTGTTGAGAGAAGAAAGAGCCACAAATTTAGCTAGAACTACATCATGGGGGTTGACAAGATGGCTCAGGTAAAGGCATTTTGTGCTAAGCCTGACATCCTGAATTCTATCTCCACAATGCACATAATAGAAGTGGACAAGTGATAAAAGTGGACTGCACACACATGTTTGTACACACACAATTAAATAAATGTAAAAATACATCAAGGGGGATGGATAGGTCACTCAGTGGCTAAATAGTACTTGCTGCACAACTATGAGAAACTGAGTTCAGACCCCAGCATTCACATAACAAGTCAAGCACGTCCTCATCTAACTGTAACCCCCGTACTATGAGGGAGTGGAGACAGGAGGATCTCTGGGACTGCTGACTGACAGCCTAGCTCCAGGTTCAGGAAGAGACGCTACCTCAAAGGAATAATGTAGAGAGTGATAAAGGACACCTAGTACTCTCCTCTGGTCTCCACATACATGTGTGCACAAGTGCACACACATGTGTACACACACACACACACACACACACACACACTAATTAGGGGAAATCAGGTTTTAAAACATAACAGTGTATGGACCAGTGGCATGGATTTGGTCATGTGTCCACTGGCCCCATTTTTACCTTCCCATAGGCTATCAACCGTGCTATGCAGAAGCCTCAGGAAGAATACAGCATCGGTGTGCTTGACATCTACGGCTTTGAGATCTTCCAGGTTTGACTCTGGATCCTCCCCACCCTGTTCTGTCTGTCACCTGGTTCACCCAGTATTTGTCAGAGACATTGCATAGCCCACTAACAGAAAGGCCCTTTCCTTTCCTCCACAGAAAAATGGCTTTGAACAGTTCTGCATCAACTTCGTCAATGAAAAGCTGCAACAGATTTTTATTGAGCTCACCCTGAAGGCAGAGCAGGTGGGTAGGGCAGTCGAGTGGCAGAAGACAGAACTTCAAGCATAAAGCTCTCAAAGACACTGAGGGCCACACACAAATCTATTCCCACCTCTCTGCTTGCTGTGTTAGATTCGGTTTCCCATTACTATAACAAAAATATCACATATAATTTATAAAGAGAAAAAGAAAGCTAGGACTATCATTCAGTTGGTAGAGCATACTTGCCTAGTGTGCATGAAGCCATGAGTTCCATTACCAGCTGCATAAACTGAGTGTGGTGATGCATGCCTGTCATCCCAGCACTCAGGAATTCAAGATCTTCCTTGACCACATAGTGAGTTTGTGGCCAGTCTGGGAGAGGAGTGGGGAGAGAGCAGGAATAGCATGTGGTGCGTGCCTGTAATCACAACACAGGAGTTGCTGCTGAGGCAGAGGTGTCTAGTGGGAATCCAATTTTAAAAAGAAAAATAGAGCTGGGTACAGTAGTAAACACCTTATTCCCAGCACTCACTCAGAAGGCAGAGGCAGGCAGGGTCTCTGTGAGTTTGAGGCCAGCCTAATCTACATAGATAGTTCTAGGACAGCCAGGGCTACATAGAGTGACCCTATCTCAAAGAAGGAGGAGGAGGAGGATAGGTAGGAGAGAAGAAGAGGAAAGGGAGGAGGAGAAAGAGGAAGAAGAAAAGGAAAGAAAGAACTAAAGAGCAAAAACGAACAACAAAAAAGAAAGGTAGAAAAAAATACAGTTGTTTGAACAACTGCTTTGTACCAGGTACTATTTGACACATTGGCAGAGAGCTGGAGACAACCCAGAGATCTCTGCCAAGAACTCTCCAGTGTACAGCTCAGCAGTAGAGTAGCCTGGCTCGCTATGTTCCAACCCCAGCATCTGAAAAAGAAAATAAATCTGCTTTGATTTTGCCCCTGTCTTAAATGCAGAGCCTGAGGCAAGGATTGGGGCAAATAATTTATTTTGGAGGTGCTCATACAAAGCAAAGACAATGAAAAAGTGATTTAAAATAAAGTTTAGGGTCAGTGTCTTGTCCAGCCAAGGTCACCGGAGAGCTTCAGGGTGGGCCTTGGCTATATGTGCCACCTGTTAGTGCAGGCCAGTATATCCATCGGGTTAAGCCTGATCAAGATGACAACCTCCCAAAAGCACCGAGACTTCATGGCAGAGCCCATGGGGGAAAAGCCAGTGGGGAGCCTGGCCAGGATTGGTGAAGTCCTGAGCAAGAAGCTGGAGGAAAGGGGCTTTGACAAGGCGTATGTGGTCCTTGACCAGTTTCTGGTACTAAAGAAACACGAAGACCTCTTTCAAAAATGACTGAAAGACACAATGCCCAGCAGTCCTGGGACTGTGGTGCCTTCGAGAATGGTGTGATGCCTTCTTGTCATGTTCTCTGGGGACCCCGCAGCCCCCAGCCACAGCATAGTCTCCAGAGTCTGCAGCAGGGCAGGGCGCCTCCCAGTCGTCCATGAAGGAAAAGATTGCTGTTGTCACCCTCACCTCCTATGTACTCCAGGGTCTTTGGGGAGTTCTCTCCCCTAGCATTTCAACCTTTCTGGGTTTCTTGCCCTTGCATGCCTTCCCCTTCCCCTCCTCCTGCAGTTCCTGGCCTTCCTGAATAGATTACTGCCCCTTCTCCCTCACCATCTGTTGGATGCCCTTTGGCTCCTTTTTTGGCAAAAACAGTCACTGTCTTTATAAAAGATTTTTAAATTAATAAAGTTAGTGACCTTGAAAAGAAAAGAAATTTTACAAGAGCCCAGGCTTGGGATGTAGCTCAATGGGTAGAGCGGCTTGCTTCCCACATGCAAAATCCTGGGTTCCATCCCCAGAACCATATAAAACAGGTGTGACAGTGCACACTTGCTATCCCACGACTCAGCAGGTAGAGGCAACAGGAGGCCAAGGTCAGCCTTGGCTACATATTGAGTTCAGGGCAGTCTGGGCTACATGAGACCTATCTCAAAACATATAATAAAGGAATAGGAGTGCCTAATCCTACTGGATTACACAGCGTGGTGTGGTACCCTAGAGAGGCTCCCTCTTCTCTGAGGAGAAAAAAATGGTGGGAGGGATTTATAAGGGTGGGGCTGGGAGAAGAGGAGAGAGGGAGACTGTGATTGGGATGTAAAGTGGATTAAAATAATTTATTGGAGGGGAAAAAACAGTCCAAAGCTCAAATAGGGTATTTATTTACAACTCCTGCTGGCTGTATGTCAGCAGGAACAGAGGCAGGGATACCCTCCAAGGAAGAGTGATGAAATGGAGGGGCAGGCTCCACACTGTCTTACTGCCCCCCCTCCAGGAGGAGTATGTGCAAGAGGGCATCCGCTGGACCCCCATCGAATACTTCAACAACAAAATTGTGTGTGACCTCATCGAAAACAAGCTGGTAAGGACTAAGCTGACTTTAGGAGGGACACATCACCATCACCGGTCTCCAGAGCTAAACCAGTGTGCCTGGAAAGGGTTTATGATATCCTGGGGGAAGGGGAGCACCCATGCTTGAATACCTTCCAGTCACCCCATTCATCGATTCTTCTGCCCACCCGTTCGCCTTTCTTTTATTCACTCAACATTCCCATTGGAAACATTTTCAGAGTCGTTGTAATATCCTCCAAGCAATGTGGGGAAGGAAAGGAGGAATGGATTCCCTGCACACCGGGAGTGATAGAAGAGAGGAAAGACAAAGATGGGAGGGTGGGGAAAGAAAGAAAGGGAAGGGGAGAAGAAAGAGGAAAAAAACAATCGTATTTTGAGCTTGTATTTAGGAGTCCCCTCCCAGCCCCCGACTCAATCAGGGAGGACCCCAGTCAGGCTGAGCCAGACCTCTGCTCCCCTCAGAACCCGCCAGGCATCATGAGCGTACTGGATGATGTGTGCGCCACGATGCACGCTACGGGTGGTGGCGCGGACCAGACATTGCTACAAAAGCTGCAAGCAGCAGTGGGCACCCACGAGCACTTCAACAGCTGGAGCGCAGGTTTCGTCATCCATCACTATGCAGGCAAGGTACGTTCAAACTCCCTTCTAAGTGGGCGCCCCCTCATAAATCCCAATCCAGGTAGCAAACTTCCTATTCTTCTAACCAAGTTCCACTTCCAGAGGGGCCCCTGCTAACCAGAACCAGGGCTTCTCCCAATTGCCCAAATACTTCTCCAGAAAACGCCTAGGCACCTACCTCATGTCCCCTCAGCCAGAGCTGCAGACGCACACTGGCCTCTAATCACAGTTTACCCAATTAGCAAGGCAGCTCCTAACAGACAAGATGGTTCTTCTATATTGGCACACACACCCCAATGTTCAATCTTAGCTATAACCCTCTGACAAAAAACCCCATCCCCAGTTCCCCAGACCCGTTAAAAACAAACAAAATGGGCTGGAGCCTATCTACCTCACCCCTACCAGAGGCTACAGAAATCTCCTAGTTTCTTACCCAAGCTATAGCCACCTTCCCAAGAGATTCCTGACTATTTCTACCACCTCAGCATGGGTAACAAATATTTCCAAATGTCCTCAGAGGCTTTGTCTGTGTTCCTCAGCCAGGGCTGCCAAAACCAGGAGCAAGACCTTTAAAAGACCCCATTTAAAATAGCAACCCACCCCACCTTCCTGACTGAAGCCCCATTCTGAAAAAAAAATCTACCACCAAGATTCCAAATCACCCCTTGTCCCCCTGATAGCATTCATATCTACAACTCTAGTACTTGGGAAGTGGAAGCAGGAAGAGCAGACCATCCTTGGCTGTATAGGGAATTTGAAGCCAGCCTTTAATTCCAACCTTCCAGAGGCAAAGGCAGGCAGATCTCTGAGAATTCAAGGCCAGCCTAGTCTACAAATCGAGTTGAAGACCAGTCAGTTCTACACAATCAGACCCTGTGTCAAAAACAAACTAACTAAAATACTCTGGGAGTTGAGGAGATAGATAGATAGATAGATAGATAGATAGATAGATAGATAGATAGATAGATAGATAACAAGCATTCGTCCAGATGCTCAGCATCTACATAAAAACCCAGACAAGGGACCCCTGGGACTTTCAGGCAGCCAGTTTACTAGTTTAGCTAATCAGCAAGCTCTAGGTTTAGTCACACACACTCACACACACACACACACACACACACACACACACACACACGTGCGCACGCACACACACGCACGCACTTTCTCTTACACACATTCTCTTACACACACTTTCTCTTACACACACACACTCTCCTCTATTATGCACACACACACACGCGGGTGCGCACGCACACACATACACACACACATTTCTCTCTCTTACACACACACTCTCTCTCCTCTCTCTTTCTCTTACACACACACACACACACACACACACACACGCACGATAGACTGTCACTGAGGAAGACAGCTGGGCATCTCCCCTTAACTCCAACCCCAGCCTTCATCTTCCAGCTTCAATTGAACATCAGGCATCTAGGAGCCAGGCCCCAAACAACAGATCACAACCTACTATTCCGAATCACAGATTTCTTCTAACTCTACCCCAAGTCCTCTCAGGCCCGAATAAGCCTCACAGAATCACTAGCCACCTGCCCTGACACTCACACATGAAACTCATTGCTCCTCACTGACCCTCAACGCTGTCTCCCTCCAGGTCTCCTATGATGTCAGTGGCTTCTGTGAGAGGAATCGAGATGTACTGTTCTCTGATCTTATAGAACTGATGCAGTCCAGCGACCAGTGAGTAGCTGTGTGGCCTTTGGGCATAAACCCCCAGAGGAATGGAGGCTTGGGAACTACTATGTCTCTCCAGAACCTGGTCATCCTATGAACTTTGTGTGCGGTTATGTGGCCAAGACAGAGCTCTGAGCTAAAACTCTGACGTGTGATGGTGTAACTCAGTGATGAGTATTTCCCTAGTATGTGTTTGGATTCCAGTTCTAGGACAGAAAGAAAATAAAAGGAAAGCAACTCCCAGTACACAGAAGAGAAACAAACCGTGGTCTGACTTTGGGTCCCTTCCCAGGGGACACCCCTGAGTTCAGTTCCTTTTGTGTCTTGTCATAAAAGTGCTTCCCACAATCCTAGCAGTCCAGTGAATAGCTGCCCTTTAAGCAAAGAGGAAACACATTACAGAGCTGGGGAGCTACCTCAGTTGCCATGCTAGGCAAGCCCTGGGTTCCCTCCCTAGTACTGTATAAAGTAGACGTGGTTGTGCACGCAGGAGATGGAAGTGGAGGTCACTCTCAACTATACAATGAGTCAGGATCATCCTGGGCTCCATGAAACCCTGCCTCAAAAGGAAAGGGGTTTGGGTGTGGTTCAGTTGGTAGATTTCTTGCCCAGTATGCAGGATGTCCTTAATTGCATTCCCAGTACCATAGAAAAGCGGGTGTGATATTGTACGCCCATCATTGTGTCACTTAGAGAACAAGAGGATTGAAAGCTCAAAAGCCTCCTCAGGACTTGGAGTCTGAGCTTGAGCTAATGAGCCTCTGTCTCTGAAAACCTATAAATAGGACAGAGGAGATGGGTCAGTAGGTGAAGCAGTTGTTGCACAAGCGTAATGAAGAGTTGAGCCTAGAGTTTGGATTGCCAGATCCCACATCAGCTGGACACACTGGTGTAAGCACTGACAGTCATAGGCCTATGGCGAAATGGTAGGTGAAGACCCCAGGATCTCCCTGCTCTCCACCTGGCTTATGAAGAGACTCAGTCCCAAGCTGGAAAGGCAGGGCACATTCAAAGGTTGTCCTCTGACCTCCACCAGAATGCACCTTCACTCACACAAAGACCTTGTGTAAATAAATCAACAGGCAAAAAGGGAGGCATCCAGGTAAGGTTCCTAAATCAGCATGTACTGGTCTTAGAAACAAAACAAGAAAAATGTCTGTATGTTTATACTTTGCCAACTGAGCCAGCTCCCCAGCCTCTCTGCATATTTCTTTGGCAGGGGGAGGGTTATTGTGGATTTGTTTTTGTTTGTTTGTTCTCCTGGTTTGTTTCTTGATGTTGTTTTGTTTCGTTTTGTTTTGTTTTGTTTTGTTTTGAGACAAGGTCTTGCTATGTATCTCTGGATGGCTTGGAACTTGCTATATAGACCAGGTTGTTCTCTAATTCACAGAGATCCACCTGCCTTAGGAGGCTAGGATTAAAGCATGCACCACTATTGCTGAATGCTGTGCATATTTCCTTGCATAGATATGCAAAAATGTACATGTAGGGCTGCCTGCAGGAGACATGACTCTGCTGCCAAGATACTTTCCTAATTGATAGATTTTTCTATTTATTTATTTATTTGGGTTGGGTTGGTTTTAGATAGTCTTGTGCAGACGAGGCAGACCTCCGACTCACTACATAACAAGGGTGACCTGGAACTTGTGGTCATTAGGCCTCTTACCTTGCAGCTCTCAGACTATCGGCATGTGTGGCTGTGCTTGGTATATGTGGTGCTGAATATGGAACCCAGGACTGTGTTCATACAAGGCAACCACCTATAAACTTAAGTTGTAACCTAGTTCCTTGTTTGTTGTTTTAAGACAGGGACTCTCTCATGCCATCAATGGAGGTGCATGCTTTTAATTCCAGCACTTGGAAGGCAAAGAAAGGCAAGCCTATTTCTATGAGTTCAAGACCAGCCTGATCTATATAGTGAGTTCAGGACAGCCAGGGCTATGTAGAAAGACCTTATATTTAAAGAAAAAAACGTTTCATATAGCCCAGGCTGGCCTTGAACTCATGATGTAGCTAAAGATGAACTTCTGATTCTCCTACCTCCATACATGTTTCTATTTAGTTTAACTCTGTATTGTGTGACTTGCTATTATCATGGAGTAAAACTAATATGTGAAGATAAATCAAGAGACTCAAAATATGATGTCAACCTCACAGCCCCTGCCCACACTCAGAGGGACCCCTACTTTGCATCTAAACACTAAGGCAGCCCCTACAACTCTGAGGTCTGAAGAAGGATGCCCCGAGTGTCTGTCTTCATTCTGATCTGCTCCTCTCTCCTTAGGGCCTTCCTACGGATGCTCTTTCCTGAGAAGCTGGATGTAGACAAGAAGGGCCGCCCCAGTACTGCTGGCTCCAAGATCAAGGTGGGCCTAGAGGTGGGAAGGGGACCTGAGAGGCAAGTTCCACCTGTCCAAACTCTTTTTTCCTTGTTCCAATGTCTGTCTGTTCCCTGTCCCTTGGATTCTCACTATGGCACCTTTTGATCTATCAGGTCTTCCTTCAGCTCTGCGTTTAGGAAGATAAGCCTAAGTTTGGTCCATCTGTCTTTCCTTCCTTTCTTCCTTCCCTCCCCTTTTCCTTCCCTGTCTTCATCCCTCCTCTTCCTCTTCTTCCTTCACTTTCCTTCTCTTTTTTCTCCCATCTCTACTTCCCTTCCCTTCCCTTCCTCCTCTCTCAGCCCTCTCTTCTCTTTCCCCCTCTGCTCCCCCCTCCCTTCCTTTCCACTTCCACCTCTCCTTTCCCTCTCCACCTTGTCTGACTCCCTTTCCCCCTCCTTTCCATCTTCCCTTCTGTTCATCCTTTCTTCCTTCCCGTGCTTACAGATGGAACCCAAGGTCTTACACATGTTGGACACGCACACTATCATTGGGCTACCCTTTCCAGACCACTTACTTTAAAGTGGAGATACAAATACATATCCACTATCACAGAACAGGCTGTCTTACCCATTTTAAATGTGTAATTCAATGACACATGGGCTATGTTTGCAGTGTTATGCAGCCATCCCTACCAGCCATGTCCAGACATTATCATCTTTTCAAATTCAGAATGTGTCCCCATTCAAAACTAACTCCACAGACCCTGAGTCCCATCATGGACATAGATTCTGTCATATAGATCTGGTGATTTTAAGGACCTCTTTTCAGTGGCACTGTCGAGCACATATCTGGCTAATGTCAGTCACAGAAATGTCCTCAGAGTCCATCCATGTTGGAGCTTGTTATCAGAATGTCCTTCCTTCTGAAGGCTGAATAATATCCTATGGTGTGGGATATGTTATAGTCATCTTTTTCATTCATTGTACTAAAGGGTTGGGTCCACCTTCTGTTGAGGGTAAATAATGCTGCAGGGAACATAAGGTCCCATCCTAAGGTCACATTCACAATTGTTTGTTGAGGAATTTGTGATGACAGCAGATCCTCACACGTACAAGGAATTAGCTCAGTCCTACTTGGCAGATGAAGAAGCCAATGATCAGAGACAGACAGCCATTAACTTATTCCAAAGTCACTGTCCCCTTGAAAACAGATGAAAGTTCTGGTTTCTTATTACTCAGTCATCAAATATCTCCTAAATACTTATTGTGTGCTAAGCTATGTGTTAAATGCAACAGACATGAGAACTCCAAGTTTGAGATTTAAGAGGTGGGTAGATCACCTTTAATCCCAGCACTTGAGAGGCAGAGGAAGGTAGATCTTGGTCAGTTCAAGTCCAGCCTGATCTATACAGTGAGTCCCGGGACAGCCAGGACTGTTATACAGAGAAATCCTGTCTTAAAAAAAACAAGAAAGAGCTGGGTAGATGCACAGTATCAGCCCTCGTGCTGAGAGCCCAGGGCATCATGCACACCTGTGGTTTGCCCAGTCACCTTCCCATCCCCTCTTTAATGACTATTTCTTGAAAGAGAAGAGCCAGTAGAGCCATCCTCAAGCCTTCCTCACTCCTGACTTTCCCTCTGCCTCAGAAACAAGCCAACGACCTGGTATCCACGCTGAAGAAGTGCACGCCACACTACATCCGCTGCATCAAACCTAACGAGACGAAGCGGCCCCGGGACTGGGAGGAGAGCAGGTGAACTGACCACCCTCTTCATGTCCCCCACAAGATCTAGGGACCTGATGGACCAACCACTTACATTTGATCCACAGACAAAGCACTTTAGGACCACTCCAGACTGGACTCTAAGTCCATCTTAAAATCCTCTAGGGGGTCAGAGAGATGGCCCAGCATTAAAAGGTGCTTGCTGCCAAACTTAATGATCTGAGTTCAATCCCTGGGCTCCATACAGTGGAAGGCAAGAGCCAAAACCTGCAAGTTGTCTTGACCACCACATGCATGCATGGGCACACACATAAAAATACAACTCAAAACAGCAAAACGTCTGTGGCCCCAAAGTTATACATTGAACTGACAGAGGCACCCCCCGAAACCCAATTCCCAGGTAACCCCAGCTGACTGTGAAATAATTAAAGCACAATTTCTCAGACCTAAACTCCAGAATTGATCCTTGAATTAACCTCCAGGTGAGCCCAGAACCTTCAGATTTGGTCCCAGACTGAGCTTAGAAACTTCTTGGGACTCAAAACTCACTAACTAAACTGCCCTAAGCTAGGCATGGTGGCTTTTATGTTTATTCTCAGCCTTGGGAGGTAGAGGCTGGAGTATCATAGATTCAAGGGAAACGTAAGCAGTAGAGCGACTCTGGCTATAGACAGATAGATTATGTAGACAGTTATTAGATAGGCAATATGTAGACAGATGACAAAATAGATACATAGATGATAGATAGATAGACAGACAGACAGACTGACCCATGAGATACCCCCAGCACAATCCAGGCCTCATGCCCCTAGTTTTTTCTGGACATCCCTCACTTTCTGGAGCTCAGGAAACCTCACTCCCACAGAGTGAAGCATCAAGTGGAGTACCTGGGCCTGAGGGAGAACATCCGAGTGCGTAGGGCAGGTTTTGCCTACCGTCGGCAGTTCTCCAAGTTCCTGCAAAGGTAATGCACTTGTCTCTCCTGCCTTAACTGCCTCTCCTATTGAAATGGCCAGCCAACAGGCCTGCTCCAAATGTCCCCACACCTGCATGACCTCCACCTCTAGGTATGCCATCCTGACCCCTGAGACATGGCCACGGTGGCGTGGAGATGAACGTCAGGGTGTCCAGCACCTGCTTCGTGCTGTCAACATGGAGCCAGACCAGTACCAGATGGGCAGCACCAAGGTCTTTGTTAAGAACCCTGAGTCGGTGAGTGTGTGTGAGAGAAAGAAGGATGGGAACCAGCAAGATGACTGATTCCAGATCAGGGTATGCCACAGAGTGAGACTGTGGGAAGGAAGAGAAAAGCTGAGGCAGAGAGGAAGGGAAGAAGGTGGGAGAATAAAGGGTTATCAAAAAATAAAGATGCAAATATGTAAAACTGTGCCTAGGAGGATTTAGTTGTAACATAGGAAGGAGAACAAAGTGGGGGAGGAAGAAAGAGAGGATGAGAAAGAGACTAAGAGTTCCAACTTCCTACTTATTGCAGGCAAAATTTCCACAAGATATTAACCCTCCAAAAACTGACACACAGTAGAAAAAAATACATAAAATAAAACGAGCTAGGCCAAAGCCTTCTTTTTCTTAAGACAGAGTCCCATGAAACCCAGGCTGGCCTCCACCTCATTGTGCATCTTTAAACTTTGTTCCTCCTATTGCTCCCTCATGCCCGGGGCACCACAGCCACTGGTTTTGGTTTTGGTTTTGGTTTTGGTTTTGGTTTTGGTTTTGGTTTTGGTAAGGTAGTTCTGGGGGTGAGTAGGAGGCAAACACCCTGCCAACTGAGGTACATACCAGACCCTCTGGTAAAGCTGTATAAGAAAAATTAAAGTTTGAGGTTGAACACAGTAGCTCACCCCTGTATGCCAACACTCAGGAGGCTGAGGGAAAGGACTATGCGTGTAGTGAGAGACCCTGTGTCAAAAAATTTAATTGTGATGACATTTTTAAGTGTGCAGACTTTAATTTGGGGGAAATTTACTAGGTGAGAACTATGAACACATGACAAGTTAGAGGTCAGTTTTTTTTTTTTAAAGATTTATTTATTTATTATATATAAGTACACTGTAGCTGTCTTCAGATACACCAGAAGAGGGCATCAGATCTCTTTACAGATGGTTGTGAGCCACCATGTGGTTGCTGGGAATTGAACTCATAACCTCTGGAAGAGCAGTCGGGTGCTCTTAACCACTGAGCCATCTCTCCAGCCCCTAGAGGTCAGTTTTTATCAGAATTGGGCAGAGGGGGAGACTGAATTATTTGTTGAGCTTTTTGTTTTTGACAAGGTCTCACTATGTAGCCCTGGCTGACCTGGAATTTGCTACATATACCAGGCTAGCCTCAAACTCACAGAGATCTCCCTGTATGCTGGAATTAAAGGTGTGTACCAGATGTGTACTGCGATACATCCCTTTAATCCTTTAATCCCACCTCTCAGAGGTAGACGCAAAAGGATTTCTGTGAGTTTAAGGCTAGCCTGGTCTACACTGTGATTTCCAGGGCAGCCAAGGTCAGGTGGAGAGAATCTGTCTCAAGTAAATATGCAAACAAACAAATAATTTTTGTAAATATTTTATTTCTTTTTATGTGTGCGGGTGTTTTACCTGCCTGTATGTCTGTATTCCATGTACATGCAGAACCAGTGGTAGCCTGAAGAGGGCATCAGATCTGAAGTTACAGAGAGTTGTGAGCCACCATGTGGGTGCTGGGGACCAAACCAACCCAGATCCTATGGAATAGCAGCCAGTGTTCTTAACCACTCAACCATCTCTCCAACTCCAAAAGTAATAAATAAATAAATAAATAAATAAATAAATAAATAAATAATAGGGTATGGGGGGAGGTAGGGGATTGATTCAGATGAAAAGAATTTTAGTAAAATGAAAGGAGAAAAACGATGATAGGTGGGCTGGAAAGGTGGTTCATCAGGTAAAAGCACTTGCTACCCTTTCAGAGGACCTAGATTCAGTTCCAGCATCCATGTGCTGGCTCACAAACATTCATACCTCTAATTTCAGATAAGTTAATGCTCTCTCTTGCCCAGATATTCATGTAGGCAAAACACGCATGCACATAAAATTAAAAATAAACAAATATTTAAATTTAAAAATGAATAAATCTTTAAAAATTAAAAGTAGAGAAAATGGCTAAAATAAAAGTATGGGCTGTTGAGCCACCTCAGAAGATAAAGGCTCTTGCCAATCTTGACAACTGAATTTGAGCCCTGGTTCCACACAGTGGAAAGTGGGAACTGACTCCAGAAAGTTGTCCTCTAGCTGCCACAAGTTCATCCCAGAAACACACACACACACACACACACACACACACACACGGCAAACCAGTGGTGGCAGTAGTATCTGAAGCTAACAAGACAAACCCACAATTCTAATCTAATTTAATTAGTGTATATGTACATGTGAGAGAGTTTGCTATGGGTGAGAGGTTGCCCACCAAGGCCAAATGAGAGTGTTGGATCCCATGGAGCTGGATGGCCGTGGGCTGCCTGACATGAGTATTGGGAACTGAACTTAGGTCTTCTACAAGAGCCATTGTTACTCTTAACTGCTGAGCCATATCTCCAGCACACCACCCCTGTTCTAATTTAATGCAGAGGGGCATGAGCCCCTAAATGGGAGGAATTTCTAGGTGTAGTCATGAGGAGAAAACAAAAACTATTTTGGATGGCGAGAACGTGGATGTGGCTCATTTGATGGAGTGCTAGTATACACAAAACCCTGGGTTCCTTTCAGCAGCCCATAAACCAGATGTAAAAGTGCACGCCTATCATCCCACACTTAGGTAGAGGCGGGAAGTTCAGGACTTCAAGGTTGTCCTCAACTGCATAGCAACTGTGAGGCTATCCAGGAGGGTCCATGGAAGTCAGGGACTTGGGAGATGCCAGGACCCACTACCCCTCCCTCCTATCCAGCTTTTCCTCCTGGAAGAGATGCGAGAGAGGAAGTTTGACGGCTTTGCCCGCACTATCCAGAAAGCCTGGCGGCGCCACATAGCAGTCCGAAAGTATGAAGAGATGCGGGAAGAAGGTGAGGGGCCTTCATGAGGAGGCTAAGTCTGGGGGCAAGAGGATTAGGGAGACGCCATGTCTTTTAACTACACACATGTCCTCTCAGCTTCCAACATCCTACTGAACAAGAAGGAACGAAGGCGAAACAGCATCAACCGGAACTTTGTCGGGGACTATCTGGGGCTGGAGGAGCGGCCTGAGCTGCGCCAGTTCCTGGCTAAAAGGGAACGAGTGGACTTTGCCGACTCAGTCACCAAGTATGACCGCCGCTTCAAGGTGAGACCTGAGTGGGTGTTCCCATGAGAGGTTGTGGCTCTGCTGAGCAGCCACACCAGAAGCATACCACCATGGGATCCAGATGCACCTGTGCACAGCTGTATGTTCCCCTAGCCTCCAGACATCTTTTCTCACAGACACACATCCACACGGAAAACCTCCACTGTGGTAGATACTGTTGCCCATCAAACATGCCCTCATGGGGCTGTAGTGCAATTGGCAGAGTACTTGCTTAGCATGCACCCTGTGCTCCATCCCCAGTACCATATAAACCAGGCATGGTAACTAATACCTACAATCCCAGCTCTCAGATTGCATGGCCATCCTCCACTATATAGTGAGTTCCAGCTCAACCTGAGCTATATGAAACCCTGAGCAGGGGTGGGGGGGACATCTCATGTCACACTGTCACACCCATCCACACTCTCACAGCTAGTAATAGAGCTATCAAGCCTGTCCTTGTGTAACGCAGACACACCTAACCATCAGATACACCCTCATTTTACCAGATACATCTGTCTACTATGACATATTCACTTGATCCAGAAGCCTATTCCACAGGAACACTTCCTATACCTGGCTTAGACACATGTGTCCATTCATTGAACCTGGACTTGACTCTGAAGTCCCTGTCTATATAAACACTCTTACCAAATTAAGGAGCCTTGTTCACAGGTACATGCCTGACTGTTCCAGAAATCATGACCAGATTAATTATCATGACCAATTAACCTAATCTAGAAAAATCCCTTATAGGCAAGCATGTATACACACACACACACACACACACACACACACACACACACACACACACACACACACACACGATGAGACGGTGAGATAGCACAGCAGGAAAAGGTACTTGCTGACAACCCTGAAGACCTGAGTTCAATCCCTAGAGCCCAGTTGGTGGAGGGAGAGAACTGACTCCCATAGGTTGTCCTCTCATCACGCCATGCCATGCACATGTTACACAGTCACAGATACACACAAAAAATAGCTACAAACTAACCGACATCCCCCACCTTCCTATACAACTCACAGATTCATGTGGTTCATATATACACATGCCCCTTACTTGTGACCATGACTTTTCTTTTTTTTTTTTTTTCATCCCTTTGAGCTAAAGCTGGCCTAAAACGTACAATCCTCCTGGCCTAACCTCCCCAAGCCCTGAGTTTACAAGTGTATCCCACCACAAAAAGACTGCTTAGGCAATATACTCTTATCCGCCTCTGTGATGTGTATTCACTCATTCAAGCAATCAATACCTTTCCCCCGAAGATAGGGTATCACTGTGTAGGCCTAGCTATTCTGGAACTCACTCTGTAGACCAGATTAGCCTTAAACTCACGGAAATTCATCTGTCTCTGCCTCCCAAGTACTGAGATTAAAAATGTGTGCCACTGCCAGGCCTCAATCCATACCTTTTCAAAAGCTGAGCTGAGGGCATGTGGCTCAGTGTGTGCTTGTTCTATCAGGAAGCATTCATGAACCCCAAAACCCACCAGGGAGCCGTTTCCAATGCAATCGAATTAGGGTCTTTTTATTACAAGCTCGGGCTAGGGCTCTCCTTCTGCCCAGCCCTCACACAGCATGGTGGGAAGGTGGAGCAGCCTCAAACCCTCAGCAGGACAAGATATTATAGGAAATGGAGTAAGTGAGGGATGTCCATTCCGGCAAGTATCTAATAGAATGACTATAAGCCGACAGGTGGGTGATCGGAAGCAAGACCGTATACAGTCACAAACGGGCTGAAAGCACATCTGAAACAGTCAGACTAATCTTTGATTGACTGTTGCTAGGAAGTAGCTAGAGAGTGAATCTGGGGTATGGGTCAAGGACAAGCCGAGGAGTCCTTCCTGGTACTTGGTGCAGCTTGGGTTCAGCTGCAGGTCAAGTTCTCAGGCTTTTTAAATATGTTTTTTCTTTCAAGATTGTCCCAAGATGGGAGTAGGTTTGGCCTCTAGTGCTTAAGCATGCAAGGATTCCATTCCCAGTACAAATGTATACACATGCATACAGTCTTGTGAACTTTTCCTAGAGAGACTAACAAATGCCTCTTTACTCCAAATAGGACACTAATGATAGACCAAAAAAATTATTCCATTAAAATATAGTTCAGTGACACGATAAGCTTATTTGAGTTATTTCCAGAGATTATAGAAGCACTGACAACTTAAAATTAGTTAGACCACTGAAGAAAATATCTAATTCTCCCTCACAAACCATTACCTACCTACAGATCTTCAAGGAGGGACAGGGCCACATGAATCCCTCACCTGAAATCAAATGTTAGTAGACCCAATCTTGTGCAGGTCTCTTTTTTTTTTTCTTTCTTTCTTTCTTTTTTTTTTTTTTTTTTTTGGAGCTGGGGACCGAACCCAGGGCCTTGCACTTGCTAGGTAAGTGCTCTACCACTGAGCTAAATCCCCAATCCCTTGTGCAGGTCTCTTAAGGATAAAGTTAGTTGTAGAGGGCAACAGCCATGTCATACCCAGAGGACAGCATTCCACAACACACACACACACACACACACACACACACACACACACACACTACATTTTCTAAACAATATAACCTCACCTTTATTCTATCTCTTACATTATTTAGCAATTCACACATAAAGAGATTTCCCAGTCACCTGCCCTGAAAGCTCCACCCTTGTCTAGAGTTGATCCTCTAGTGCCAGGCTGCCCATTCCCTTGGGGACCACCCATCAGCCTCTGGCTTTGCATCCCTGCAGCCCATCAAACGGGACTTGATCCTGACCCCCAAGTGCGTGTATGTGATCGGGAGAGAGAAGGTGAAAAAGGGACCAGAGAAGGGTCTGGTGCGTGAAGTTCTGAAGAAGAAATTGGAGATCCAAGCTCTCCGAGGGGTGTCCCTCAGGTAAGGCCAAGTGGCCACCTGTCCCTGTATTAACCCACCTGTCAGGTGTTCCTCTGCTGCCTCCTTGCTTGTTACCATGGTAACTTTAGGTGTTATACCTACTGCTGCCTTGTTGCTACCTGCCACATTCACTTGCCTCTTCTGTCATGATCTTCAACAAACTATTTAATGACATTTTTATTTGGGGGGGCGGGCACACATCACAGCACGAGTGGAGGTCTGTGCAGTCATTCCACCATATGGGTCCCAGAGAAAGTAACTCAGGTCCAGCCCTACTCTCATAATCTTTGTTTGGAGACAATTTCTGTCCCTCTTCCTACCTGACCTCTGATCATTCTTAATTACCACCTTCTCAGGCTTCTCCTTTTTCCTTCCCCCAACTTGATCCTCATAGATTGGACCCTATACATCCTGTCTTCCTGCACCCCCACTTAATATTCTCTTGCCTTTTCCCCAGCACCCGACAGGATGACTTCTTCATCCTTCAAGAAGAGGCTGCTGATAGCTTCTTAGAAAGTATCTTCAAGACGGAATTTGTCAGCCTTCTGTGCAAGCGCTTTGAAGAGGCAGCGCGCAGGCCACTACCCCTCACCTTCAGCGACATGTATGCCTCTCAATCCATAGCCAGCTTGAACACCACCCTCTGCCCAACCCCCTACCTACTGCTGGGACCCCGGCACGAGTGGGATGTGGAAGAGGGACCCCAACTGGTACACCCAAACTCCTTTCTCTCCCCTAGGCTACAGTTCCGAGTGAAGAAGGAAGGCTGGGGCGGAGGCAGCACCCGAAACGTCACCTTCTCTCGAGGGACAGGTGACTTGGCTGTGCTCAAGGCTGGGAGTCGAGCTCTCACTATCAGCATTGGGGACGGATTGCCTAAGAGCACCAGTAAGTCAGCGGGAGAAACAGAACTGGGCACCACGGAGTGAGGCCTAGGCGTGGTCACTGAAGACCAGTCAACTTTGTGGGGGTGGAGCCAGCGACTTAGGCTAGTCTAGAGAGGTCAGGGCCTCTAGAGTCAACTTGCCTTAGAGAAATGACCAATAAGAGGGAGAGAAACGTGGAGAGTGAGACATGGCCATTGAAGCAACACTAAGCAACCATCAACAGATGGTGGGGCGTGCCCTGGAGTGGGAGAGCTCAAAAAGTAGGTAAGAAATCCCCACTGGCAACTAGCATAGAAGAACCGATGAGCATGAGCAGGTGCGTGGTCTCAAGCTGAACCAAAGTGGAGGAGCGTTGGAGGACCTGGGCCAAGGACCTAGTCTGGCCGGGCCACAATTCAAACCTATTGCTGATTTCTTCTTCTTTCAGAGCCTACACGTAAGGGGTTAGCCCAGGGAAGACCTCGAAGGTCAGCGCAGGCTCCTACTCGAGCAGCCCCAGGACCCCCGAGAGGTAAGGAGATATAACTCTTAGTGACTTCCTTTGTCTGCTGTGGACTTAAGAAGCTAGCAAGACCAGTATCTGACCTTACCATAGTTCCTCTATAGACTACAAGATGCAGGATAAGCATAATTGGGAATACCTTTAAAATCCTACCCTAGCTAGTCACTGACTTCCCTAGCCAGTAAACTACATTTTATTTAGCCAACTCATCAAATTTATTCTTGCCTCCAGACTTCTGCTTGGATTTTCTATCTACATTTCCACACCACTTTTATCCCAGTCACAGAGTGCTTGCTTAGCATACAGAAGCCATATAAATCCAGGCGTGTCAACTGCACAGGGAGTGTGATGCGACCTGGCTACATGACATCCTGTCTTGAAAATAAACACACACAAACACACACATACACCACACACACACACACACACACACACACACACCACACATACAACACACACACACACCACACACACAACACATACAACACACACACACCACACACACACAACACATACAACACACACACAAACACACACACACAACACACACACAACACATACAACACACACACACACCTGAGCCCAGTATAGTGAACACTTAATTCCAGGACGCAGGAGGCAGAGGCAGGTAGATCTCTGAAAGTTCAAGGCCAGCTTGGTCTACAAAGCCTGTGCCAGACCAGCCAGGGCTACATATTGAAACCCTGAATCAAAGGTGGAATAAGAGGTGGAAGGGGGTGAGGAAAGAGAGAAAGAGGGAGAGAAGAAGGAAGAGGGGGAAGAAAAAGAAAAGGAAGAAAGAAACCCATAAATTCCTCATCAAGTAAAGATTCTTGGTGTATATAGCTTGGAGGCCTGAATTTGATCCTCAGAACCCAAGTGAATGTGGAAAGAGGGAACCAGCTCCATAGAGTTGGCCTCAGACCTCCATGTGTGTGCTGCACCATGTATCCTACACATATATCGTACACACATGCAATAATGATACATACTTTTTAAAGCCATTCATTCTACATCTTCCTACCTCCAAGGTTCCTCATTCAGATTCCATGCTTTTCTTTTTGTTTTGGTGTTTTGTGCATGTGTGTGCGAGCACATGTGTGTAACAGGATCTCAATATGTAGCACTGACACTTAAAGAGATCCATCTGCTTCTGCCTCCCCAAGTACTGGAGTTAAATGCATCACTATGTTTTTGTTTTGGAAACAGGGTCTCAGTGTGGTCCTGGCTGGCCTAAAACTTAGAGATCTACCTGCCACTGACTCCCCAAGTGCTGGGACTAAAGGCAAGCATCGCCACTCCTCGCCCTTACACACATTTCTGACCACACTGGGTTGAGAGTGGCTGCATCTTCTGTCAGGCTTAGAACTTAGAGATAACTCCTCAAAATGATCACAGCCATTCATGACAGATGTCTCTATCTGAATCAATCTATATCTTTGCTTCCTCCATAGGCCTGAATCGAAATGGGGTACCACCCTCTTCCCAGGTAAGGTCCCTACCCATGGAGATCACATCTGGCAGGAGTTCCCAGAGGCCTCCACGGGGCCCTCCATCCTCAACCCTAGGAGCCAGCAGACGTCCTCGAGCACGGCCACCTTCGGAGCACAACACAGAATTCCTAAATGTACCTGACCAGGGTGTGGCAGGGTAGGTGGGGAAAGATGAAGGGCACAGCCCAGGAGGTGGTCGTGGGATAGGGGGAATATCTAGGGCTGTGATGAGACCCATGATGTCCCCCGTACAGCATGCAAAGGAAGCGAAGTATAGGGCAGAGACCTGTGCCAGGAGTGGGCCGGCCTAAGCCCCAACCACGGACACATGGCCCGAGGTGCCGGGCACTGTACCAGTACATAGGCCAAGATGTGGATGAGCTGAGCTTTAACGTGAATGAAGTAATTGAGATCCTGATGGAAGGTTTGTATTCTGGGGCAGGGGTTGAGAGTGGAGAGTCTTCAGAACCCTGACACAGTGAGGCACTCACACTTTACTACACAGCCTTTCCATGCAAGAAGAGGGGCAAAGGCTAATGAGATGGCCCAGTGGATAAAGGTTATTACCGCCATACCTGATGCCCTCAGTTTTATCCTCAGGATCACACAATCGCATTATGGAAGGAAAGATTGGCCTTTACCTAAACACACACACACACACACACACACACACACACACACACAGGCTGGGGAGATGGCTCCATTGTTAAAGCTCTTACCTTGAAAACATGAGGACCAGAGTTCTGATTCCCAGATAGCAGTAAATGCTGGGTAGGCATGGCAGCATATCTGTAATTCCAGACTCAGAAGACAGACACAGGAACCTCAGAGCAAGGTTCTGACTGAAAGATTCTGCCTCGGTGAATAAGGTAGATGAGCAGAAGAGGATGACAGCATAGGGTCTCCTCACACACATGCAAAAGCATGCAATCCATGCAACACAGAGGTGCATATCATGCACACACATTATTGAAAAAGAAAGTGTAATAAAAAGCTTAAAGCTGAGTATAGTGGTGCACACTCATTGAAAAAAGAAGCGTAAATGAATAAATAGGACCATTCAGCTCACAGCCTCACCAGCGCCGCAGAGTCTTGATACCCCCGTCTCTGAACACTGATCCTAAAGCACAAGGTCTGTGGCTTCATTCCCACACTCCTAGTGCCTATGCATCTTTATTATTTTAGTTCATTTAGAGACAAGGACATGCCTAGAGTGGTTTTGAACTCGTGATCCTTCCTCCCTCGACCTCCTGTGTGCTGGGATGACAGGTGACCACCACATGCCAGGCTGGAACCTTTATTTTTGTCACTAACAACTGACTTTACAGATCTCTGACAGTGGGACGGAAGCTGAGTCTAGATGGCCCTGCCCAATTCCTTACCTCCATGCTCTGGGGTAAACACAGATGGGCTCCTCATACACTGCAAAAGTGGGTTGTAGGGCCTCCTGGATGTCAAGGGGACCTGGTTACTCCTGACTATACCTGGGGGGTTAAAGGACAGGATCTCTGGAAGAAGGTGGTTTGATAAAAGAGCACAAGTAAATTAACTAGAGAATGACAGACTGTGAATACAGGTCGGAGGTAGAGTACTTGCCTCACAAGCACAAGGTTCTGGATTCCATCCTTCTCAATGTAAGGGAGGGATTGGGGGAAGGAGGGGTGGGGACGAGATGGAAGTCTGGGTACAGGCTTAGTGGGTAAACTACTCAGCAGCAGAACACTGGCCTAGCAGGTATAAGGCCTTGGACTTGATCCCAGTGAACTTCATATCCAACTGCTGACAGTCATGCATGATGGCACGCACATATAGTCCTAGAACTTCAGAGACTAAAGAGGAGGAAGCAGAGTATAAAGCCAAGCTGGCTCAGTCATGGAGACAGAACCAACCTTCAATCAAAACAAAACTGAGTGTGACAGTTCATGCCTAGGGGTCAGACATAGGGGGCTAAGGAGACCAAGGACAACCTTAGCAGCATGGCACACAATGCACACATCTTTGTGTGTTTGTATCTGTGAGCATGTGTACATGGGCATGTGTGTCTGTGTACTTACGTGTGTGTCTGTATGTATGTGTGTGCATACACATGTGCATTCCTATGTTTTACTGAAGGTGCACAAGTGTCATGGTGCACATACAGAGGTCAGAGGGCAATCTAGGGTCTGTCCTTACTTTCCACCTTGTTTGAGACAGTGTCTCTTGTTGCTTGCCATCATATATGCCAGGCTAGCTCACCTAGAGTTTCTGGGGATTCTCCTGTTTCACCACTGAGCTGGAATAACAGATGTCATATACTACCACATCTGGCTCTCATCGGTTCTAAAAGAACCAAACTCGGGTCCTCACACATGTATAACAAGTACTTTCTCCACTAAGCCACTCTCCACCCCACACATAGTATGTTTGAAAACAGCCAAAGCCATACGAGAGCATATTTAGTTAATTAAAATAAAAATCTAAGATACAGAATAGTCATGTGGGCTTTCTCCAGTGTGCACTGGGCACTTGAAACTTTTCTCTCCCACAGATTCTTCTGGCTGGTGGAAAGGTCGGTTGCATGGCCAGGAAGGTCTCTTTCCAGGAAACTATGTGGAGAAGATCTGATCATCTATCCACACACCTGTCTGCTTGTCTTCCTGGGAGCCAAACCCTGCCAGTGGGAGCCTTGATTACCCTGTCTGCACTGGCCAGGCTTATGACCTCCAGCCCAGTGGGGGCCCTGTGTATAGGAGGATCACCACTGTAGCACCCCATGCCTGGTGCTGCCTTCCTATGGGTTGAATTGCTATCTAAGTCTCCATTTTATCATGTGTCCAATAGTATTTTCTGCAGAACCTACCTCCCAGCTGCCTTGTGTGCATGAAATGAATCATATCCTGCCCTGTGAGCTAAGTGCTGGGCACTGCCCAGGGTTAGGAGACTTCAACAATTAGGCCTTTCCACTTTTTCTCATCACTGAGGCAATAAACATATGTCAGGTAAAAACAAGAAGTAAATTACTGAGTTCTGGGCCTGGGTCTGTGACTTAGTTGTTAGAGTGCTTGCTTCTCAAGCATAATCCACGGTTTCATCAGGACTGCATAAAACGGCATGGTCGCGCATGCCTGCAATCTCAGTACTTAAGAGGTAGAGGCAGGAAGATGAAGAGTTCAATGTCTATATAGCTGATTTTTAAAAGACATTTAGTATGTGTGTGTGTGTGTGTGTGTGTGTGTGTGTGTGTGTGTGTGTGTGTGTAGATTCCAGGAATCTAATCAAACTCAGGTCATCAGGTTTAGTGGTGAAGGCCTTAACCCACTAAACCATCTCACCAGTCCCTACATAGCTGATTTTGAGGATGCCTTGGGCTACAATGAGATCCTTTGAGGAGGTGGGGGGAAGGCTGTCCAGAAAAGCCCATCTGGTCCTTTTTCCTTTTCTCCACTACATTTGCCTCAAAAAACCAACTTTGGCTGGAAAACAATCACAAGGAAGCAGCTGGGCCTCATTAGGCCTCTTGTTGGCCAATCATTCTACAAAAATTCTTAACAGTCCTTGAGTGAGGCTAGACCACTCCATCTCTGTGTTCTTTTACCCTTTAGTTTAAGATCAAGAATATTTGCTTAGCATGAAGTTAAACCCAGCTCGGAAAGAGAGAAAAAGAGACAGAAACAGAGAAACCACAGAGACAGACAGACAGAAACTTACTATGCAGGAGTTCAGGTTAGCCTTGAACTCCAGATCTGTTTTCCTTTGCCTTGTAAGTCCTAGAATTAAAGACATGTGTCCTCTGCCTGTTTTCACAAACCAGTGTTAAAAATTAAGATTTATTTTTTTTTTTGGTTCTTTTTTTTTGGAGCTGGGGACCGAACCCAGGGCCTTGCGCTTCCTAGGTAAGCGCTCTACCACTGAGCTAAATCCCCAGCCCCAAGATTTATTTTTTAATATTGTTTTCTTTTTGAGATTATAAACTAATTACTTTTTGACATTATAAAATAATCATTTCCCCCTTCCTAAATATATTAATACACGTGCTCACTCTGTACAATATCATTTGTATGTATGTGTTTTCAGGGCTGACCATTTGATATTGGATAACCAATTGGCATGTTCTTCTCTGGGGAAGACAATTCCTCTTTCTCAACATTCCTTATGTACCTGTAGTTCTTTATACAGTGTTCAGGCCTTATATGAGTTCATGACTTTTATGGAAGAAGAGGGTCAGTGAGTAAGACACTCAGCAGGCGAAGGTGCTTGTTATTCCCTCCTGGCAACCTGAATTTCATCCCCAGAACACAGAAAGGTGGAAGGATTGAACCAACTATGCAAAGGCTTCCTTTTTTGTGTGTTCCTTCCCACTAATTACCTACAGAGAGCTGGTTCAGCAGTTAAGAGTACTGACTGCTCTCCTAGAGGATCAGGGTTTGATTCCCAGTACCTACAAGATAGCTCACAACCATTATAACTCCAGTCTCAGGGTTTCTAACACCTTCGTCTGGCCTCCCTGGGCCCAAGCACACACATGATACATATACACACACGTGTAGACAAAGCACTTATATACATAAAATAAAAACAGGTATTTAAAACAACAATGATAGCATATAAATTGATAAGAGACAGCAAAATGACTCAACAAGTAGAGATGCGGGCTGGAGAGATGGCTCAGTGGTTAAGAGACCTTGCTCTTCCAGAGGTCCTGAGTTCAATTCCACCAACCACATGGTGGCTCACTACCACTTGTAATGAGCATCTGGTGCCCGCTTCTGGTGTCTGAAGACAGAAACAGTGTACTCACATACATGAAATAAATAAATAAATCTTTAAAAAACAAAAACAAAAACAAAACAACAACAACAAAAAAAAAAAAACAAGTAGAGATGCTTCCTATCAAGTTTGACAACTTGGTTCCATGCCTAGCACCCACATGATAGAAGAAGACACCCAATTCTGCTAGGTACCCTGTGACCTCAACATACACAGTATAGCAGGTGGTATGCCTACACACACATAGCAAGAAATTGAATTCAATTGTGATTTTAAATAAATTTCCATTACAAAAAAAGTAAAGGGCTAGGGAGATAGCTCAGTTGGTAGTGTTTGCTTATCATGCACGAAGCTCTATGTTCCAACCCAGTACCAAAACGGAAGAAGGAGGGAGGTTAAAGAGGAATGGGAAGGGAACGAAACAGAAGGAAAGCAAAACCAGGGATGTAGCCCAAGAGATGAATGCTTTCCTAGCATGAAGAAACTCACTATGCAGACTGCTCTCCCGTCCTTGCACTTTGAGGATACAGTCCCCTCACTCCACTGGCACAGAGGATACCCCTTTCACAGGAAATAAAGGCTATGAGCAGGGTGTATGGTTAAGTATTGGGAAGGATTGGAGAGAAGAAAAGTGGCCTTGATATAGTCTAACACAGTTTTGAATAATTAGGTTAGGGACAGTTCCACACTGTGAACTGCTGTCACCCACATTCTAGCCAGGCCTCAGCCCCACATCCTGTGGGCTCTTTCACAAAATTTCTTACATCCGGCCCCCCCTCTCCCTTCCTTGTGGCCCTGTTCTTTCCTCAGCCTCAACCCTATCCTTCCTTCCCCAGCACAGAAGCACCTCTTCACCTTGCAATAAAAAGGGGTTGAGGCAAAAAAGCCCAGCTGGCCAAATGCTTTCCTAAATACGCAAACCCTGAATTGGGCCACCAATATGGCACACAACAGATGTTGTGGTACATACTTATAATCCAATCACTCTGGATGTGGAGGCCAGGAAGATGAAAAATTCAGCTATCTTTGGCTACATATTTGAGAATTTTATACAACATATTTTGAACAGATTCATCACCACCCCCACTTTCTCCCATAACCACCCTCTTTCCACCTTCCCATCCACTCCAAATGAACCTTAAGATTTCTTTCTTTCTGTTTTAAAAGATTTCTTTCTTTCTGTTTAAAAGATCCCCCATTGGATCTAGTTTTGGCCTGCCTTGGTATGTAGTTGACCTGTCAGGGGTCACTGTTTTATTGGTGTTACTGACCATCTCTGATTCGTACATTGTTACTGACATTTCTTCTGAGAGGATGATCCCTGGAGGGAGGGATGTGGTATACAGGTCTCCTTTAGAGCTGAGCATTCAACAGCCTCTTAGTCTCTGCATGTTGACCATCTAGGGAGACCCTGTATGTGTGTTTTTCCCTCCATAAAGTTTATTTTATTTTAGGTGTGTGAGTGTTTCACTTGCATGCTGAGCCATCTCTTCAGGCTCCACTCCTCTCTTGAAAAAGATCTTACTAGAAACACATGGTGACTCACCTGTGACTCCAGTGGAAAAGAAACTGAAGAAGGCTGGGTGCGGTAACACGCTTTTAATCCCAACACTGTGCTACTTTCTTGGACCCCCTCTTTAATTTGTTATTGGTATCACTGTTTGTAGGGGATGTTGTTTGGGGGCTAGTTGTTTGTTTGTTTGTGAGATAGGGTTTCACTATGTAGCCCTGGCTAGACTAAAACTTTTATGTAGATCAGGCTGGTCTTTAATTCAACGTTTTTCTCTTTTTTTCTTTTTCAGTTTTAATTTTACCTTTAAAGAGATTTATGTTATTGTCGATTTATGTGTATGTGTGTATCTGTGTGAGTACAACTGCCAGCAGAGCCTATAAGAGGACGTCCAACTCCCAGGAACAGACAGTTTTGAGCTACCATGTGGGTGCTCAGCACTGAACTTGGTTGGCTCTCTGCAAGAGCTCAACCACTGGATCATCTTTCTAGCCCCATATTTCTCAGTTTTTAAGCCATCTTCTAACCATCTCCTTTGCCTATAGAGGCACATACAGACTAAACATATGTTTACCTAAACATACGCTGCATATAAAGTCTACAGTTGCTTATGAGTCAATAAATATCTCTTGAAAGGTTGAATGTATAGAAATCTGAGATCTAAGTTTTACTTTACCATCTATCCTAAAGCCCATCCTCCAAATGATCACTAGAAAGAGGTATTGGATCTTACCCCAAAGACATGTGGTTGGGGAGATGACTCAGTGGTTGTTTAGCAGTTCCATCCCTTAGGGAAACTTCTTAAACCAAAAAGTAAACATTTAAAATAGCTTCAGGAAGTCCCTGAAACTGACATGGTTCACTAGGCCCCTCCCTGCCACAGGTTGCTGAGAGTCACTCTCAGAAAAGCCAAGCTGCAAAGAAGACTCTGCAACCTAACCTGCTACCTGGAAGAGGTTTAGACCAACTGAATTACTTGGAAAGGACACTCTCCAACCTGTTGAGTTGCTATGCAGAGTGCTCCAAGTTCCCAGCTTTTGTGAGCTGCCACCCATTAAGGGGTGGGATTTGGTAATGTAGACTCAAATGTCTTTGAGTCATTTCTCCCTCTATAAGTAACCCTCGCTAATATTCTTTTAAGTAACTCAAGAAAACTCTTGGCTCACCATGGTGGACTTTGGTGTTATTCATACTTTGCTCTGTCCTGGGCTCTTTAAGGTGAGTAGAAATGTTGGTATCTTCCTGGGAAAAAGTCTTGTCATACAACTGCTCCTACCATGGAAACATGAGGACCTGAGTTTAGATCCCCGGACACCAGGTAAATGCCAGGTGGGCACTGTAGCCCACCTGTAGTTTCAGCCTCAGACAGTGGAGACAGGGGATCTCCAGAGCAAGAACCATATTGGTGAGCTCTGGGTTTGATTTTGAGGTCCTGTCTCATTAAATAAGGAGAAAGAGGCATAGAAGATTATTCCCCACTGCAACCACCAGCCTCCACATGCACAAGCAACAAAGTACACATGTACCCATAATGTGACGATGCACCCACAAATACCCCACAAACATATATGCACATATCCATGTAACCACACATACAAAAATGGAAAAACAAACATTCATCAATGACTACATCAGAAACCATGGTTTCTTTCTCTTCCACTTCTCACAAGGTCTCCAGGACTTAACCAGATTCACTTTCTGACCTCCATACCACATCTTTATTCTGTTTCAATAGTGCAGAGGAGTCACCATTGCTCACCAAAGGGAGTTTGTTCTTTGCCAGCTCAGGATATGTGCCAGCTTCCCAGAGTGCTCTGCTTCCCCAAGCATAATTCAAGTCACCCCCTCAAACGGGTGTCCCCGACTCATCATTTCACAGATTTTGTTTGTTTTCTTATCTCCTGGGATAGATCCAAGATCATTTTCTGCTGTTGTTGATTTACTGTCTCTCTGTTTTCAGTGGTTGACTCCAGTCTTCCATGAGCAGTACCAAGTTCCCCCCTGGCACTTAAGGAAAGTGCACTTGGGATTCATGGTCACACCTCTCTACCTGTGGGATTTGCCTGTTGACCTAACCTGAAGATCCACAGTTACCAAGCGTGTTTCCCACATCGAGCTACTGTAACAGATTTGTTCTTACTGTAGATTAGATATGCTGGAAAATATGGTGCTTGCTAGGAAGAAGGTTCTGTGCGGACATAGGGACCAGGGCTCAGACCCACATGTAAATGAGTGTAAACACTTGGGTAAATGAGGAAGTCTGGATCCCCAGCACTCCCTGTGAGGCATGGCAACAACCTGTAACTGAGACACTTCAGAGGTGGACACGGGAATCTTCTGGCAAGTAAGCTAGCTAGATCAGTGGGAACTGGTGAGCTCCAACTTCAGTGAGAGATGTTGCCTCAATAAACAAAGTGGAGAGCAGTAGAGGAAGACAATGTCTACTTTGGGCCTCCACACTTACTTGCTCACATCTGTGCATATACATATTCATTTGTATATGTATGTGTATATAGCTAAGGATGTAGCTTGCTTTGTAGAGTGTTTGCGTAGCATATATGAAAACTCTGGGTTTGATACCTAGTACTGCCTAAAACCTGGTATATTGGCATCCAAGCTCAGGATCAACTTCTGTGTAAGGTGGGCCTGGGCTGAAACAGGGAGAAGGGGAGGGGAGAAAGCTGTTGTCAGTTTTCCCTAAAAAGTCCAATCGAAAGCATGTCTTTCGTTCACATACTCTACAAGCTAAGGCGGACTGAGAGTTCCAGGTTAACCTGACCTGGTAGACAAAAATTGCTGGTTTCTTTCTGAAATTTTATGTCAGACAGCAGAAGAAGGCATCGGATACCCCTACAGATGGCTGTGAGCCACCATGTGGTTGCTAAGAATTGAACTCATAACCTCTGGAAGAGCAGTCAGTGTTCTTAACTACTGAGCCATCTCTCCAGCCTATTTTCTGACTCTGTAGTGGGATTTATATGTACTCACCTGACTAAGAACAGCAGCCTAGTCTCAGGCCCCGCCTCCTAGAGAGGCGCCCAGAACTAGGCCACACCCCATATCTCGCGAGATCTGAGAAGCGGGAAAATGGCGCCGACGTGAGCGTGAGCCTGTGCCGCCAAGGAGGCCGCCCCTGCTGGAGCCAGAGCCACCGAAGGCACGGGAACCAGAGGTCTAACTGAGTAGAGGATGGTGAGCGCAGCATCCCGGACGCGGGCGCGGAAGAGCAGCGGGACTGATAGGGAGCGGTTCTGCCGCGCCTCCCTCCAGCGACCCCGCCCCCACATCCGGGTCCCCGCCCGCCGCTGACTGTCACTTAGTGAGCGTCCAGCCCCTTCAGTTAGGCCTGGCTTCTCTTGGGCCACGCCCACTCTCCTAGAGTTCAGCCCCTAAATTTAACACATTCTGGCCCTGAACTTCCCTGCTCAGCTCTAGCTCGACCTATATTCCCCTTCACACAATCCCCTCCTGGCCCTCCAGCATTTCCTGGTTGCTCCTCTAGGCCACGCCTCCGCTCCATCGTGCCTCTCCTGCCAAAGTTGAAAAGGAAGGGATGTTGATGATGTTCTTTTATGCATAATCCCTGATGACTCCTTCTGCAATTGGAGTTAGAAGACAGTAGCTCAGTTTGCCCTTACCTCCCTTACCGTGCTGATGACTCAGAAAGTGAAATGACTGGGGTAATATCTGGTGAAAGTGGAGGGAGTTCGAAACCTAGAGTCTTGTGGACCTTTGTAGTAGAAGGGCTTCCCTCTGTCCTAGGGATCCCAGTCTGATTCTAACCACGTCTTGCACCAGGAGGAATTATCCGGACCCAGCTCGGACACGCTGGCCACTGTAGAATCCAGCTCCAATGAGCCTGACAAGGAGGTGGCATCTCCGGATGTGGCAGCTACAGCCACTCTTTCCTCCGTGGAGGAGCCCGGCCCTAACCCAACAGCCACGCCACCAGTATGGGACCGTGGAGGACCTCTGCAGCAAGTTGCCTGTCCAGTCCCAGACAGCTGCCAGACTAGCTCGACCACCAGAGGCGTGGGGACCAATGAGGACCTTCGGTTGCCTAGACGACGTCCACCACCAGGTTATCTGTGGAGTTTCTGGGGAGTCCCATGCCTTTGATAGGACTGAGATGGTGCAGGATATCCCATTGGGGGGGTGGTCTTCACCATTTACTGTGCATCTTGTCAATATGTCAGGTATGGCTCCAGGGATGAACTAAACCAATCTAGCCCTTCCAGGAAGTTTATTCTAACAGTAGCTGGGTGGGGAGTGTTCAAGGCTTTGGGAATGAGGGGAGGTCAGTAAGGAAAAGATTAATGATACCCATTTATCCTGCAGGGAAACAAATACCCTGCTCTAGCCCTGGCTGCTCCCTCAGTTTCCCCAGTGTTCGAGATCTGGCACAGCATCTCCGTACCCACTGTCCACCCACACAGTCACTGGAAGGTAAGTGGAAGGTTGCTGATAGTGAAGCAGATTAGGGTGGAAGATAGGCAGAGCTCCCCAGGGTTAGTCTTAACCACCCCACTCCACATCTGCACTTTATCCCTACCAGGCAAACTCTTCCGATGCTCAGCCCTGAGCTGCACTGAGAGTTTCCCCAGCATGCAGGAGCTGGTAGCCCACGGCAAGCTGCACTACAAGCCCAATCGATACTTCAAGTGAGACCCTGACCATCCCCTCTGTCGATTCCCAATCTTTAGGGCTTCCTAACTGGAGGAAGGGTGGGTTGAAGTATGAGTATGGCCTGGGAAACCAGCCCCAACCGTGCATGGAAAACAGATGTGAATTAGGAGTAAGTCACTGTGGCTACAGGCTCAGTGTGGAGGTGCAGAGTACACATGCTGTGGTTCTGTCCAGTTCCACCTCATTTCTTATATGGAAAACTGGTCACCTAAGTAAAATCAAAACTTGAGAGTCTGAGCTGGAAAGATCCAGAAGACTACAGTGAAGGAGGGCATGGAGGCCAAGCTCCTTCACTTTGGGTACAGTACCACAGAGGTTCTAATGTAGATACCCTTCCCACATCCTGGTCCCTGGGTAGCAATGGATAGGCCCTTCCTGTTGCCCAGGAGACAGTCAAGTACTGTGCCTGCCTCCAGGTGTGAGAATTGCCTCCTGCGCTTCCGCACTCATCGCTCGCTCTTCAAGCATCTGCATGTTTGTATAGACCATGGTCAGAACCCAGCCCCGCCACCACCCCCTGCCCTGGACAAAGAGCCACCTGTACCTGAGCGTCCCCCAGAGTCCGACCCTTCGTCCTCCCTGGGCCTGCCATTCCCACTACTTGAGCCTTTCACCTCTGCCCCCACTGGGCCCTTCCTTCCTTACTTGAACCCTGCACCCTTTGGCCTGAGTCCCCCGAGACTGCGCCCATTCCTGGCTGCCACTCCAGGGCCACCGACATCCAGCACTGCCATCTGGAAGAAGAGTCAAGGTGAGTATAGGAGCAGGTTGCCTACAAAGCTGATTGAGCCTACTTTTATTCTGAACTTGAACTGCTTCTTTCCTACAGGTGCTACCAGTAGTCCTAGAAGACCTCAGGGCGGCTCCGATGCGCCCTCAGGTGCGTGCAGGTGACCACCAGGGACGGGTGGAGGGGCCCTTCATTCCTGTGCCCTAAGTGGGCCCTGTGAATGCTGGAAAGCAGCGGTGACTGTCCCTTAAAATACATGATTTTTGCCTTTCAAATGACTGGTATCTATGCCTTCATCTGGTATCTGTGCCAGTGTTCCTGTGTAAACATTTGTGTCTTGTTCTGTCTCTGAGTGGTTTTCTTCTATGGTGGGTCCAGGGATGGGAGGCAAATGTGGTACCTGCTGTGATGGGTAGTCAAGCCCAGGGAAAAGTCTAATCTGTCCTGGTTGACATCTACCATCCATGGTTGAAAGGCTCTCTGGAGGGAGACCCAGGACTCAGAGGCCTGCCTGCCTGCCTGCCTGCCTGCCTGCCTGCCTGTCTGCCTGCCTGCAGGGTACATGGCCCCCAGCCACATTGTGTGCGAACACATAGATGGCTGATATTCGTGTATACAGTGTGACTTCTTCACAGTCTCTCAGTCTGCCATTATACTGCACCTGCAGGACCACCACCCTGGCTACCCCACAGCCTGAAACCTGGGTTCCTTGGTTCCAACACCCAGTTGGGTAAGGCTGAGCAATGTTCAGGCACAGGACTAGAGGCAAGGGATGAGGCACAGGCTCAGGTGACCCCTCCTCAACTCTACACAAGACCCAACCCTGTTTGCTATTGAGGTGTCACAGTGGTCAGAGGGGGAGAATCCAGTTTTATCACAGCTTTGAACCAGCTCTGCTGGGCTAAGTTGTAGGGGATACAGAGATTTTTGTAATTTGAGGAAGAAGGGGACAATAAAGGAGGCACGTTGAGCCAGTGTGTGCTGTGTCTTGGGTCCCTTGCCCCTCAGATTTTTTTTTTAATGTCTTTATTTTATTTTATTTTATTTTTTTGGTTCTTTTTTTCGGAGCTGGGGACCGAACCCAGGGCCTTGTGCTTCCTAGGCAAGCGCTCTACCACTGAGCTAAATCCCCAACCCCAAAAAGTTGTATTTATTTATTCTATATAAGTACACTGTAGCTGTCTTCAGACACACCAGAAGAGGGGAAGAGGGCATCAGATCCCATTACAGATGGTTGTGAGCCACCATGTGGTTGCTGGGAATTGAACTCAAGACCTCTGGAAGAGCAGTCAGTGCTCTTAACCGCTGAGCCATCTCTCCAGCCCATGTCTTTATTTTTTTAAGAGAGAGTGCAAGTGATATGTGTACAGAAGTGTAATGCTTGTGAAGGCCAAAAGAGGGTATAGGATCCCTAAGCATTTGTGAGCTGCCAGCGTGGGTGCTGGGAACCACACTTGCATCTTCTGTAAGAGCAATATGAGAGTGAACTTTCTGTTAGTGTCACAGTTAATCTTTTTTTTTTTTTCATTTATTTCAGAGTTAACGCTTATCTGCTGAGCCCTCTTCTACAGCCCCCCCCCCCCAAATAAGCACTAGGCTGCTACCTATGGGACTAGGGTGCTCACACACCTTGGGAGGGGGACTTAAAATTGGCTTCACAGAATCTGACTCTCATCAGAACTCCTATTTTCCTGGCATCTCAGCTGTGGAATCCAGATCTGCAGCTCACTGCCCACCCTAGGAGTAGTCAGTGCCCACTGTTCTGTTCTACAACTTCCAGAACCAGATAGGTTTGTTATTTTCCCAGATGGTTTTCCTTTATTAAAAACCCAGGCATAGTGACACATGCCTTTAATCCCAGCACTTGGGAGGCAGAGGTAAGTGGATCTGAGTTCATAGGCAGCCTGTTCTACAGAGCTAGTTCTAGGACAGTCAGGGCTACACAGAGAAACCCTGTCTTGAAAAATAACAAAAAAGAAATATGGGGGTTGGGGATTTAGCTCAGTGGTAGAGCGCTTGCCTAGCAAGCGCAAGGCCCTGGGTTCAGTCCCCAGCTCCGGAAAAAAAAAAAAAAAAGAAATATGGCTTACCATGCTCAAGTGCTTGCCCATGCAACCCTGATGGCCTGTTTGAGTGGGGTAGAAAAAAAAGAAAATCAAGTAGCCAAAATTGTCCTTTCATATATTAAGCCCTGAGCTTAAAGCATGGTGGCACACATCTTTAATCCCAGCACTTGGCAGGCAGAGTCAGGCAGATCTCTGTAAATTCAAGGCCTGATCTAAGTGACAAGGTCCAGGCAGGACACATAGTGAACAATGTCTCAAAAAAATGAGGGGGAAAAAAGCCCCATGGTATGGTAGCACATGGCACATCCAAGCTCTTGGAAAACAGAGAAGGATCATTCTTTTTAAGTTCATACCAATTTAGACTACAAAGCAACACTGTCTCAAGAAATTTTGTTTTTAAGTATCAAGAATTAGGAAGGCAATGTGGAAATCTAGGTCTGAGTAAACCCTGCTCCTGAGGCCAGTGGGTTCACAGAGATGAAAGCCTTGGGTAGCTATAGTTGAGTTGGGTAGGTCAAGATGGAGAACTGAACTTTATCAGCATCTTCCTTGCAATCAGCAGACCTTCTGTTGCTGCTGGCATCTACCCCAACCTGTATTCTGGAGAGTTCGGGGTCCATTTGAAAATGCACTATGGATGGGGATGTAGCTCAGTATAGTACTTGCCTAGCATGCACAAAGCCTTGGGTTCTTTCTATCAACACCACATAACTAGGCTTGCTAATAAGTGCTTAAGTTCCAGAACTAGGAGGAGGTGGGTGTTAGCACTCTCTAAGTTCCACCCCTACAGTTAACCTGGCAACAGCCAGGCATGCCTGACACTATGAAAAGGGCTGCTTGCCCCTTCCTCTCTTCCTCATGCTCTCTTGTTCTTACCCCTCCCCCTTCTCTCCACGTGCTCATGGCCGTCCTCTACTCTTCCTCTACTCTTCTATTTCTCTACTTCTCTCTCTGCCCTACTACCCTCTTAATTTCCCTCCCCATGCTGGCTGGTCCCTCAGAGGGAAGGGATGTCTCAGCATGGGCCTGCTGAGGCACCCCCTTCCCCCAGACCCCCCCTAGAACATAATCCCCACCCTCTCCTTTATCTTTTATAAAACACATTGGTAGGGCTGGAGAGATGGCTTAGAGGTTAAGAGCACTGTCTGCTCTTCCAGAGGTCCTGAGTTCAATTCCCAGCAACCACATGGTGGCTCACAACCACCTATAATCAGGTCTGGTGCCCTCTTCTGGCCTGTAGTTGCATACATGCAGGCAGAAAGCTGTATGATGTATACATTAAAAAAAAAAAAAAAAAAAAAAAACACATTGGTGCTGAAACCCAGGACATATCCTTATCTTTTAATAAACACATCAGTGGGAGTGTGGACTCTGGAGGATTGGGGGTTCAAGGTCATCCTGGCTAGATATGGTATATGTCTATACCCACCACTAATCCCCCTGTCATATATATCCACAAAGAAAACATGGTGCCTTACTTCTGTTCCAGTCCAAAGCCAGGCTGGCCATGCCTCTTGGAAATAGAAGTCCAGTGTGTTGTTCTTCCATTACTTAGAGGTTGGTTCTAACCTCTGTCTAGCTAGGGTAATCCCCTCCTATCCCAAAGAGCCTTTCACTAGTGCTCCTTAGTATCCCTCATAAGTCTCTGGATAAAGACTCCTTGGGCTGGAGAGATGGTGTAGTAGGTACAAACAGGATCTGAGTTTAGATTCCCAGTACCTATTTTAACACGATACGGTAGTACATGTCTGTAACCCAGTACTGGTGGTTGGAGCAGGAGGGAGGGTTCGGGGACAGTCATTCTGGAGGCTTGATGGCCAGCCAGTCTAACCAAAACAGCGAGTTAAAGGTTCCATTGAAAGACCTTGTCTTGGGGTTGGGGATTTAGCTCAGCGGTAGAGCGCTTGCCTAGCGAGCGCAAGGCCCTGGGTTCGGTCCCCAGCTCCGAAAAAAAAAAGAAGAAAAAAAAAAAAAACCTTGTCTCAAAGTGCCTGAGGAAGGCATTCTAATATTAACTTCTGTCTGGTCTCCACATGTGCTGGCATGGTTGCCTGTACCCCACATGCACAATACATATACAAACACAGATCCTGTTCTAGTAGCCCACAAGGCTCCTCCTTAAACTTCCCCATCTTCTTCCATGGCCATACTCTTCATACCTGCTGCTTCTGGGAAATGTAAAAATCTGGAAAAGAAAACCTCAAAGACCTCCTTGGTACCACCCATTTGTCTCACTCACCACTTCCTTGTATCCTAACTTTAAATCAGAATTACCCTCTATCACCTCTTTGTCCTAGTATCTGCAGCCAAAAGGTGACATTACTCACCTGGTAAGCTAGGTCCTCCAGAGCCTACATCTGTCACAGCCCTCCTATCTTTTTATCTTCACTGTTTGTAGGATCCAGAGAATGATTTACACAGTCATATTTGGTTTTGAATGAGTTTATTAAGCCAAAGTAAAATAATAAATAGCAAGTGATTAGTGGGGAGGGGAAGGGAGGTAAGTGATAGATACCTAGGACTTCTTGGCTGGCCAATCTAGCAAAAAGTGAGCTTCAAGTTCTGAGACCTTGTCCCAAAAAATAAGTTGGAGAAGACATTGATGGCAACTTTTAGCCCCTGCAAACATAGGCACAGACTCATGCACCCACACAAAATAAGGTAGATGTCATTATGCTAGTACTTTGGGATCTTCTGGATGAAAAGGGTTGAGTGGGGAGAGTAGGGGATTTGGAAATGTCTTCTCAGTGGTTCCTGTCCCAGAAACTTAGCATTGAGGGTCAGATACCAGGGACAACCATTTCTACCCAAAGTACCTTTTATCCTTGCTGTTTTACACACGCCCAATCTTTGCTCTTCTGGGAAGCCTTGCAATCCCTATACCCACCCCCACTCATGCTTGTGCCACCCCACTCCCTGCTCCTGAACTCCCATAATCCCCAACCTCCTTCTCTTTAAACTGAACTCCCACATAGACAATGAAGTCTTCCTATTGCCCCAGCTTTCCAGCAGAGAACACCCAAGAGTGTCAGTGAAGGAAAAGCATCTGCTGGCAGGAGCTTGCACAGCTGCTCAGAGGCAAGGTTAACTAGAACAGATGGAATTCCTGGCGATTTGTTTGCAGGGTCAGGTTTCAGGCTACCTTTTGGCAATTATGCACTAACAGTTCTGTCACCTCAAGGATGCAGAATTGCTGATATTTATTCTGGCTAAGAGAGGTGGAGAGCACCAACAACCCCAGATGGATCACAGCTCATGTGTCTGGACCGCGTTCCTGCTCCCTCCTTCAAAGAACTCCCCAATCTACCACAATAATTTAGCCCTCGATCATTTTTTTTTTTTTCAGTTTCTTTTTTTCCGGAGTTGGGGACAGAACCCAGGGCCTTGCGCTTGCTAGGCAAGCGCTCTACCACTGAGCTAAATCCCCAACCCCTTAGCCCTCGATCATTATAGGCTTCTAGTTCAGCCCTTCAGTTTGTGTTGGTCTTGATTGCCTACTGTGTGCTTTCCTTTCAGGCCAGCACAAAGATCAGAGGACAGCTGTGGGGTTGATTTTTCCCCTCCATGTTACATGGCTTCCAGGAATCAAACTAAGGTCATCCAGTTTGTTTTAAGCAAATGTTTTAACCACAACCACAACTGCTAGCCATCTCACTGGCCCATTGTTATCGGTTTTGAGATTGGGACTCCACTCAATTACCAAATCTGAATTGCATGCGTGATCCACCAGCTACACTTTTTTTTTTTTTCTTTTTTTCGGAGCTGGGGACCGAACCCAGGGCCTTGCCCTTGCTAGGCAAGCGCTCTACCACTGAGCTAAATCCCCAACCCCCACCAGCTACACTCTTAACCAGTAACTGAGATTATAGGCATGACTTTTTTCATATTCCTACCTCTGACTCCATTCAAGATTCTGGAAACTTAAACCCAGACTTAGCCATCCCTAACCATCAAGACTCCTGCAAAAGCAGACTCATCTCTGGGAACTCTCCAAGACAGGAAAGCAGAAGCATCAGAATCTTGATGCTGTGTGCTAAAATGAGGGAGGTGTCTCTCCCAAGCTAAGCTGCTTTCTTTCCATTTAAATAAGCTCATGAAACACCCCCTGAGCTCATTCCCAAGAGTTATACAGGTTCTTGCTATTCCATCAGCCTCATAACACACAGCAGCACACTTATCACCTAAGTCAAGACCTGTTGATTTTGTTTCTAAGATTGGGTTTCGTTGTGTGTGTTCCTTGCTACACTGGAACTATGGCCTTAAACTACCAGACCTTCCAATCCTCCTGTTCTTACCTCCCAAATGCTGTTTTATGAAGTTCTGGAAATCAGGTTTAAGCCTTTGTACATGCTATATAAAAGTACACTACCAGAGCTACAAACCTTGGATTTATTTATTTTCCTTTGACAGGGTCTCAACTTTATTTTTCCCAAGATAAGTTCTCATTATGTAGCCCTGGCTGTCCTAGAACTTGGTATGTAGACCAGGCTATCCTAGAACTCAGAGATCCACCTGCTTCTGCCTCCCAATTGCTGAGATAAAGGTCATTATGTCCTTTTAACAGGGTCTCAACTTTCTAGCCAGAGTATGGTCATGCACTTAATATCCTTTTGCCCCCAGTCTCCCAGATGTTGGGATTACAGATGTGTGCCACCATACCTGAGCAGGACATGGACTTCTTTGGTTAAGTTTCTGAGTCAGGGTCTCATTATGTAGCGTTAACTGGCCTGAAATTCACTATGTAGATTAGGTTAACCTTGGAAAGGTTGCTACTACTACTTCTGCTGGTATTACAAGTATGCACCACGACATCAAGTGCGTAGAGATGTACTTTGTGACTCTAGGGACATCGACACATGTATACTCATCTATGCACTGGAACCACCCTACTAGGGTCTACATATTCCTACTGGGACCACACCCCAGACTGGTGACATAGGAATCTCTAGAAGATCTTTTTCAACAGTTCACAGAATTCTATTCTGTTCCCAAACTGAGAATCATATCTCTGTACTCTGCTGACTGTTCTTTGTTCCTGTGGACTGAATCCTGTGCTCGGGGCTCTCCTTTTCCTATATCTACCTTTGTCCCACTTTGGGTCTCAAGGGCTATTTCCATTTTCCTGCAATTCAGTTTTCTGGTTTCTCCTCTCTGTGCTTCCTTTAACCACAAGAAACTTGAGAGGTCCTAAAACCCCCTACCTTCACAGGAACAATCATATCCCCTGGCCCCAGAGACTTAAATTTTTTTAATACCACCCACCCATAAATCTGCTATCCCAGTTGATTATGCTTTGGAGGTACAGCCCTGACTGATGTGGCATTTGTCACTTTAACAAGGAAGTCCTGTTGAGAGTACAAGTGGTGAAACAAGGCAGATGAAGCAATATAGGAGGACAGATATGTCCTCATAATTGCACCAGCCATATCCTAGGCCTAACTCTTAGAGACTTCTAAGACCCAGAGAAAACCATAAAATCCCCACTGAGGTGCTCTGTTCCTGTGGCTGTCCTTGCTTCTTTGGAGACAAAGCTTGTCAGAACCCCAAAGTGTTAAAACTAAGAGGGAAGGGGGTTGGGGATTCAGCTCAGTGGTAGAGCGCTTGCCTAGCAAGCGCAAGGCCCTGGGTTCGGTCCCCAGCTCCGAAAAAAAGAACAGGAAAAAAAAAAAAAAAAAAAAACTAAGAGGGAAGAGGGACAATAGGGAAGAGGCTAGTGGCAGCTCCGAACTGTGTGCTTTAGAGATGTGCTTAGGTCTAATGACCTGACCTTGGGGACAGACAGTAGTAGACAGACCTCAAGGAGGTGACAGAAGGCCAACTCCGCCTCCTTCCTCCTCTGCCCTCCTCACCCTGACAGCCCCTACTTGGTGTGTCAGCCTGTGGAACAGAAACCACTGTTACTTCCTCAAGACAGAAGCGTAAGCTCAGAGCCCATTCACCCTGTGGTTCATCACACCCTGAAGCCATGGTGAGTCCTCAAGCCCCCATTGGAAATTCTTCTGGCCAGGTAACAAGGGGGCACAAGCAGAAACTGGGGAACTGTAAATATGCCCCCAGGAGTAGCCTAGCAGAATAGAGATAGAATAGTCTTGGAATGAAATGACCCAGGAAAAGATAGGGACTAGCAAGGCATAGCTTGAGCTCTTGTGTACCAGCTTTGTATTTGTGACTACAAGGCAGTGTGGTGCTGGTTGGGTCTGCAAGAAACAATATACCCTCAACCCAGGTCAGCAGCTGGGATATAAGCAGAGGCTTCCTGTGGGATGATTATATGGGTCATGCACCTGCTACACCAGTCCCCATCTCCAGCCAGTCAGTTACCCAAGCTATGCTGTTAAACTCTTCCTTATCTAGTCCTGTGGTCATCTGGAGTTGTTGCCTCAACTCACTTAGACTGGGGCTTCAACAAAGGCATGTCTGACCTCAGGCAAGAATTTGCTTCCTTCCCAGAGATCCTTCTGAGTCCATCTCAAGATGGGTTCACAAGGTTCTGTCCTCTCTGTTCTCCAATCTTCTTTACCCTTGGTGAAGATAGGCTGGGAGTATCTATCAGTATTTCTACCAGCACCTGTGACCTATGGCAGAGAGCCGGTCAGACTTGAGAGCACAGGAGATGTTCTGAACATGTCATATGGTGCCTGTACCCATTTGGAGATTCTGCCTGCTGGTCCTCATGGGGGGTTTCATGAGTTATATCAGGGACTATCAGACCTTATACCCACATCTTAGATAGATGTGTGTGAAGCTTAACTTAGACTGGCTGGCCAACAAGCCCTAGAGGGCCTCCTCTCTTATCCTCTCCAGAGCTAAGGATGACAGGTACTGCTGCTGACTTTTTTATATATGAATACTAGGACTCAGGCTTGCATGACAAGTACTTTGCCTACTGAGCAATCCTTCTAACCCCCAAAATAAAATTTTAACAGTTTATAGTCAAACTGGATGTGGTGGTACACACCCATAATCCCAGTACTCAGATGGCTGAAGCAGTAAAATTGTGGAATCCCAGACAAGCCTGGGCTACATAGTGAGAAACTGACTCAAAACAAGTAAATAAATAAAGCCAGTGGTGGCACACACCTGTAATCGAAGCACATGGGAGGTGTAGGCAGGAGGATCAGGAGTTCAAGGTTATCTTCAACTCTAAAGCAAGTCTGAGGCCAGCCAGCCCAGGATAAATGAGACCCTGCTTCAAAACACAAACACTGAAGAAAAAAAAAAAAAAAAAGACAAAGCCCCTCACTACTGGGGAATAGAGCTCACTGCTACAGAGCTTGTTTAGCAAGGTGCTACATTCCCTCCCTAACACCACGAAAATAAAAACCCTCAAAACAACCTTGTAAAGACAGCATAACTAGTATAAAAAACTTCCTAGGTAATGAGAGACAAAGAAAACAGAAAATGTTAGTGAATATGGGCAACTGGGAAGAGAAAACTGATTTAGAATGGGGTTTTCTCAGAGGTCACCCTCAGGAACATTATGATGAAGACATGAAGGAGGACGAGGAGAGACCAATGCACTGTGTGGTATGCATTAAGACAGGACAGATGGGAAGGATGTCGCTGAGTCATCTAGGGACTGTTTGCTTTCCCTAGATATGAAAACGCACTGAGAGATTGGGAGCAGACCGGGTAGGAGCTCATTACAGTGATCTGTGGCGGACAGTTCCTCTAACTGGGGTGACAGTGAGAAGTGGTTGAATTCCGGATGTATTTTGAAATCAGAAAAAAAAAAAAAAAAGGACTGGGGAGAACATAGTGGTCAGGCGGGGGGGGGGGGGGGAGCAGTGGCACAAAGGTTGAAGATGCTGGGAAGGTATTGTTGACTGGAAGTACCATGTGAGGGCCATGGGCTAGTGGAGAGGCATAAGGAGCTAGGTCCCGTTAGAGGTTAGACACAGCTTAGGTGGAAGAGTCTGGAGGTTATGGGTTCCAGGAACCTGGGGACAGTAGTAGTTCTTACCCAAAAAGAGAAGCTAGCTGAGGTTGGGGAAGAACCAATGTTAGATGGGAACCTACGGGAAGAGGAGGTTGATGGGTTTGTGTGCCTATGACCGACTCTGTTTCTCCATCTGTTTTCTTGTTATGAGACCCTTCCTGAATGACCCATGTCCTTTTAGGGGAGCAATCAGGACTTCAGAAACCTCCAAGCTAAGTTCCAAGCCTCTCAGCCAGAACTTGGAGAACCGTTCAGAAAACCCCCAAAGCCTGAGTTCAACAAACTCCTGAAGAAGTTTCCACAGACTGAGTTAAATGAGCAGCGCAAGAAGTCCTCACAGTCTGAGCTCAGTGCAGTGTCCTTGAAAACACTGCAGCTGCAGTTTGCAGACCTCCCCAAGAAGCCCCCACAGCCCGAAGTTCTTAAAAAGTTGCCACAGCCTGATCTAGCCAAGAAGCCTGCACAGGCTGAACTCCCAAGGAAGCCTCTACATCCAGAGTCCGCTGGTCTCAAAAAGCCTTCCCAGGCTGACTTCACAGATCTCAAGAAGCCCTCACAGCCCCAGTTTGCCAGCCTCCCCAAACCCCCCCAGTCTGAATTCCCTAATCTCCCCAAGAAGCTCCCCAAACCTGAGTTTGGAGAGCTCTCCAAGAGATCTCCACAGCTTGAGGCACCCCAGGAGCCTAGTGTACCTGCCCAGAAGTCTGAGCTCAACAATCCTGCCAGGCCTCTAGATCTCAAACCCAAGAAGTTTTGGCAACTTGAGTCCAATGAGGCCCCTCTGAGGCCTTTGCCATCTGAGTTCAGTACCTTCCCCAAGAAGCCACTGCAGCCTGAGGCTGTTGGTTTGTTTGGGAAGTCCCTAACACAGTCAGAGTCCATCCAAGTTCCTCAGACATCCCCCTCTAAGCATGGATCCAGTGAGTTTTACTCCCACTCCCCACAGCCTGACATCAGTCCCTTTCCAAAGAACACTGTGCAGTCTCAGTTCAATGAGAATTTTAGGAAGCCTCCATATCTTCAAGCCACTGGTTGCCCCAAGTCCCCAAAACAGCCTATGTTCTATGAGGTCCCCCAGACACCCTCCTGGAAGCCTGAGTCATGTAACCCCCAGTCTCACTCCCCGCAGCCAGACTTCAATGCATTTCCCAAGAAGCATCTACAGCTTCATTCAAGTGACCTTACCAGAACATCCTCCGAGCCTGAAGTCTGCAAGGTTCCCAAGAAGACTCAGCATCCAGACCCCAATGTGCTTTCTAAGAAGCCCTCACAGCCAGAATTGGGTCACCTTCCTAGAACATCCTCGGAACCTGAGTTCAGCTCACTCCCGAGGAAGCCTCAACATGGCAAGTTCTTCCAGCCTGAGTTCCCCAAGGGTCTGCCTAAAAAGCCCAAGCTTCCTGGTTCAGTGTCCGAAAGCTCCCTGCCCCCTGCTATTGTGGGCTCAAGCCCCCAGCTCCCCCTCAGCCCTGGACTTAGAGTTCCTGGTATACCCCGCTGGAAATCAGAAGACTTCCAAGTCCGGTGCCCACCCCGACGGCGGCCCCTGCCCTCAGCCAGCAGCCTGGGTCACCCCCCAGCCAAGCCCCCACTACCACCTGTCCCCATCAATATCCAAAGCTTCAGGAGAGCTCCTGAAACAGCCACAGGTGAGTTAGGGTAGGTCGCTCAGGCGGAGGAAGGTGCTAAATATTTGGGCAGAGCCATTTCCCTTGCTCTTTCTCCACAGCTGTACTGAAAAGAGGCTCTTCTATTGGGACCCACTTCCAAGGCCAACATTCTCAACATATTGCACAGTGAGTATATAAAGAGAGGGGCCAGGCATGGGTGTGAGGCTAAAGAAAGCTCATTTCAAGTATCTTTTCAGGAACCCGGATGAGATCTATGAATTGTATGATGCTGTGGAGGCCACAGATGACTCTAGTCTCAGCCCTAGAGGCAGAGGTTTGTAGGTGGTCTTGGTGGTTGGCCTGGGCACCCATGAAACATTAATTACAGAGGCATTCTCTCATGCCCCAGGTTTAAGACCGGAAAGTGATCCAGACTAGAAGGGATGCTGGAGGGTCAGATGGTGAGGAAGGGGAAGCCCAGAGGTACCCAAGTAGACAGGTTTGCTGTTGGTAGAGGCGTGGTCCAGTGAGGTGACAAGAGACCTGGACAGCAATGAAAGAATTGGCACGGCGTGTTCCCTTTATAAAGCCTAGCACTTATGTGCACGAGACATGGGAGAGTAAGGCATTAGGTTGCAAAGCTGGGTAGTTAATTACAATGCACACCTTTAACTACAGCATTTAGAAGAGGCAGGATGATCAATCTTGGCTACTTAGCAATCAAGACCAACCTGAATTAGATGAAACCTTGCAAACAAAACCAAAGCAATCCTACCCACCAGGTTCCTTGCAGCTGATCCTAGGAGGATGCCACAGAAAGATGTATCCCTGAAATCAGAAGTTTAGGCTGGCAGTTTGGCAGAAGGTTCTTTTAAGTCAATTCAAGGGGCTCCAGGATTGGTGCCTCCATGGCAACATGAGCTTCTATGAGAAAACTGCTGACTCTGCAGCAACAGTCAAGGAAGTTACCCTATTACCAATGAGTTCAAGTGTCTAAGACTAGGTCAACCAGTTAATTCTAGCTGAGCTTCCCTTCCCCTGACTGTCTTACTGGGCCTCCGAAGAGGGTACTCTAGGCATTGAAAGGCACTTGCTCTCTCCGTCCCAGCTGGAGATCCTCATACCAAGCCAGGTTCCTTCGCATTCTCCTGCCCCTTGCTCCTTCCTGGGTGCCTTTTGTTTGCTTATCATGGTATAACCATGACAATATTTACAATACCTCCTTTAGTATGTCCATCTGTTCCCCCCCCGCCCCCCCCCATCTCTTTCTCTCTTGGTTTTTAGAAATAGGGTTTCTGTGTAACAGCCCTGACCTGTCCTGGAGCTCACTCTGCAGACCAGGGTATCCTTGAACTCGAGATCCAACTACATCCACCTCTGCCTCTGCAGTGCTGGTAGTAGTTCATTATCTTGCCCCTTAATGCTTCCATTGAGAAGATACTCTATGGGTCTTTTTGGGGGTGGGGATGGGGGTGGTTTGGTTTTTTTGATAGGGTGCAGCTTTGCAGAAGCTGGTGAGAGCGAGCCCTGGCTATTGTTTCCAAGGTAAAGAAGGACCTCCCTTTCCTAAATTTAATAAACCACAACCGTGCCCCCCCAGTGATTTAGTAGCATCCTCCCAGTCTTTATCTTCCTTCCTTCAAGATCATCTTGACCAGACTTCTTGGGTTTCTTTCACTGGAATGTGGTATGAGCCTCCCTCTGGGTACAGAGCCTCTTAAAGGCTATCTAGAGCATTTCAGTGACCTTTCTAGTACCACAGTGGTCCAAAGCCTCTAGCTGCTTCCTCCTACACTTGGGTTCCTTTGAAGCATGGCAGCCTCACTCTTTTTTCAGCTGGGCACTAATGGGGGGGGGGGGGCGTTTGGCAGGATTCAGCCTTTCGAGGATATGTGCAGATCAACAGAAAAGGCAGACTGCTAGTGGCCTACTCAGAACAAGCTGTAGGGTAACCCAGGACCACAGGACCCAGTAGTATCACAGTCAAGTTTGCTTCTGAGACCACACAAGGCTGAGGCTGATGATGAGAAAAGCGGGTGCAGTACAGGTTTTAGGTAGGAACCAGGTATTTGCCTGGAGAGTGGAGATCAAGTGGTACACACAGACACCCCCTCTGTGGACTGTTCATCAGAAAAGACTGGTAGTCTGAAATGTCCAGTGACATTTGGGTCATTAACAAAAATGAGGCTTTTGATTCAGACCCTCACTCAGTCAGGCTTAAAGAGGTTGTCATGCAAACTCTGCCAACAGTTGGACTCACTATGGAAGCCTGGCTTACTGCTGGGAAGTAGTACAAGTTAGCCCTCCAGAAATTGGCCATTCAGCCTCAGCAGCAGAAGGTTCAGACTAAGAACACCCAGGATGCTCCTCCGCAGGGGTAAGCAGTGGATGCCGTAAGAGAATGTGTTTTTAGCTCTGAATCCAAAATCTTATTATAACTTCCAACATATTCTGAGAGGCAGAAACAAAATGGCTCCCAGAACCTACAACTTGTAGCCACACCTTTAATCCCAGCACTCAAGTTGTCGGAAGTAGATAGATCTGAATTCAGGGTTGCCTAGTCTACATAACAGCAAAAAAGCCTACAAATCCATCCCACCTCTACAATTTTACTAGCTGGGTAGCCTTAGACAGCTGACCAACTTCTCAGCCTTTATTTTCTTCACCAAAGTGAACCTTACCCACAAGAATTGATGAGCCGAGAAAAGTGGTTGAGGTTCAGGTAATCACTGAGAACCCAGAGCCAGCAGGATCATTTCACCAGTCACTAGGGTAGAGGCATACAGCAGGGGGCCTTCATCCTGACTCTGTTCCTGACTCTGTCCAATGCACTCAGATGAAAGGCAGTCTACCCAGCAAGCCACCAGATGGCCTCAAAAGGAGCCAGAGCTCAGGTACACAAGGCAAATGGGGTGTTATGGTGTTGGGCTGAGCTCTGGTCCTCTGATGGGGATACTTCTTGCTCATAAATACCCTGTTACCTGGGTCTTTCAGGAAGAAGGCCACACAGCCCCAGCAGCTGCCAGCCACAGACCCCAAGCTGCAGAAACAGATCAGGAAGGCAGAAAAAGCTGAGAGAGAGTTTAGAAAGAAGTTCAAGGTAAGAACATGGGGAAGAGAATGGGTTCTGGGAAGACTGGTACCCAGGCCCAGGACATCCATCCCAAGGAAGAAACCAAGAAACAGCAGAAGTTAACATGATGTTCTCCAAGTTTGAAGGTGAGATTGTAATTCACACAAAGATGATGATTGACCCCAATGCCAAGACCCGGCGTGGGGGTGGCAAGCACCTGGGCATCCGGCGTGGAGAGATCCTAGAGGTGATTGAATTCACTAACAAGGATGAGATGCTCTGCCGGGACCCCAAGGGCAAGTGTAAGTATGCTTAGCCTACAGCCAGAGAGATAGGAGTAAGGGGTGCCAGGGCTGAGAATCCACTCTACCCATTCTCTCCTGCAGATGGCTATGTGCCCAGAACTGCATTGTTGCCCTTGTAAGTGTTGGTCCTTCCTGGGTGGAGTGGGGAACACCAGGGTTGGCCTCTGCTGACTATATTATGCTCTCTCTGCCAGGGAAACTGAAGTATATGATGATGTCAGCTTTGGGGGTATGTACCATTGTATTCCCATAGAGATGCTTTGTATCATCCCTCTGTGACACAGGGTCACTTAAAATTCATCCTTCTTTGCAGACCCTCTGGACACGCAACCATTTCCTCAGGGACAGTATGGCAGATAAGTGGGTTCCAGGACCAACAGTCCAGCCACTGCTCACTCAGGAGCCCTGGATCCCAGCCTGGCAAACAGACACCCAAAGGAATGTGCTTACATAAAAGTCCTCTTAAAATATCCTGGTTTCTTGTCTTTTCTCTCTTTCCTGACTGGCACACACAGTAGAACACATGCATATATATGTCTGGCACCAAAGGTGAAGGGAAAAAAAAATCAGTTACCCTCCTAATTGAAAGGAGCTGATGAAAGGATCATTCCACACACAACTTGAATGACTTAGTAGCTGCACCTGAAAGCTTCCTGTAGGCTGCAAGCATCTGTGTTTCTAAGTGAGTGAGTCTATGATGACCCATCACTGGTGGGGCTCCAGCCTAGCAAGACATCCGTATGAAGTATGTCCCAAACAGTGACATTCTCAGTGGGCTTGAACAAAGAAAACCCAAAGTGAAGTGAGCTGGGACTCAGAATAAAGCCAAAGGATACTTTCAGGATTGCTGTAAGATATTTCAGGGTTGCTAATGTCACACCTAGAAAAATGACAACCTTCTAGAATCTTTACTAATAGTGTTCCTAGTATAACCAGGTCCTCTCTTCAAACCCTGGGGCCCACAGACAAGCAACCATGAGATCCCTGGTGTTGACAGCTTTGAGGAAGAAGGAAGTGCAAGCTGCCCCACTCTGCAGACCTCAAATGGCCACCTCTACAGAAACAGACAAAAATACAAAAAGGCAAGCCACTTTCAGGAACTGGTATTTATTATCAAAGTCATATTCGATGTCAACAAGATGCCACAACTACAAAAAAAATTGCGCACATTGCAATCTCAATGCAAACAGTCAAATGGAACCCCAATCATTAAAAAATTAATTCAAATTACCCCAAAAAGCAACTGAATTTTTTAAACATCTTTATACATCCAGCCAACAAATTAAAATGGTTAACAAGAAAAAATACAAATTCAGAGGTCTGGTACTGATGTTTAAAAAAGGCAACTGCTTAAGCGTTTCTATCAATTCGAACATCAATCTCTCGGCCACTCAGCTTCATGCCATTCATCATCCGGCAGGCTCTCTCAGCCACCTCTGGAGACTCAAACTTAACCACACCGCACCCCTTGGACTTTCCGTTCTCCATCTTGATGTCGGCGTACAGCACGTGGCCTGGCACAGGGAGGGAAGAAGAGACCACACGCATCAGGCAAACCCAGAGCTCAGCCTCAGTCTGGGCTCCACTCAGTCCAGATCACCTGTTGGATTTTGGTGACAAGAGTCAAAAAGGAGAGACCCTTGCATATGAAGTGAATGCTCAGAACACCACGTATGGCGGCGCCAGCAACTACAGCCCCCTCCACTACATTGCCATTGTTCTCCAAGCATGACAACAACTTAACCTGCTGTGAAGAACCTGCAAAATGGCTTCAAATATTTGTGGTTATGCTCCAGCAAATTACAGAGAGAGGGGACTATGGAGACAACCTTAGAGTAGAACTCTTAAGGGTGATTGCTGAATAAAACCATCTTGTCACAAGACCATTACCAATACAATGGTTCTATACTGCCCCAATGTAAGGCAGGTATACTCAGTGAGTAGCTTATGGACCTATATGATTATTATGTACCCAGGTATGCGTCAAGCACAAAAGAAATGGGTCTATAATAGATTAAGAGTCAAAGACACACATTAGTGCTGTTAGGGCCCACAATTCTAGTGCTACTAATGGCTTGGGGAGAGATGACATTCCACTGGCTTCTCATGATAAAGTTCTGAAAGATATTAAGTAGAAATTCATCAAAATAAACATTCCTCCCAAAGTTAGATACAATGGTACCTGCAAATCTTAGTACTTGGGAGACTAAAGCAAGATTTTGCATTCTAGGCCAACATGGAGCTACCTGGCAAGGTCCAGGCTCAAAAGGGAATGACAAGACAGAAGAAAAAGAGGGACGACAGAAAGAAAAATGGAAAGGTGTCTCACCTGTAATCCCAGCCCTTGGGAGTTGGAGGTAGAGGAATCAAGAGTTCAAGGTGACTAAGGATGCAGCTCAGTGGGCATAGTGCTTTGCCTAGCATGCATAAAACCCCTGGTTTGAGCCCCAGCATTTGTACAAACCAGGCAGGGTGGCACACCTCTGTTATCCCAGCATTCAGGAAGTAGAAGTAAGAAGACTACAAGTTCAAGATTATTTTCAGCTATATAGTAAGGGTCCATCTGAGTTTTAAGAGACCCAATCTATACTACCACTCCTAAACGCCCCGACCTCCAAAAAAAACCAACTAGAATTTAAGGTCATACTTGGCTACATAAAGTCTTTGGAACCTCTCTCTCTCTCTCAAAAAAAAAAAAAAAAAAAAAAAAAAAAGTAAAGGAGCAGAGGGAATTTTCTGGCAGGAAAGCACTTATGTTCAAGGGCGCGCGCGGGGGTGGGGTGGGGGATGGAACCAAGTTTCTAGAATCTTTTGAATTTGCATTTTCTCAGAAGTAGGGAGAGCGACACATTCCATTCCCAGTTTTTGGAATATCTAGTTACAATATTGACTGTGGTGAAAATTACAATTCAGAGGATCATAGAAACAGACAAGAAGGTTGGCTTTGACTCTTTACTGCTTATCCTAAAGAATCAGGAAAAGCACGAAGAACATTGGAACGTGAGCCATTTCTGCATGAAGAAACGAGAAACAGGTGTCTTGACCCAGCGGCCACCCACATCTTGGTTTAGTTGAGAAGGTGCAATGAGAGCAGGGGAAGACTGCATCTCGGTCACTGAAGAAGCTTTCCAGAAGAAAGGTTGTCTTGTGTTAAGAAGCCACAACCAGAGACTTTCACCCCACACTGTGTGCCCAGATCTACAACTACTGAGCATGAGTTCTCTGAGGAACCTATGAGCTTAATGGGGGAAAGCAATTTTTCTTGAATATACTTTTTTCCTTTTACAAGATTCTGAACTTAGGAACACTGCTTCGCTGACTCTTATGTAAAAAGATGACAATATGGCTTCCTCTCAGAAACTCTGAAAAAGCAGAAGTGGTGGCATTTACCTATAGTTCCAGCAAATGCAAGGCAGAGGCAAGAGAATCGTGAGTTCAGGCTAGGTTATAAAGTCAGAGAGTCTATTTCAAAAGACTAACTAGAAAAGAACTGCAAGGATGAAAGGAGCAAATAGCACGACACATCCCAGGACACCCAACACCTGCCTGTATACCTGCAGAGGTAGAACAATGGCAAGGCCCATGGATGCTCTAGAGCCCATGGACAGTGGTTAAGACTGGAAAAGAAGCTTCACTGCTCCAACTCAACAGCATCACCAACAAGCCACAACATAGAAAAGCACAGAGAGCCTATCTTAAACAGACACTTACCACATTCATTGAATTTGTCCTTTAGCATCTTCCATGTAAAATCAAATGGGAGCTGAGGAAAAAAAGAGGCAGACTAATCTGTGATAAAACAAAGTCTTAATGTACAAACACTACAATAGATACGAGAATATGACCTGAAGGTACTTGGGCTGGGTATAATGTGATTTGCCTGGTATATGTACAGCCCTAGATTCAATCTCCAGTAATCCCTCCAACTCCAATTTAAAAAAAAATCCTCATTTCCTGACCTCTGTAAGATAATCAGCAGGGAACAAAACAAGTCTATCTAGAATTAGGCTATTAAGTGGCACAACTCACAATTTGGTGACAAAATGTAATTCATGCACAGCTACCTTTCCCGGAATTACTGTGCCAAGACTGGAGTGCTCCTTAAGCCAAGGGATCAGAAACCACAAACCTTTTAGAGCTCAGTCAATTCCTCACCTGGCATACCACAGGCAAATGCCAGACTATTGTATTTGTTTCTTTGTTATTTTAGAGATGGTGTCTAACTTGGTAGCTCTTGTTAGACTGGACCTCAGAGTGTCACCTCACCTCCGCCTCTAGAGTGCTGGGATTAAAGGAGTGGGCCACCATGCCTGGCACTGGGACTACTGCTATTCCAGTAACCCTTCAACCTCCTGCCCAACTCTGTAGATGGGCAAGCTATTTCCCCATACTGCCCAGTTCTCCCTTCATCAGACTATCCTCTCTGGTATACACCACTCTGTCCACTGACCTCCCCACCACTTCATTCACATCAACACAGGAATTCCACTAAAGAACCACTTACATTTCTCACAAATATCTGGCAGGCCTTCCTGGCTACTCCAGGTGCATGGCCTCCAGCTCCGCCAAAGGAACCTGCGAAGCTTCCTCCAAAGTTGCCCCGCTCCATCTCAATGGCTCGGTCAAAACTAGCACCGCCGGCGCCACCCATGGCCAGGCCCATTCGCTCAATACCAGCGCCCAATGCTGGGCCCATGGCAGGGCCCATCCGTTCCAGGCTGTTGGCGCCCATTCGTTCCAGGCCCATGCGCTCAAGACTGTTGGCTCCCATGCGCTCAAGGCCCATGCGCTCCAGGTTGTTGGCGCCCATGCGCTCCAGGCCGGTGGCCATACGATCCATCACAGGACCCATGCGCTCCAGGCCGGCCCCCATGCCTGTGGGCACCATTCGATCCATGCTTAGGCCCATTCGCTCAATGGCAGGACCCATGCGCTCTACACCAGAGCCCATGCGCTCAATGGTTTGGCCCACACGGTCAATGGGTGCGGCCATGCGCTCCAGGCCGAAGCCCATACCGGCACCCATGCGCTCCACACCAGAACCAATGCGTTCCATGGTCTGGCCCATGCGCTCAATACTGGAGGCCATGTGGTCAAGGCCTAGTGGGCCCATGCGCTCGATGCCGGAGCCCATGCGCTCAACTGAGCCCATGCGGTCCATGACCAGGCCCATACGCTCAATCTCAGAGCCCACTCGATCCATGCCATGGCCTAAGCCTGCGCCCATGCGCTCCATGCCAGCACCGCTAATGCGGTCAATGCCAGGGCCCATCCTTTCGATCCCAGGGACACTGCCTCCAGCTCCACCTGAAACAGGAATAAAATAAAATAATAAAAGGCACAAGTGGAAGTCAGGGACTTGTGTAGATGTTCATATACTAATGTATGCCTGGCTGGGCACTTCATATCCTAAGTTCAACCACAAATCAGCAAGTCATACTCAAAGTAATTTACGATTAAACAACTCTCAAAAATTAGCATTGAAATCCACACAATCATCCTTTCCACTACATAACAAAGGTAAAGTTTTTAGAGTAAAATTTAGAAGGAATAAAATTTCATCTCCATACTGGTACCTGTGACAAGCTATAAGTAGTCACATTTCATTTCTAAAAAAAAACTGTAATTTCCCCAGCAGCAGACATTGAGAATGCTCTTTAAAAGAAGCATGGAAAACTTCATACTCAGGGATAACTGACAGGGAGTTACATGGAGACAACTCAAAGTCACTTACAACCTTCATCCTCTCTTAACTTCTCCCTCTTAAAATGCCCTGCTGATGGCTACTCTGGCTGCAATTTCAGGGCATAAAATGATTACACATTCATGTAAGCAAAAAGTAAAACAAAAATATTCATATAGACCCCCAATGTACACAAGCACACAAACTGGTCATTTTCTATAACCTTTCCTTCTATAAGGAAAATTGATAGCTATTTTATTGCTTTGGAAGTAAGATGCTGCCAGCACGGTAAGTTCAGTTCTGGAAGAGGCTAAGGGTAAGAGACTAATGCACAATGACTCTTATCCGTAAAAACACAGACAGGACAGGAAAGGTCTGACTCCATCACCAAGGCCAAGACGCCACCAACTTCACCAAACAGAGCTCAAAACTGAAGTTTCATATTGCCCACTTCTCAGCCCACAGCTAGCCTCCTACTGACACAAGGTGCAAATTCAACAAGAGATTACCCAGCAATTTTTCTAACAGTGTGACCTGGCCAAAACTGTGTGACCTGGCATAAATCAACTTACCTTTCTGTGACCACTTCTGTGGCTGAAATGCAATATACTGGTTGGCAAAATCCAAAAGTACAACTTCAAGAATGTTAGCATTTCAGAACAGAAATAGCTCACAAAGCTCACTTCTTTATATTCGCAGGATAAAAAAGTTGTTGGCTCAACACATAATATAGTAATAATGCTGGCAGCCACATGCCCACAGCAGCAGAACCAGGAATAAACTTATTAGCAAGGATCAAACAGAAATTCCTGGCAAGTGGGCTGCCAAGAAAAGACGGAAGGGAAAAGGGGGGTGGAGGGGAGGTGAGCCTTAAAAGGTATGGTTAGGGCTGGAGAGTTGGCTCTGCAGTTAAGAGCACTTATTACTCTTGCAAAGTACCAGAATTCATCCAGTTCAGTTCAGAACCCACACCTCATAACTTTACGACTACTTGTAGTGCCAACTCAAAAGAGGTCTGCCACTTCTGGTCTCTATGGCATGTGCACATACGCACACACGCACATTTAATTCTAAGTGCTCATAAAACTATCATGGAAGAACATACAACAAAATGTTTGCAGTACTCAATGTACATGCAGGTTTCAACAAACATTTGTCATGCATTAGGTGGTGCACTTTTCAGTTTTAAGACTTTTTTTTTTTACATGCACTGGCTCTTTTATAGCCTTCAGAGGTTGTACCTATTAGCCCCCTGTAGGTGAGTTTTGTCACTTGTCATAAGCCACACAGTTAGGAAAAGGCAGCAACTGATACCATCCTGGGTCATCTGTGTCAGAGCCCATGTTTGTCACATTACACTGACTTCTCATTAAGTACTTGTTCTAACAACAACAACACCACCACCACCACCACCACCACCACCACCACCACCACCACCACCACCACCACCACCACCACCACCACCACCACAGAGGACAAACAGCTAAGTGATTCCTACCTCCTCCTTGCTTTGCAATGATCTCTCCCCTCTTCAGTGCATTACTTAGGATTTCTAAGGAAATCAGGAAGAAAACATAATTAGCCAAATATTTTTGTAACAGAAACCTGCTCATTATGTTCTAAAAGTATACATAGATTTTAAGAAAAAGGGGGATGGATTTGAGAAACATACATAAAACAACATCATGCTAGGACTCCTTACTTATAGCTTTAGCATGAGGCCCACTTTACAGGGGTGCCTGTAAATTTGTCCAGCAAAGAGGACAAAACTTTAACCTTGCTCAGTAGCAGTTTTCTAAAGGTGGTCTAGACACACTTAGTATTGAGGCTTCCTTAGTAGGCAGGAAACCAAGGGTTCTCCAGGTGTCCTGGAGCCTGCATGGACTTTTCTCCGCATCACAAGTCAAAGTATCTGTACAGAGTAGGAGGTAAGACCATCAGCACCCAACTGAGTAGGCAGTATGTGATGGTGACAAAGGAGGATTATTTCCCTGCCCACTGTCCCATCGAGAAAACGTTGCTTGCTGGCCAATGGCTCATACCAGCCTCAGGTTTGCTACTGCTTTAGAAATTCAAAGCTTTAGCTTCTATCATGTGAGAACACATCTACTAGCAGAAAATGGGTCCTTAAATTACATCAAATTTGCTAGCTGGACTTCCAAGCAGTCATAAGGGTTTGCAAATGAGACCTCAGGGGAAATCTTTATGAAATGACATACACAAGCAGATCCACTTTCTGTGGCCATCTTTTAGGACTACATGCCTATGCCTATGCCATGCTCTATGCCGTCGTGCAGCCATAGCAATCTTAAAAGAGTATATTTGCCAATGGCAGGCACCTAATGGCCCAGAAAGAATGCCATCCATGTAACCTTTGCCCCTCCTGAGGTCCAGAGCTGTTCCTACAGACTCTGGTTATCTCCTCTTAGTTGGGAAACACTGTGTATGGTATTTAAAAGGGAGTAGGTGACTTTAGGCAAATCACACTGGTCATCATCTTTGCAGGAATGCATAATGGGTAGTATTTGCAAGGAATAGAGAGAAGATTCTTAAATGTACCCTGCTTGCTGATAAAGAAGTAGAATAATCATCATCCTGGGCATGTGGGAAAATAAAGGGGAGAATGAATGGCTACTTGGCTCCCAACTTAAGCACAGACCTAGCAAGCTTGGGGGGTGTGAGCTAAGGACCCAGTTCCACAGGGCTTGGTTGATAGAATACATTCCTGTTATTGTTTTGGAGACAAAAAGTAAACTTAGTGTGGTGCTATGAAGTGTGTCAGTCAGAATAAAAACCTCATACTGCTGTGTTGTTCCAGGGCATTGTATACAGGTCCACCTGTGTTGACCTAACAAGAATGAAGTTGAGACTTGCCTACCAGAAAAGGCAAGGTACCCAAGGAAGCTAGGTGCTTCTGTGTCAACATCCTGAACAAAAAGAACATGGCCTTAAAAAAGAAGAAAAAAAAAAAAAGACCCTGCCTTGGCCTGGGCCTCTGTATGCTCCAGCACTCTTGTTTCCTAGCTGTCCCCAAATGGAGACTGTTGCAAGCCTTTGTGATTAATTATTTGTATTACAATGGATACCTAAGTATTGTTATTACACATTTTCCCCATTGTAGCTGGAAATCAACACTGCTTCTTTTTTTCTTTTTTTTTTTTCTTTTTTTCGGAGCTGGGGACCGAACCCAGGGCTTTGTGCTCGCTACACAAGAGCTCTACCGCTGAGCTAAATCCCCAACCCCGTTCAACACTGCTTCTTAGGCAACAAAATACACAGAAAATGGAAGCTCTTTATCAAGAGTCAGTATTAACCTGAAAATGCTCAACCTTGCTACATGGACACCTGAGACTCATTTTAGCACTTGTCTGGATTTCACAGAACACTGACGCTTACTAAGAATGCCTACAACAGGGGCTGGGGATTTAGCTCAGTGGTAGAGCGCTTACCTAGGAAGCGCAAGGCCCTGGGTTCGGTCCCCAGCTCCGAAAAAAAGAACAAAAAAAAAAAAAAAAAAAAAAAAAAAGGAATGCCTACAACAGGAATGTCTTATCATTAAAGTTTTGCTCACTGTCCTTCTAATGTGTGCTTGAGGTCATCAAGTCATAAAAAAATCTAGGAAAACAGAACTAATTAGAAGGAAGAGGGCTTTCAAAAGAAATGATGAAACTTCCTGGAAACTAAAGTTTCTTGATAGTTTGTTTTTTAAGAGATTTGTAGACTTTTAGAAACTGGGTGGTGGTGGCACACATCTTTAATCCCAACACTATGGAGGAGGAGGCAGATCTCTGTAGTTCAAGGCCAGTCTGGGCCAGACAGAGAAATCCTGTCTAGAAAAATTAAAATATAACAAAAAAAGTATCTATAAAGCAAAATAAACAAACAAAAAAAGCACAACTTGCATGCCACAGCTGTGTTCTATTTCTTACTTTGTAAAATAACCATTTTAACATTTGATAAAGCATGTATACATGAAAATATTTATTGAGAAAATATTCATTTTATTACCTTCCTTGTACTTTACAAGGTAGGGAAGTTTTACCTTTTATGTCATATAATAAAAGGACATTTTTGAAAAGGAAAATAATCCCTCCTCACCCCACCCTCCCAAACTTGCATTTCTCCAGTTTTTTTTTGTTTATTTTTTTTTGTTTTTTGAGACGGGTTTTTATGTAGCCTTTTGGCTGTCCTGGAACTAAGAGATCCAACTACCTCTGACTCCTGAGTGAGAGGAGCATACATTCTCCTCAGTCTTTTGCTATGTAGGAAAACATACTCAATAAATTTAAACTTTCTATAGATATTCATAGACAGCTCCCCTCACCACCCCACCTCCATGCAGATGCCCCAACTAACTCTGTACCAAGTCTCTGGGCCTCCAAGTCATTGACTTCAATTGTTCCTTTATCCTGTCTCCCTACATTTTTGCTTTGAGCATAGCTTATCTACTGGTTGTAAAGAGCAATCCTTTCTAGGTCTTAGCATATTGCATGTGCTGCTGATATAGCAACTTGGCCAAGGTCACATGCCTGGCAAATATGATGCAAAGGCTGCCCAAACCGAATACCTGGGTACAAATTTCTATCCATTTGTTCTTTATACCACTGTTAACACTGCTGAGAGTTATTTGCCATCCTATCCGTTACAATGTCTTAAAAATGTTGAAGCTCTGTAAGAGACAGGCCAAACACATTTAATACCTGCCTAAGATGGTCTTCACGGGGCTGGAGAGATGGCTCAGTGGTTAAGAACAGACGAACTGGGCTTGATTCCTAGCACCCACATAGGCTCACAACAGTCTGACCTCAAAGGCAACAGGCATGCTTACGATGTACATACATACACAGGCTCCCTCATATTCATAAAATAAAATTCATTTAAAAAAAGTCTTGGGCTGGAGAGATGGCTCAGCAGTTAAGAGTACCCAACTGCTCTTCCAGAGGTCCAGAGTTCAATTCCCAGCAACCACATGGTGGCTCACAACCATCTGTAAAGAGATCTGATGCCCTCTTCTGGTGTATCGGAAGATAGCTACAGTGTACTTATATATAATAAATAAATAAATCTTAAAAAAAAAAAAAAAAAAAAAGCACTAACTGCTCTTCTGGTGGTCCTGAGTTCAATTCCCAGCAACCACATGGTGGCTCACAACCATCTGTAGTGGGATCTGACGCCCTCTTCTGGTGAGTCTGAAGACAGGTATAGTGTACTTACATATGTAAAGTAAATATTAAAAAAAAAAGTCATGTATGACCCCTACCTCCATCTACTTTATACCTGTACATATACATCCACCTCTCTCATGCAAGATTCAAATGTGCATCACTTTGCTTTCCGCCTCTACTGAAAAGTCATAAGAAAATCTAGTAGTATTGGATAGACAGGGGAGTATAAATCCATGGTATGCTTGTCTGGCATGCCTGAGGCACAGGGTTCAATGTCCAGCCGAAGGGGTAATAAAAAGTTTTATTTCACTCCTTGGGAATATCAGGCAAATTGGTATTATATAATATATATCTTTTAGTGTATAACTGTAAGTTTGTTTGCATACAGCTCACACTTATCCTTTCAAGGAAGTAAACAATTAGAGATATGGAAGTTAGGCTGGGTTAGAATTTTTACATTTATTTGTTTAGACGTGCTGCCTATGGGAAAGTACACATGCTAAGTTGCCACAGGACAACTTGTAGAATTCAAGTTTTCTTCTTCAACCATGTGGATTCTTGAGACTAAACCCAGTTCAGTGGAAATGTAAACCTATCTCTGCATTACTCACAATGTAGCTTTCCTGTATCTCTTCACCACCATCTATCTATATTAAGAATCAGAGAAAAGGTAACAAAACCTACACATAGCTCTGTGTACTCTGGAGGCTGGATGGTGCAATCCTCAAAAACACCTTAGAAGATGCTAGCCTGCCACATACTGCTTGAACACATTACTAAAGAACAAAAACAAAGCAAAAAATAACCAAAATGTGAAATAAAACAAAACAGCACAAATTCTTAATGACTCTTATGACTTAATGACTTAGGGAATAGTACTAGCAGCTTTTCAGCAAGTAGAAATCAAACTTCTTTTGGCACAGAGAGGATTTTCAAAAGCAAAGACATCAAGTCTCTCAGCACAGGGGGTACCACCATGCTAGAGGCGATCCTAAAAGACAGGATGTAGGCATGATGAAGAGGTGAGTTCTAGAGAAAGGCTGAATTCCATACCCCAGCATCGCTAATTACTAGCCATATGACCTTAGGCAAATTACTCTTTGTGCCCTAGTTTCTGAAAAAATGAGGGTAACACCACCTACTCATGTGATTCTTAGAAGGACTGAATGGTTGTTCTGTTTCTAAAATATATATGTTGGTTAACACTTAAATGTGAAGATGATACTGTTTCACTTTTGGACCATCACACTGGCACCAAGACCTTTTGATATCTCCCATTCTAATTTATGTACTGAAGAAATCTATATCAAATTATGGTTGTCTTAGGAATCAAGTCAGGTGTTTTAAATCTGAGCACATAAGAATGAATCATAGCCATGCAGGTGGCCTATGTCTTAATACCAGTACTTGGAAGGTAGAGGCAGGTGGATCTCTGAGTTTGAGGCCATCATGGTCTACATAGAGAGTGCTAAGACAGCCAGGGCTGTCTCAAAAAGAAAGCCTGTCTCAAAAAAAAAAAAAAAAAAAAAAAAAAAAAAAAAAAAACAAAAACAAAAACAAAAACAAAACAAAAAAAAAAACAATAAAAACAGGAGGAGAAAGAGGGGAATGATTCTCTTCACCTAATAAATACTGCATGACTTACTGTTGCAAGATTTACAAATACCTGCGGTGGGATTTACCTTATTACCAGATATGTAGTAGCCTAATGCATTCTGGACAAACTTTGTCTTCTCAAATAATGAGATCTCATTAACTAATGCAAGTAGAGGCAAGGATGAATCCATCCCTAATTTGTTCAAGCCAAATATACAGAAGACAGCTATCTGAAGTCTTATCACAACTAATCTGACTTCCATCAAGTAACTCTTGGGTGACTCAAAACCCCACGATTAGAGAAAGTACCACTGATTTCTATTAAAGATGGTCCAATCCTGTATTATAATTCAGCCACAGGTCAATGTCTACATAAGGCCAAGTACTCGTGTGTACATAAGGCCAAGTAAACTAAAAGGCTGATGTGGTCAGCATTACAGGCTTGATGCTCTGGAGTTACCTGAGGTTTTGGAACCTCTTCTGTACTTGCAAACAGATGGCCTTATTTTGTCAACTAGGCAAACAACACCCAAGAACAGGTCAAAGCTGTGTTTCAGGATGAATGACATCTCCAATGCAGTGAAGCAAGGTGTATGTAACCCCCTTGTAATTAGTATCATTAGGAGATTTAATTCTTTCCAATAGTCAAGTGAGATTCCTTGGGCATACTGACTGAGAGAAAAGTCTTGTCATGAGCAGAGAAACTGTAAGACTTCATTAGCATTTACAGGATGAATGGTCTACCATGGGCCAAGTCAGGCATGCATTTACCCACTTCTCCTTTTCTGACCTCAGGCCCAGGAGCTCCAGGGCTCAGGTCTAGAAATTACTGTAACCCTATGATTGAATGAACCTGGGAAAAAATACACCCGTTAAATTTATGTCTACATAAGGCCAAGTAAACCAAAACAAGGCCAGCAAGTTGGCATCAACATACTGTTAATCTTGTAATATAATCATTATCACCATAAGGTTGAAAGGGATATTATAATTTGTTACATAACTGGATTTATAAATAATTTTTCCACATTTTGGAGTAATCAGGGTAACAAATAAAAATAAAATGTACCAGTTTAGCATTCTGTGCCAAGAGCATTTTGGAAGGCATTCTTTAATTATTATTTGCGCATGTGTATGTGGTAAAGGGGGTTGGGGGAGAACAGACACGCAGAACCTGCAGAGATCAACTTAGGTGTCAGGTTCCCTGGAACTGGAATACGGACAGTTGTGAGTCATCATGTGGGTGCTAGTAATTGAACCTGAGTCCACTACATGAGTTGTGTATATACTCTTAAAAGGTTGAAATCTCTCTCCAGTCCTGGAAAATGTTTTTGAACGCTGAAGGCAGTAAAGAAATTTGAAATTTTTACTACTCAAGTAGTAAGGGGGTTTGATACATTGGCTACCTTCAAAGTCTTACGTGAATTAGGTTTTTTAGCAGTTTCAAAGGTATGTGATTAAGTGGAGAAACAGAAGTAGGACATCACTCACAGTAGGCTTACAAACAAGAAGAATCCCTCGGCTATCAAAGGGTAGACAAGACACAAGCAGGAGGGAATCCCATTCTTACCATTTATCCGGCCCATGTTCATCCCGGATCCAAATCGCCCCATGTTTTCCATACCACCACCAAAGGGTCCTTCCATGCCTATAAGAAAAGTATTTAATGTCATCCCAACAAACCTGCTCACATTCTTCAGGCAAGGAAAACTTTATATTTCACTTTTGACATTATGTTATGAATATACGAAGTTTTAGAGCTTTTGGGTAAAGAAAAGATTTGATTTCCTTTTTTAAAACCTGGCTTGATTCGACCCCTTCGTGAATACACAAGCAAGAATACAGAGAGAGAAAGCAATCTGCCCAAAGTCACAGAGCTAGTTAGTAAGAAAGCCAGAACCAAGGCAACAACAAATAACCACTGGAATAATACACAAATAAAATCAAGTAATTCTTAAGACTTCTAGAAACCAAAGGAAGATACCACACAGGGTTTTGAAAACAAGGAAAATGGGGGGAAACACTTTGATTACATTATTTTAAATTTCTTACCTCCGATTTTATTTATTCCAAATCCTATGCCTTCCATTCCCATTCCTTTAAAAGAGAAAGTCAATGCAAACAAACTTTATGTCAAAACAATAATGCTTAACTTTAAAAGCACAAAATTCCAAACCAATACATTAAAAAAAACTTTGATGTTATTATATTTCAAAGGTGGGGGTATCCACTATCTTAACTGTCAAGATTGTATTTCAAGCAAAAGCTTTTAACAGAGTAAGTTTAAATGTAGATTAAAACTAGAGCCCATGTAATCTTATTAAATGACCAAGCCAGACAACATTAAATATAAAATATAACAATCAGACACAAATTATGTAAAGTCGCTTTTTAAAATGTTACAGAACAGAAAGAGATGTTTAAGACCCTATTAAAAGCAAAAATTAAATAATAATAATAATAATAATAATAATAATAATAATAATAAAAAAAAAGCAGTTTCTAAACCATACATGCTCCCTCCACCATTCCCAATCAAATAAAGTGTGTTGAGGTTGGTAGAGCCATGAGATCAGGGATATGTAAGAATGACAGTGCTAAGGCAAAGCATCCACATAACCATTTCAAATGATTCTATGAAAAGTCCAAGTCTATATCTAAAAGAATGAAATACGCCTTAATAGCACAAAAATATAGTACTCAGAAACTTAAAAAACACACATAGCTAAGCTTTTACTCATTCTATTTTCCTTGTCTTCTGAACAAAAACTCTTAATTTTTCCTTGTAACCCATGAGTTCTGTCATTCATAAAAGCTTTCAAATTCCTTTTATTTTATCAAAATGCTCATACTATAGAAAAAAGTTATGTCAACATCAGGTGCAAAATAGTCTTCTTGACAGGCTTAAAGCACCAATGGTAGAGCTGTGGGTCCTACAGTCAGTGGGCTGGCTGCACTGTTACCTTGGGTAACTGCAGTGTGACCTTGGGTGAGATCAACTCTCTACCTTGCTTCCTTTTAGTAAATGGTCTATGTCTGCTCAAAAGTCATCATGACTAAGATGAAGAGGCACAGTGGCTTAAAAAAAAAAAAATCAACTCAAAACAATGCTGGTTTTCTGCACATGAGGATGAAACAAAAATGGGATTTTGTCCCAATTGCATTAATCCTATTTGAAAATCTCCAGATAGAACTGACCACCTAATAGTGGCTTTAAAAAAATTCAATTTTCCCCAGTTATTCCCACTACAATTCTCACCTGCAGGTCCTAGGTTTCCCATTCCAATGCCTTTGTTCAGGTGGTTGGCATCAATAGGCTGCCCTCCAGGTCCTAACCCCATACCGATACCACCAAGTCCATCTGAAAGAAGCAGAGAAAGTCAAGAATGTGGCTTCCCTTTCTGAAAACACGGTGATCCTCAGAGGCAAGACACTGGTACATTCTGGCTGCCATGCTTCATCCCTAGACCAAGCAAGCCTGACTTGACTTTAACACTTACACACCTGCATATCTTTGAGTGTCCCTCTTTATACATGTACAGCTTTTTACATACAGTCAGACTGGAGCATAGAATATGTACCTATATAACAAGGGCAGCTACAAAGTCAGTTTGCAGGCTGGCAAGACTCAAGGGTTACACCCAATCCTGAACTCTACCTCCAGAACCTATGGTAGAGAAAGCTGGTATTTTCCAGTTGTTCTATGCCCTTCAAGCACCTGTACATTTACACAGACATACACATACAAAATGAGTGCACGAAAGAAACAAATACAATAATATAGTACCACTATGTAGCCCTCTCTGCCCTCAAACTTATAAAGATCCACATGACCCTTGCCTGAGTATTGGGATTAAAGTTATGCACAATGCCTGAGCCCCACGCCATTTTTTTTTTCTCTAAAAAACTCTAACCTTTTTCTCTTCCCTCCCCCTTTGACCCCTTCTTTTAAAAATGAGGTCTTGGGCTGGAGAGATGGCTCAGAGGTTAAGAGCACTGTCTGCTCTTCCAGAGGTCCTGAGTTCAATTAGGTATTCCTGCAGGCAGAAAGCTGTATGATGTATACATAATAAATAAATAAATGCTTTTAAAAAAAGTTTTAAAAATGAGGTCTTAGTCTGCAGCCTAAGGCTGGCCTCCAACTTGAGATCAACTTGCCTATAACCTCTGAATGCTGGTATCACAGATGTGGGCCACCACCTCAACAATTAATAAATTGATATCCAGCACATCCTCACCGCTATGTTCCGCAAACAGAAACAAGAAAACAAGAATGCAGACTGATATTTGGAAAGAGCTACTAAGGCCTGACACTTAAACCAAGATAATGAGCGACAAAAAAACCACGTCAGGCTCTAGGTACTTAATCTAACAAGTAGGTTTTAAATTGCATGGCAACAGCTCCAAGAAGTCACCAAGGGTTATTACTCTAATGTACTCAAAGCTCTGAGATCAACCCTTTGAGCCATACCAAGAGGCCAAGAACCAAGAATAATGGGCTCCCTGGGGCATAGTGCTCTTTACCTCTAGCACGAGCATCAACAAGAACAACAAACTTGTTAAGTGACCACCTGCAAACAGGTAGTAAGGGAATATGGTCCTTTCAACAGACAAGCCATCTCCTGTCTCCCTGATCCCTTTTTTGGCACTGGTTAATCCAATCAGTATATCTGCATTTCTGATCTATTCTTAAAGCCATAGGCTCTTTCAGGCTACAATTACACAATTTCATTAACTTTTTCATCACTCTGAAAACCTCATCCCCAGTAGCAGTCACTCCTCAGCTCTCTCCTCAGCAACCATGGGACTTACTTGCTGCATTTTAGATCCACTTGTTCTGGGCACTGCCCAAAATTGGAAACGAGGTTTATCTATACTTCCATTTGCAATTTGTCTAACCACCCACCTACTCCAAGACACTTTCAAACTGCATAATTTTGCCCTCTATATCTGGGCAGCCTGCCTTGTCACAGTGTAATCCAAGAGCCCTTCTTTAAAAAGTATCTGCAACAGAAAAACTCAATGTGTTGCTCTCCTAATGCTGTTATAAGACAAGATACCAGGACCAAGGCAACTCATTAAAAAAAAAAAAAAAAAAAAAGGTTTAATATGGGGCTCATGGTTCCAGGAGTTAAGACTCCCTGATCATCATGGCAGGGAGCACGGCAACAAGGCAGATACTAGAACAGTAATTAAAAGCTAACATCTCGGGGTTGGGGATTTAGCTCAGTAATAGAACGCTTGCCTAGGAAGCGCAACGCCCTAGGTCCGAAAAAAAGAACCAAAAGCTAACATCTCTACAAAGACAAAGCAAAGAATTAACTGGGGATATTGTGGGCCTATGAAACCTTGAAGCCTGCCCCAGTGACTTATGATCTGCAATAAGGCCAGACATCCTAATCCTTCATAATCGTACCATTAACTGGAAACCAAACATTCAAATATATGAGCCAATTGAGGGCCATTATCACTCAGGCCACCACACACAAAAAAAGCCTTGGTACACAAGTCAAGGTCTGAGGACAACTTGAAGGTATCTCTTCCTCGAACATGTGGCTGCCAGGGGTTAAACTCAAGTCATCAGGTTTTGTATCAGATCCCTTTACCCTCTGAGCCAGTGCCACTATCAAAACTCTTTAAGTTGTGAATTTCTTCACTCATTTCTTATCCTGAAAAATCTATAGAAAACAACTAATCAAGACATGCATAGCAAGTGCACATCATTAATCCCAACACTTAGGAAGTTAGAGGCAAACAGATCTCTGTGAGTTCCAGGCTAGCCAATGCTACATAGTGCAACCTGTGTAGGGTGGGGTGGTGACAGGACAAACAGATCAAGAGAACCCCAGGGTAACCTTTCCACAACCGCAAGTGTAAATATAACTGTAACAGTTTCTATTTAGTATAATTCATATACTCACGAGGAAGTTGCTGTGGGCGTTCAGGAGGAAAAAAGTCTCCCTTTGGTAAAGCCCTCTCATCCTGGAAAAAAAGAAAGAAAGAAAAAAAGAAATCTCTACTGGAGCACCAATAACAAAAGAACCAGAGAAGCCACCTGTACACCTCCACACCTGTAATCACAACACTTCAGAGACTTACAAAAAAGGGTCAGGAATTCAAGGCCAGCTTTGGGATACATACCAAGTTCTAGGATAGCTTACATTACACAAAACAAAATAAAAAATAATAACAAAGATAGGTTTGGAGATGTAGCCCAGAGATAAAACACCTGCCTATCATTTACAAGGCCCTGTGACCAGTCCTTAGCACCAGGGAAAAAGCAAAAGTTTAAACTAAACAAACCAGATAATTAGTTAAATATAAATAAACTATGACATAGCTACGGCACAGAACTACATCAAACATAAAGAGATATATGGGAGTATGTTTTTATCTTCTGGGCCAACAACAGGAAGGATAAAAATACATTTGTATTATTTGGTGAGTAGGGCAGCACCTGAGCAGTAAGTACCAGTGAGGCTTACACTATCATTTCATGGTTTAATTATTTATGCTTATCTTATGTGCACTGGTATTTTACCTACATGTATATCTGTGTGAAGGTGTTGGAACTCTTGGAGCTGGAGTGGTGAGCTGTCATGTGGGTGCTAGGAATTGAACAGGAGTCTTCTAGAAGAACAGCCAATGCTCTTAATGCTAAGCCATCTCTCTAGCCTCTCTTTTCATGTGTTTTGAGACTTATGAATCCATTAGCTATTCAAAGAATTAAACTCCTTCAAATAACAAAACCTATAGTTCCATTTACTTCTGAATCTGAACCCTAACCAGACTGCCCTCAACATCTTCCAGTACTGTTTCTATAAATTATTTTCTTTGGCAACACTATAGCAGAGTTATTGTTTATGAAGACTAACTCCAATAGACCTTTAAAAGCTGTCTGAATCAAATATTTGTTCATTACAAATATAATACTAACCAAACACTGTATGTTATACTTTGAAAACTGGAGCTCGCAGGATACTCAATGGACTTCCTGAACATAGGAGTTAACAGTAATAGTCAACCAGAGAGGGATCTACAGAAAAAATTTCCATGAGCAAAGGCGCTCATCTCTCCGCAGACTACTAATTTAAGGGCTAGATATAGTTTTAGTAATTCTAAATTTCCCCTAACTTATTTGAACATATTACAAAGAAAGTGATCCTAGTAACTTACCATCTTGACGTGCATCGGTCTATCAAACAGCAACTGGCCATTAAACATAGCTGGTTATTACAATTAAGGCTATTTCTAACAATTGTTAAAGCATACTATATAAATCGATAAAAAGGTAACAATCCCATAGCTACCAGTCCCTCTCTGAATTCATAAGCAATTTCAACTCTTTAGGTATGAAGTTTTAGTAAAGACTTTATACTACAAAATGTTTCTGGTTAGTTAAAGCAAGCAGTTTCCTATGTGTTCAACAGGTCAAGAGTTCTACTACTTCTAAAATAGCATATTTTCTGGATAAATCATACAGTAATACTCTTCTGAGTTTAATTTCTGTAGTTATGTGTGACATGCTCCATTGTAACTTTAAAAAGATGTAACCCCAGGGCAAGCCTACAGCAGGGAGAGAGATCTCTTCAATGTCTACTCTACAACAGACAGAAGGTTCAATTCAAAAGGATATTATAAACAAATAAAAGTCCCAGTTCTTATAAATGAGTTTTCCTAAACTCTTCTGAAAAGACCATTCATAGCATGTGTCTATCCATTTGTGTTCCACTCCAGAAAATTTTCAGATTCCATAGTAATTTATTCACTCTAGTCACAGAAAAAAGTTACTTCTGCCTTATTATTATAATATACTTAGGTGCACTAATAGACGTCTAACAGTGCTGTGGGCACTGTCTGCCATGAGTAAACGCCCACAAAAGGATACATATAGCTTGCACAGCTTCAATGGACTGTTCAAAAGTCACAGTGCCTATTCCACGACTTTTCCCATCTTTATCTTCCAGAATGTCTGCTCGGACCACCACACCAGCCATACTAAATACTTCTTTCAGTTTCTTCCAGCCAACTTTATAATCCAGCTAGGTGAAAGAAGAGGGTAGAAACCTCAAGGTAAACTTTGGAGAAAAAGACATACTTTTACTATTAAGACTTGCTTGACTGACTTTACAAGAAAATTAACTTCAGTGGAATTTTTCAAATAGGATTGCAGAGCCTGGCCTTAACTCTGCTATTTATTATCTCTTCTCTTAAATGGAACAACCGAAGTCTCCTCACATTTAACAAACTTTCCCCCTCAAACTTAAAAAGCCAGCAGGATGGTGGTGGCACCTGCCTTTAATCCCAGCACTCAGAAGGCAAAGGCAGGTGGATCTGAGTTGAAGGCCAGCCAAGGCTACTCCACAGACAAATTGTCTTGAAAACCCCAAAAAGTCACTCCCTCTTTTAAGTCTGTCCAACACTCCTAAACCCACTTTGTCCTAAAAGTATTTGTCCTTGCAGAGAATAAAGATATCACCATTTACTCCAGACACAAAAACTGTAACTCTATTGTCTGTCCATTCTTCCCTATACCTAAATAAACCCCAATAAGGATGCATATACAGCTACTGCTTTTGTAAATGCCTGAAAACCTCAGTAAACAAGACCTGGGTAGGACTGAGATCAATCCTGAAGCCACAAATGCAGGGGTTACAAGAGAACAAAGTAGAAGGTCTACTTTAAAATAAAAACAAGCTATCTATCCTAAGTCTTACTTAAATTACTTGTAGAACAGTGATACAGTCAATCTAAAGTGTTTTGCACACTTTTCTAACAATGTAAAATTAAATGCATACTGTTTTCACATACTCCCATCCCTCCCTATTTTTCTATTTTAGAGAATGTTCCCATTTACTTACATTTGCTACAAATACTGTGCTTCCAAGTCTTCCAGCCTGTAATGCATGGATAATCTCATTTGGGATGTTAGGATTATTTAGGATACTGGGTGGGATATTAATCATTCCTGGGCCACCTGGTCCCATACCCATCCCACCAGTCGTAGCCATCACCTTTTGCATTGCTCTCCTTGCATGTTCACCATCAGGATCCTGAAAGAAGCACAAAGCGTTATAGCTTGAAGTAGGTTAGAATAGGCTTGCAGAAACTAGTGGAACTGCTGCCTTCACCACTACAGAGGCTCCCTTCTGCCGAGGTGCAGCTCAGCTCAGTGAAAGTTTCTGCCTGATATTCCAAAGTGCAATCCCCAGCAACAATCATTAAACAAATAAAATACAATAAAAAGGCTCTCAGTAAAGCACTGTAGCAGTGGTGGTAAAATAAAGGTCTATAGCCTTAACCCTCAAGATTGCTAAAGCAGTTCAAGGTCTGCTTGAACTCAAAGCCAGCCTACAAAGCTAAGTGAAGCCTTGTCTCAAAGTAAGTAAAAAGTTTCACGTAGGACTCTGTTACAGTCCAGTCTGACACTCCTTGCTGTGTACTCAGTAAGTCTCACTTTGGATACAACTTAGTAATGGCAGACCTTATCAAGCAGCACAGTATGCACCAGTCACTCCCATTTCCAACACCAAAGAAAAACAAGCAAACAAAACAACAAAACTGCAGAAACTAACAGTTTGAAAAGTATTTCTCAAATTAACAAGACAAAACAAACCACAGCAACCAGAAGAGTTCTAGAAGAGTAACAGTTCAGAACCAAAAGGCATAAAACTAAAAATCCAAAAACGATTTTGACTAAAATGAATAGGTAAGGGATAAAAGGATTGGCTGACCTGAGTTAAAAATTCCAGATTGAAACAAGGTCTTCAGGGGCATACAATGGTTGACTCTTACTATTAGAGTAACTTTGTAAAACTCATCAATGATTTTTCACAAAGTCTGAAATCACCATTCTATAATCCCAGGTTCCCCAACCCCTCAAGGGCACCAGTGCTAGCACTTAAGTACAGTCAATGCAGTGTATCAGCACCTAAAGAGAATTATGAAAATCTGATGCTGGCATGATTATCTTATTCTTATTTGTGTCTGTGTGTACATATGGGATATATAGCAAATGTATGTGAACATGCCTTGGAGCTGGAATTATACAGGCCGTTGTAACCTGTGTATTTCCCACTTGAGTGCTGGAAATTAATTAAATGCAGATCCTCTCTAGAAAAGCAACAAGCATCCCCAACCGCTGAGCCATCTTTCCAGCTTGACCCAATTCCTGAAGGCTGCCTCTTCAATTTACCATTAACACATAAGAACTGACTTACACCTAGCCATGTTTTCCTCTAAGTCCCAAATATGTTGTGTTCCTTCCAAAAGGAAAAGGTCTAGAAGAGTGGGTAAGGCAGCTGGAACCTGAGTTATAAATTAGCCTGGGATACACAGCAAAAAACTGTTCTCAGACATCTTAACACTGCTCCCTAGATATTCAGTCAAGAAGGTAAATATCTGACAGTTAATAAAACATCCTTCTATAGAAAAGAAAAAAAAGTATAGTGGCAATCTAGTAGGCACAAAGCCCTGGGTTCAATCTTTGCCACCACCAACATAAAAACCAAACAAAGAAACAAAAACCCCAAGGTTTAGATTTAATAAAAATGAATACATTCATTTTATAGCGTTCAAAGATGGATAGGAAGGTGGCTCAGTGGGTAGATGAACAAGCATCTATATGATACGGGAGCTCAGCTCCTCAGCCATCCGTGTAAGGCTGGGGGTGTGGGGCATGCTGTACTCCCAGTGCTAAAGGGAATGGAGAAACAGGAAGGAAGATCCCTGCAGCCCACTGGCCTGCCAGCCTAGCTTCAACAGTGAGCTCAGGCTCAGTGAGACCACTCACCTCAAAATCTAAGGTGGAGTGACTGAGGAAGAAAAACATTCACTACTAGTATGACCACCTGTGTACACAAGTGTACACAGCAAGTACATAGCACATACACAAAAATAAAGAGGCAAATGGCAAATGGACTGTGACACATCACGGCAATCCTAACACTTAGGAGGCTGAGACCACCAAAACTTCATAGCAAAATTCTATCTCAAAAACAAAACAAAACAAAACAACATCAAAAAAACAGAACAACTCAGATGGGCCAAGAATAATGTTCAGATTGGTGGATAAAAAGACTCCCTTATACAATTTCAATTCTAAAATCCAGAAGCTCGGGTTTTATATTTCTCAGACAGCAAGGATTGAAGAGTGGTAAGCTTAGGTTACTCAGGATCTGCTATTACAAAGTCACTATCTTCTTAAATTAGTAGCAATTAAGAGATAAAGAAAGTTCATGAGTTCAAGGCCAGTCTTGACTACAGGGTCTACCTCAAAAGAACAAAGAGCCAAATAAATAAAAAACAATAGGTATATGTCTACTTAGTACATTCTAGTCAAAGGCCATTCTTTTTTTTTTTTTTTTTTTTTTTTTGGGCTCTTTTTTTTCCGGAGCTGGGGACTGAACCCAGGGCCTTGTGCTTCCTAGGCAAGCGCTCTACCACTGAGCTAAATCCCCAACCCCGTCAAAGGCCATTTTTATCCTCATCAAACAATTATACCTTACTTTTTGAGTTGGAAATGTAATTCAGTAATAGTCTGTTTTCCTAGTATGTACAAAGTCTTGGGCTCCCTCACTAACACCAAAGGAAAGGGGAAAAAAGAGCTCACTTCTTTGACTTTCAGTGGCCTTCCACTCAGACTATGCTTGTTTAGAACTTCGGCAGCTTTTTTCATGCTCTCCTCCATCTTGAACTCAACAACACTATAAAAAAAAAAGCCAAAAACAAATGAATAAAACCAGTCTTACTTGGAAAATTGAACTTGGAAAATTCAAATGCCAGTAAGTATAAGTAAGTAATACTTACGCACATCCCTTTGAAAGAAGCCACAGACCAGTAAGATGAGCAAGGGGGAAAAAGAAAAAGAAAAAACAAAAACAGTAAATATCAACGACAGCTATGAACAAATTAAAGATATGATGTTTGTAACAAAAGTCAAGATTTTTTAAAAATTAATCCTTCTAAGGGGAAGCTGACAGAAGTGCATGACCTAGCCTTCCATGTAAAAAGCTGGGCTCCTTAATCTCCTTTTCCTACACATTATCGGCACTGCACTAAAACTAAGTTATAATGAGCAGACCTAAATCAGGTTCTCCAAGAAATCACACAAACTTTTGATCTGCTTCCCTCTGTATTCAATCAATCCTTACCATACTCCTACTAAATAAATCCATCCTCTCCATAAACTAAATTCATCCTTTGGATTATTCTAAGCCATTCTATTACACGACAGAGAATAGTTTATGTTCTCATTACACTAGGCCAATTTGAACATTCAGGTTTGTAATGTGTGGCTTACAGTTACTGGCACAAAGGCTACTTTTCAGAATCTTTGGTTCACACAACTTTCAAATCAGCAAACAACCGAGAGTAACATTTTCTAGACAAGAACACACTTTTACTTTAATTATACCACCACTAAAATTCCATGCATAATTCACACACAGCCAATTCCTGTTAAACAAAGAGACAATGCTGCTATTGGTCCCCAGTTATCCAAATTGGGCATCCAAACAGAATACCAGAAAGCTCTTTGGCCAGCCATTTGGAAAAGCGGGACTCCTGTTTGCAAGCCCCCTCCCACCCTACTGGAATGTTGGCAAAATCAAACATGGCTACAGTAACATGAGCACTCACTGCCTTCCTGATTTCATTCGAGTCCACGCCACCATACAGTTACATTTGTCATGTAGTAAATCCACAGAAGAAATTCTCTCAGACACTTACCCTTGACTTTCCTTCAGCGTCCATTAAGAGCTCCACGTATGTTACCTCACCAACTACAAATCAGTTTCCAGACGACACATAAACCAAGGGAGAAAAGCCAAGAAAACAATGGGAATTTAGAACAATCATCAGCAACCTTGTATGGAGCCTCTGCCTTATAAGAAAGCCCAGAAACACTCCATATTCTCTAAACCACCAAACTAGGCATTACAGGTGTGCAGTAAATAGGTGAAAACTCATTAACAATATGTCCTTGATTTTCCTCCCACCACAAGCACACTACTTCCACAGATTTCCATTATCAATTTCCCTGTCTGTAATGCTCACTCATGACTAGAGGCAATCCAAATCCACAGGAAAGAATTCTCCAAGATTCACTTTCAAGAAAAGGAAGATGTTTTTGCATCTTACCGGTGAAGTCAAGATAAATCGCACACACATCACAATGCCACTGAACTGAGCTCACATGCCACAAATACAAGAACATACCTATACATAAACCAAAAGGCATATAGACACAACTTCAGGGCCAGCTTTGTGTGTATAAACTGTTTAACAGTTCAGGTTTTTAGCCTAAATCATCTTGAAATTTCTAATATTAACAAGCAGCCTCTCATTTTGTACTGGGCTCCTCAAATTCTGTACCTAGATTTTGCATACAGTCCAAGACACCACGGTTTGGAAGAAGAATACTGGCTATACAATTGTTAAGTTAGAATAGTATCAAGCCTTATTCTTCCATTTTTAAAAATCTCTGTAAGAGGGTAAAAGTTTAAGTTTGGGGTTCAGTTGGCAACAAACAGTTAAACAGTACAATGAATCTAAACTACATGCAATGGAAAAAAGCAGATTTTCAAATTTTCAGTAGATTTTCCTCAAGGTTTGGATTGCCAATTCATGACCACCAGAACCAGATGTTAGAATCCATCTAAACAACCACCAAAATGGCTGCTGAACTTGAAGATGGCTCAAAGCATTAACTTGTAGAAAACAACATCTAAATCCAATCTCCAAAGTTTAAAAAAGAGAGATGGGGGAATTTCCTGGGAATCAACCCCACTCTTTCCTTAGAAGGATGATTAAAATCTTTAACACACTTAGGTTTAGCAGTGCTCAGGTTGGTCCTCTCTACTTACAACTCCTTTGTTCAAAGGATGTAAGAATTAGAATTTTTCAAATACAAAAACATTCAAATGGAAAACATAATTATTTCACAAACACAATGAACATTTTAAGGGTGTATTTATTAATGGAGTTGCAGTGTTTGAAGGCCACGTGTTCAAAGTTTAAACTTTATAGCCTCATCCTATCCTGAAATGTTACAAAACTGGTACTTTGCACAAAACAAGGAGAATCAGTGCAAAGGGGGGGAAAAATAAAAGGAGAAGGGCCATTACATTTGACTCTGAGTACATACTTTATGCGGGCAAACAAAAAAACTGATCATAGTCAAGTGACAGTTGTACAGGTTGGTTTTATGTTATCCTTACAAAAGTTTAAACAGTTCCAAAACTCCATGACCACTTCTAAAGTCATTTTAAAAAGCCATTTATTTCAACAGCAGCAGCCATTCAATGACCAACAGCTCTTATCTCCACTGATGAAAATGCCTAGTGTCAAACCAGTGAAGAAATTCCAAGTTTATTTCCTACCAGCTGTGACTACTGCTCAATGACCTTAAATAAAAGAATCACTCTATCAACCTCAAGACAACTTTTAAGTTTGTCAGAATCCAAGGACTGTTACGTTTGAAATTTCTAGCTTGTGTCCAAAGACACTTTACCCAAAACAATGTTATTACAACCTAGAAAACAACAAAGTCCAAAGCAAACTTTTTCCACAATCATAACCATTTAACAAAATACCAAGTTAAGAAAATTTCAGCTTTTCCCATTTGACATTCTAGTAATGACACACATCCAGCTTCAATTCTGTGCACTAAAAATTTGATTTAAAAATTATATCCCTTAGAAATATTTTCTCTGTGGCTCAGAAGTATTTCTAAACTGAGGTACAATCAGCATAATCATGCTCATCCCAAGTTAGGAACATTCCCATCTTGATACACTGAAAAACTTCATCTGGTTACTCTTAGGGAATCTGCCAACTGCTTGTAATTCACATCTACAGAGGTAGACAATCATGAAAGCTTTAAAAAGGCTGATTCATCTTTTGTACTAGTATGTAGTTAGGAGGTAAGTTAAGTGACAACAGCAGCCACACAAGTGAACTCAAAAGTTGATGAAATATGCTATAGCTCTTTGATCACCAACATGGATAAAACCCACAGAATCCCAAGATTCTGTGACTTCTAAGACAAGTCTATTGTACCCTTAAATGTCAATTATCTAAATAAAAGACTGAAAAAGAAATAAAAAGAATAAAGAAACTAAAGCTTTACTGAAGAGAATGCAGATGTGTGCTTATGTACTAGGGATTGAACCTAGGATCTTTCTTTCATCTTTTTTTTTTTTTTTTGCAATCTGTGTTTGTATCTTTGTGAGATGGGGTGGGTATTCATGGCACCATTGTGGAGGTCTGAGGACAACCTTAGGTATAGTCGTCCTTGCCTCCCACATTAAGGCACTCTCATTTTTGCCTCTGCATACACTAGTATAGCTGACTTGAAAGCTCTAAGGATTCTGCCACAATCTCATTGTAGTGAGATTACTGTAAGGTTGTGAGGATTCAAGATAAAGTCTTATGCATGTACAGCAAACACTTTTACCTACAGAACCAGTCCATGGTTTTTTTTTTGTTTGTTTTGTTTTTTGTTTTTTTTTCCCGGAGCTGGGGACTGAACCCAGGGCCTTGCACTCGCTAGCGCTCTACCGCTGAGCTAAATCCCCAACCCCTAGTCCATGTTTTTAAAACAAGGTCTCATGTAGCTCAGACTTGCCTCTAAATGTAGAATCCTCCTGTGTTCACCTTCTAAGTGCTGGGATCACAGGGGTGTGCTAGGGGATATGTACATGAAAGAAAGCAGGACACACTGTTGAACATGCTCTTTTGTATAATAATGGTCAATACTCAATCTAAGAGAAAACTGCATAGATTAAAGGCCCAGTCCAGAAAAATTTCCCTGTAAAGACAACTTCAGTTGGGAGCCCGCCTTTAGCCCCTTGGAGGAAGGTGGATCTCAAGGCCTCAGTGGTACCTGTCTCCAAAAAAAAAAAAAAAAAAAAAAAAAAAAGACAACTACCTATAGTAAAGACCACAGAAGAAGAAAGCTTCACAGGCTGTACTCCTGGAGCTCAACAGCACTACTTAAACATCTGAGTACTTGGTTTGCATAGCAGGCCTTGCAAAATAACAGCTCAATTTCCAACAGGAAAATATGAAGAATAGACTGGGCAGGAACTTCATTTAAATTGAAAGCAGTTTTGTCTCATTCAACCCACAATGCAAATTATTACAAAGGAGAGGTTTGCTGTTGGACTACTTCTGCCCTCTGGGCCTCAATTTTCTGTCAGCAGCAATCTGAAATTTACTCAAAGTGACGATCATTAAATAAGAATGGAAGGATTAAAGGCTTAAAGAAGTCTTAGCTTATACAAATTAAACTGACTGCTGCTAAACTAGGATTTGAGAGTAAACTGTATCACTGACTTTTCTTTCTTCCTCAAACTGGGCATAGTGTTTATTCACCAGTGCAGCTAAGTCCAGCCAGAGTGGCAGCTGCCCCACCTCCACACTGCTTGCTCCCTAGGTAGACCAAGAAATAAGAAGCTCAGAACCCAATTTTCTTCATTCTGAGAATTTTAATGTCTCTAACTAACCTTACACATTAAGATGCCAAAACCAAAACCAAAACCAAAAAAAACAGAAACAAAATAAAACAAAAACCTCCACATATTTGTTTAAAAGAAATCTTCATTTTTGGTACTCAAGCCCTATAGAATCCCATATTCTGTTGTAATTCATCTAAGTAGCTGTGGATGAAAGTTACTTTCAAACATAGTTCTGGAACCTCTAATTTAAATTCATGTAAAAGTGGTTCCCTTTTTTATTTTTCCAATCCAAGAACTCTCTAGCACCACAACCATTACCCCCATTAAAAAAGATACTTAAGTTGTGAAAGTCATCTGTCACCCTAGCACTTGGAAGACTAAGGCAGGAGGGATCAAGAGTCTGAAGCAAACCTGGGATGAGAACCTGTCTCGAAAACAAACAAACAAACAAACAAACAAACAAATAAAGTTGTACCTTAATCTAGGAGCTGTACTGACAGGAGTTGAACAAAACAGCAACATGGCTCAGAGGAAAACAATGCTTTCCATACACCTTGTTTTAAAAATGGGTAATAATGGGCTGGAGAGATGGCTCAGTGGTTAAGAGCACTGGTTGCTCTTCCAGAGGTCCTGAGTTCAATTCCCAGCAACCATATGGTGGCTCACAACCATCTGTAATGGAATCTGAAGCCCTCTTCTGGTGTGTCTGAAGACAGCTACAGGGTACTCATATACATAAAATAAATAAAAAATATATATACATACATACATATGTACATATGTATATATAAAGGGTAATCCTCTGACTTCACCATTAGTACCAATCACCAAACAAGTTCTGCACCATTTTTTCCAAGGGGAATGTGCAAGTGACCAGGTTTTTACCAGACCATTAACAGACTGTCCTAAAATGCTGATAAAGTGCTAAAATTAAACACAAAATATATACGCTTGATATCATAGAAAGGGAAGTCCAGAAGTCAGGAAAGGGTACATGAGATGCTATTACCAGTACTGTTGCCCTTCCTGTCTTGTTCCGAGAGGCTGCAACTAAAGACAAGTTCCAACGGTAGAGACTGGAAGTAAAGATAACTAATCCTAGTTCTTTTTCCAGGAGGACATAGTTTTATCAGGGTAGAATGCAGATTGGGAAAACTCCTTTCATTGTGTCAGTCTAACCTGGTCACTTGCAGTCTAATCTGTTTAGTTGTGGTTGCTAAGAAACAAATCTTCAGTTTAAGTACCTTTATCTGCCACTCAAGCTTTTCAAAACTTAGGGTTTTCTGACAACACATTATGCCTTTAATCCCAGCACTGCAGAGGCAGAGGCAGAGGCAGCTGTATCTCTATGGCTACCATGGTCCGTATAATAAGCTCTAGGACATTCAGCTACAAAGTGAAACCCTGTTGTGAGAGTGAGGGTGTGTGTGTGTGTGTGTGTGTGTGTGTGTGTGTGTGTGTGTGTGTGTGTGTGAGAGAGAGAGAGAGAGAGAGAGAGAGAGAGAGAGAGAGGATAAATAAGAGACAGGAAATAACACGTTTAAAAAAAATCAAACAAGGACATTTTAAGCCATTTATTTATATATATAAATGTCTTTAAACTCCACTGAATCTCAACACCACTATAGAAAAATTAACCTTTCTCTTATGAATCATTTTATTCCCAAGCTAATACTGCTAATTTTTTATACAGCAGAATCATTAGATTGTACTGGGGAGCTCTAAACAAGAACATTTTAATGTTCAATAAAAACAAGATTTACTGCACACCTGTAATTCTGAGTTACACCACCAAAAGTACACTGAGAGGGAGAAGCACCCATATCCATGGCAGTATGCCAGGGGAATATGAGAACCAGTTTGGAAGGATCTGAATAAATCACCAGGCTGGCTCCACACTTAATACAGGACAAATAGTAAATTGAGGTGAACTGCTTCTACATCCAGAAACGTCATGGCTGCAACTTTATGGCTTCCAAAACTTAATTACTGAATGGTAAAGCAGTAAAAGTATCACCTACTTTATCCATCATGTCCCAAAACTGGTTCACACACTCCTAAAAATGAAAAGTAGGTTGGCCTGCAATCTCTTACAAAACTCTAACAATTGCATTTTCAAAGCCACATTCCTGGTTCTTGGAACTACTATACCTTAATTATCAATGGAGATAGCAATTCAGTGGTTCAACCAAATCACAAAAGAACACAAATTTGAGGTTTATTCCAAAAACTAATTCAAATGAGATCCAACTGTACTATACAAAAATTCTAAGCTTGTATTAAAGCAGCAGTCCCATAGAACCAAGAACACTGTATCTGGGATGCCACATGACACTTCCTTCAGACAAAAGAAACTTCACTCTTGCTCTAGAATTGGCAGGAATGATTTGGCTGACCAAGGCAAGAAACAAATCTCACACAGGAGCAGCACATGTGACTGAAGGCTCACAGTGCCTAGTGCTTCTTGCATGTCACGGTCAACTTAATTGATAGAATAATGATGGCGGTAGCCACTCAGTTTCAAAACTCAATGCTGGGGCACCAGTACACACACCAAAAGGGCCATCCAAGTGTTACCCTTGTCACTAAGAATTAACCATTCAACAAATCAAACTCAAACTTCTCTTCATTATGAATGCTCCAGAAAACCAATTCCTTTCAGTCCTTCAAAGAAACTCCATTAAGGGTGATTTGATCCTAGGTTCCCTTGGGAGAGAGGAGCTGCTCAAGGCATCCTATCTTATCTAAACCAGGACCCAGCAATCTCTTCAGTCCCGAGAGCCACCATCAGGGATAAGAATCATGAAGGAAAGGAGGACAAAAGCAAACAGAGTGCAGGAGAGGGCGACGCTCCAGCGTGCAGAGACACTTGGTCATTTGTCCCGTCTTAGGCCAGAATTTGGATGCCTGGGCTGGGACACCATACACCCTTTAAGGCACCACATGCACAGATGATCTGAGATCTCCCATTGCCAATCTCTGACTCCGGAGGAGAGTTCACAGTTCAAACAGAAAGTCCTGTTGCAGAGTTTGAAATCTGAGCAGCATACATTCCAGGCACTATATTTTGATTCCAGGAGGATACCCACAAAATTTAAAACTATCTCCTAATCAGACTTTTAAAAAACTTTAAAAAATTAAACACACACATACATACACACACACCCCAAAACAACAAATAATGTGAAGAATTTGATACATTTCCTTAACATAAAAGCTCCCCTCTCTGACTGACGTCCCAATAACCATATTAAGCCAGTAAAATCATTTGTAGGTCAAGGGACCATATAAATCACCCTATTGAACACATAGTCATGATCACATAAAATGGATGGGAGGATTGAGGGATAGCGCTAAACCTGAACAGAACACATGCTCTTCCTAGAGCAGCTTCCACTGACAAAAACCAGGAGATAGCCACAGAGAAGATGACACATTGACCTTCTTACCCTACTTCACCACCAGTACCATTACCTTTTTCTTTAACCAGGTCTTTAAGTGACTGCCATTTCACATCAAAAGGTATATTTGTAATGAAGGCTCTGTATCTTTTAGTTGGGTTTGCATATGGCTCAAAGCGATTGCCTCCTCTTTTTATGTTTTTCTCCTTCCTCTTCTCATTCTGAGTAGGTCGTTCTTCACTGAATTCAAGAGAAAAAAAGTTTTTCAGTTAATACAAGGAAAAGCCACTATTTGTCATACCAAATTTATTATCCCACACAGTTTTGTATGACATGGTCAATGCTGGTTTTGATTTGTAATACAGCAAATGAAGGATGGAGACAGAGCAGATATCTGCAATTATGCATTCCCTAAAGTGTACCCCACTCCTGAATTGGACATAGTGGCATAGTGGCATTCCTAACACCCAGAAAAAGGAGTCAGAGTCAGCCTCAGTTACATGAGAACAAACCTTCCTACCTATCATCAACCCATCTTCAAGAGAAAAGTGCTATCCTAGGCTTAGGTATGGTGTTCTTTATGCTAACACAGAGTTAGCAGAAAGTGAGGCAACTGCCCAGGAATGAGGGGTGGGGAGAGGGGACGACTGTCACCTAAGTTTACCAAACACAACACTATCTGCCAAAGCAACTCTCAATGTTTCTTGACAGATAACATGTTAACTAAAGTTCGTAAATTATATATCAATCCATTTGTCACCATCCACCAGAGAATTATGGATAGAAAGGTATTTAAATAACTCAAATTTTTCTCAGACATACTCAAATGCAGATTATAACAGGTAGTATATCACAAAGTTGATAATACACCCAATGCTATTTTTTCATTTGTCACAAGACTAATGAATATTTTCTTCCCAAATCCTTATATACAATTTTTTTAAAAATATTACTTTAATCTATGCATAATGTTTTTTTTGTACTACATGCTTGTCTGGTGTCCCAGGAGGACAGAAGAGGGTGTCAAATCCCTCTGGAACTGGAATTACTGATATATCTGAGCTGCCACATTTGATTAAACTCAGGTCCTCTTAACCATTGAGTCATTTCTCCAGATCTGTAACATTTAATTCTGAAAGTCCCCCTTTCAAGCAAATAATACAAAATGTACTCATAGAAAATTTTTTTGTTTTGTTTTGTTTTTTTGAGACAAGGTCTCACTATGCAGCCTTGTATGGCCTAGAACTGGCTATGTAACCAGGCTGGATTTGAACTCTGCCTCCTAAGTGCTGAGTTATAGTTTGTGCATGTATGTGCTTGAGTACTGATGCTGTTTGGAATGTATGTGTGTGGTAAAAAGGAGACAGCTATTGGGAGTCAGCTTTCTACTTCCACCATGTTTGTCCTGCACCTTTAATCACTATGTCTGAGCCATCTCACTGGCCCTTTATAGGCATCGTTATCATAAATACTCCAAATCCGGAAAGTATTAAAAATTAGATTGATAAAGTACCTGAAGCAAATTTTAAAATGACATTATATGATTATCTGTATGTATTATATAACACCTTTTGGCTGTTTTTGTGAAAAATAAAAGCAATATTCAAGAAATTAAAAATTCAGCTGGGCAGTGGTGACTTATGCTTTTTTTTTTTTTCTTTTTTTCGGAGCTGGGGACCGAACCCAGGGCCTTGCGCTTCCTAGGTAAGCGCTCTACCACTGAGCTAAATCCCCAGCCCCGTGACTTATGCTTTTAATCCTAGCAGAGACAGGCAGATCTGAGTTGGAGGCCAAGTTGGTCCAGAGACGGAGTTCCAGGGTATAGTATATCGGTCTCATTTTCTTTATTAACTTACAGTTGTTTTTGTGTGTGCTTATTTGCAATCCATATTCTTTGGTAAGATGTTGACAAAACTTTGTCCTTTCTTTCCTTAAAGAGAAAGTCTCATTCAGCCCAATGTAGCCTTAAACTTTAGCCAAGGATGATGAAGTCCTGCCTCTGCCCCTCTAGTGCTGAGGTGACAGGCCCACACCACTACATCTACCACTCCTGACTGTTTTTAAACTTCAGGTTTTTGGGCTGACAAGTTAGCTAATCAGGTAAGGTAAAAGCACTTGGCACCAGGTCTGATAAGCCAAGTTCAGTCCTTGGAACCCACATGGTGGAAAGAAGCTGTCCTCTGACCTACATAATTAGTCCATTATTTTATTCTGAATTTCACTAACATATTTTAGATGTATGTACTTTACAGACACACAGTTCACTTTTAAAAGAAATCATCTTTGCATGCCATTTCATGGTCTGGGGATAGGGATGAGGGTTAGTGTTTGGCAGTCAGTCCTGAGGATTAAATACAGGTTTTGCACATCTTAGGGAAAACTGTATCTTCAGCTCTTTATTTTTAGATTTGAACTGGTCTGAACTGTCTCTTACTGCCTCAGCTTCCTAGACAGATATTCTTGTTATCCTATACTCTGAATTTCAGGATGCTTAGAGGCATCCTGACTCTACTCAATAGCTAACAGTTAACAACTCAATCCTCTGTTAAGATTCCCAAAGGAAAGGAAGGGAATCCATTGAGAACCAATGGCATACACCTAAGGGAGAACTGATCAAACATGTCAGGAGTATCACGGAAAAGTAATTACAATGTTACAAAGTGGGGTTAAGAAGAACTGGAGCACTTATCTGGCTAACAAATGACACCAAACTTGTCCCCAGGACAAGGAAAAAAGAGAATAGAAAGATAATGATGATAATATATGCTCTTGGCTCTACCTACTGAGTACTGGGACTACTGGTATATACCACCCAGCCTGGGTTAAATTTACACTTTCTTTTCATGTTTTTAAAACTTTCTAACACATACCAGTAGTTTGACTTGTAACCTTAACATAAACTAACAAATCTGTAATCTTTCAAAGAAACAGCAGACACAACAGGCAGATCTAGTTAAGGCAGCTAATCTATTTTAATATATGGCTCTCAATTCCAAACTGTCAAAGAAAATTAGATCCTGACACCCAGTTAGCTAGCTACTCAAAGTTCTAATCAAGCCCAATAAAATAATCTTTTCAAATAGTGTAATAAATTGCTGTATCTCATAATATACTGTTAAGACCTAAAACATGTTAGGTACCTACAAGACATTAAATCAACATTTGTTTAATACAACTTTGGAACTGCTTTATGTGTTGCTTGAAAATTGACAATTTATCAAGTCATTGTTCTGCCACACTAAAATTATACTACATACAAAGGTCACAATTTATATACACTAAATGCCTTTATACAATTTTATATAAGCCATGAAGGACTGCTCTATCCAGTATACTAAAACAGTATCAAGCCTGGCATGGTAATACATGCTTTTAACGCCAGGACTCAGGTGGAGTTCTGAGCTCCAAGCCAGCCTGGACAATGAGTTCTAAAACAGCCAGGATATATAGAGAGACCCTATCTCAAAACAACAAAAACAGAAAACAAACAAACAAAACACCTACTGACACCCTAACATCTCTTATGTCTTCATGATACTCCCATATACAATTCCTACTCATATTATTTCTGGAATTTCTCAACATATGGGAAATCTCAATACTCTGAAATTCTGATCACATTTTCTGAGATAAAATGCATCTTCCCCCTCGAAAACAATCTCTTATAATTTGGAGGGTTTTTTTTAAAAAATATTTATTTATTTACTTATTTATATGTAAGTACACTGTAGCTGTCTTCAGACACACCAGAAGAGGGTATCAGATCTCATTACAGATGGTTGTGAGCCACCATGTGGTTGCTGGGATTTGAACTCAGGACCTCTGGAAGACCAGTCAGTCTAACCACTGAGCCACCTCTCCAGCCCTAATTTGGAGGTTTTAATGGTACACTATTCTAGGTACGGATTCTCCCCTTATCAAAACACATAATAAGGTCCGTTTCCAGTGTGACTACTAGCCAACCAACATAGCCTGTATCCACAGTAGCACACAGGCTTGCTTTGAGAATCAACAAGAACTAGTCAAGCAGTGAGTGTATACTCTCAGAATTCAGGAATAAGAAGCTGGGAAGTAGGGTAAATTAAGAGACCAATCTACTAGTGTTTCAGACCAACCAAAGATACATAAGATCTTGCCTTTAAAATAAACAAAACCAAAACCAGCAGGATTGTGATGTTTCTCTGTGAATTCCAGAAATACATAGAAAAACCATTTTAAATCCCTCCCATCCAAAACAAACAAAAAACAAACAAACAAAGTGTAACAACATTTTTTGTTGTTAATAAACATCTTCCAGGCATGGTAGAGGACATCTTTAATTCCAGTACTGGGAGGCTGATGAAGGAAGATTTCTTGAGTTTAGAACAACATGATTTAGTTTAAAGCAAACATGATCTATACAGTGAGACCCTGCCTCAACAAATATAAATTAGCAAGCTGTTTCTATTTCTATTACTATGACTACAAAAAAATACTAAGACAAGAAGCAAGTTGGTATATGTCAAGAGCAAAATATGTAAGGAGCAGTACTGTGAATAACTAAGAGCTAGAGTCACATATCCAAGCCTAAATAATACTCTCATTTATAAGTGGAAGCTACTACTAAGTCACAATGAAAAGAATTAGCACACAGCACACCAATAATAATTTTGAGAGGTGTAAAAAGGGAGACCTGTTTGCTCCTAGCCTTTTACACTGTCTCTTAGGGGGTTTTAAAACATTCCAACCAGTGTTCATCACTGAAGAAACCTAAGCACTGAACTCACTACAAACTACCACAGGGACAGTTCAGTTTTAACTAATACTGCAAAGCAGTGTAATATTACAATCCATCTGGGAAACCCTTGAAGAGAGGGAAAAAAGGTAAAAGCAAGCTTATCTTTGTAGGCTGGTATCTGTTTCCGTAGTCAATAAAAAAAAAAAAAAATTAAAGGACAAAGTAACAGCAAAGCTCTGACAGCACAAACCCAAATAATACAGAGCTTCCATTTCTAATCTTGAGCTAACAATCTAATGTGCCTCAAAAGTACTTTTCACCAAATATACAATCACTTTTAGAAAGTACAGCAAACAGAGCAGAGCATGATGGTACACATATGTATTCATAGCACTCGGGAGACGGAAGCAGCAGGATTCAAGGCCAGCCTGACCTACAGAGTGAAATGCTGTCCGAAAACCCCAAACAATGGGGCTGTAGAGATGGCTCAATGGCTAAGAGCACCGATAGCTCCCAACTTCCTGTAACTCCAGCTCCTGGGCTCTTTCTGCCTCCAAGCACATACAACACTTAAAAATAAAAAGGTTTTCATTAGGTATGTAGCTCAGTTTTAGAGTGCTTGCCTAGCATGCAGGAAGTCATCAGTTGATCTCTAATATTAAAAACTAAATAAATGGGCTAGAAATTTCCTCCAGTAACAAAATACCCATTACTTGGTAAATACTTTATTAACAAGTGTTTAAGTACTCTCAAAGTCCTAAAACCTCCCTTACAAATTTGATGCAAAACAAAAATTCAGAGACATGGGCGTCAGATTTTATAACCAAAATGTTTCTTCAGACCTTCTCAAGCTGGTATATTGATATATGAGTATGAAAAGGGTTCCACAAGAGCAGAATCTTGTTTTCCTCCTTGAAGAGAACTTTTTCTGGGCCCAGAAAGAATGCCCTGTAAATGGAATCTAGGGACTTTGGAGTGACAGGCCATGCTATGTTTTCATCCCTCTTTTTCAGAGTCTGGGACTAGCTCAATTTCCCATTGACTGAATGGCAACCTAGACTGATCTCACTCTTTATAGCCTGGCCACACTTTGCATTTTGAATCCTGCAGCTCCAACTCCTTCCAAAAGGCCAGGACTCTTCAGGCCGTGCTAGGACACTTATAGAAAAGCAAACCAAGGTCCCTAGACAGACCTCCAAACAAGATTCCAAAAAAGGGATGATGACGCCTGACTATTCTAATTTCTGAAACCCCGAAGTGGTGCCTCCACCCGCACACTTTATGTCTTGTTGCGTTGCTAAGGATGAACACTGAGCAAGTAAAGCGGGGATCATTTCTCCCCATTGATACCAACTGCGCACTTTAGGAAGTAGGGATATAAAGAGGCAGAACTCCAGTCCCGGTGCCCGAGTTCATTCTGAATAAACAATTCTTGCAGGATGAGGGGAACACCGGGGTCTCGGAACCCCGCAAGGATGGCCGTGTAGACACCTTCGCGCCGCCGTTTGCTGACCGTACACGTGACGCCCCGCTCGCGCACGCCTCCCGCCCCTAACTTCTTAGACCTGGGAAACCGAGACAGAATATTTCCACAACCATGGGTTGTATGTTGGGGGTTGAAACCACTCGGTCCTAATGGCTCAACCCTCGAGACCCCAGTGAGAGGTGCAGCGGGCCTTGGGCTCCCGCAGCCTGCGCGCCATCACTGCTCCAAGAGTAAAATACCAGGCCATAGGCCTGAGGCCTCGACGACGCGCGCAGACAGGCAGGAGGCTGAGGCAGCTGAGGCAAGCGCTGTCGACAGGGGGCGATCCGGGAGGCTCTCCTGGCTTCGTCGTCACAGCCTCGGCCGCCCCCAACTCTCGGCAGGGAAAAGGCCTGCGCAGACGCCGCGCCGCCATGGGAGAAGAGAAAGCGGCCAACAGACCTAACGGAGCTGCGAAGTAGCCTGGCTGGAGTTAGAGAAGGATAAATTGCTGATAAAATACTCACCCCTTCGGGACCGGAGCTCCGTTGCCGCTCGGCACGCAGGGCGCGCCGCTCTCTTCCTCCATTTTGGGCTCTGTCGCTGCCACTTCGGCCGCCGCTTCGACCCCTGCCGCCATTTTCTCCGCGTCTGGGCTTTGTGTGAGGGATCCGGCTGTGCTGATCTGCGCCTGCGCACTCACGTGACCCCGAACGACCAGTAACGCCTGCGTGTGCGACGATCGGCTCCCGCTTCCTGCTCATCTCTAGCCACGCCCCCTGGACGGCAGACCACGCCTCCTCGAGTGGCAGCCCTCGCCTCCCAATGCCCGCGGAGACAGTTTGGGTCGTGGGACAGGGGGAGAGATATGTATCGCTCTTTCAAATTTATAATAGGAGCGCACATATTGACCTAGTCGTTCCAGCTTACTTTATATCTTTCTCTGTTTTTCTTTACTCATTAACTTTCTTGAGGCAGGGTCTCACTATGTAGCCCTCCAGCCTCTCCCTACTTATCAAGTGCAGAAATTAAAGGCATGCACCACCACGCCTGGCTATCATGTATTTTAAGTTTGTTTGGGGTTTTATTGTTACTGAAAGAGTGAGTATCTGAGCTGCCCACCTACTCCTCTTGAGTGCTAGAATAATAGGCTAGGGGAACTGTTTGTTCAGTGTTAGGAATCAAACCCACTTACTTGAATATGCTAGACAGTCTACCAGCTTCAATCCCTGACCCTATACTGTACTTTTATCATATTCAACTCCCATTACCGTTTTATTCCCCCCTCCTCATTTCCACTGAACCTTTTTTCCAAGTTCCACCACATACTTCCTTGTCTTTGTTTTATGACCTACTAAGTTGGGTTCACTAGCAAGACCATGGATTAGGGGTTTTATTTACCAGGGCAACTAAATAGATGGCTACAACACTGAAGAAAATGACACCTCTTTCCTCCAGCAACTACTGCCAATAGGTTTTCAGGGAGGGATGAACCACCCCCAACATGATGGGGTTCTATCTTGTGCAAGTAGCCACACGTGCTGTGACAACAGCCATGGCATGTCAAGGAGATATCAGCTTTCCTTAAATGGAGCTGGGCAGAAAGATAAGGAAAATTATGTTGGCAGGAATTATTTTTATTGGGGAGGGGAATGATTGAATACAGGCTTTGAGCATGCCATGGCTTGCAGGTAGGAGTTGATTTTCTCTTTCCACCAGGTGGGTTCCAGTAATCAAATTTAGATTGTCAAACTTGGCATCAAACACCTTTACCCACTGAGGCAAAGCCAATCCTGTATGCGGAATTCTTGACAGGTTAACATCAAAATAAAACTCTCCATGCAATTCAAAGCATTAGAAGAGATGTATAACAGAAACCTCCCTCCCACCCCCTTTTCCCTGCCTCCTCTTTTCCCCTTCTTTCCCTCCTTCCCTTCCTCCCTCCCTCCTTCTCTATCTCTCCTTGACATCATGTCCTGGAGCAGTCCTACATCCCAAAGCTATATGAGAAGTAGGTACCAAGCTAGGTAGGCCAGAAGAGTGAAGATGCTTATGTGTGATTATGTAAGGTTTTTCATGGATATCACCAGTCACCTAATGTCTGATCATCTCAGCTCTGTTCCTCAATCATATTGTTTCAGCCAAGAAGTCTCCTGATCTGTTCTTCCTACAGGCCAAACAGATTCCAGTCTCTGAGCCTTTGACTTCTGAAAAACTGGCTTACCCTTGAGCTTCCTTTCAGGGCAGCAAGATATTGTTTTTATGTTCCATGGTACCCTCATCCCATGGATGAGCCTACATACTAGGCAAGAGATGGGTGCAGAAAACAACAGGAAAGACCAAACTGTACTGGATCTACTGGGATGATGAGACTACTGTTCTGAGGCTCAGTTTGCTCATCTGGAAGTAGGGTTAATGAAAGACTACTGCCAGACAGTAGTGGTACCTGCCTTTAATTCCAGTACTTGGGAGTCATAGGAGGTGGATAACTGTGAGTTTGAGGCCAGCCTAGGCTACAGAGTAAGTTACAGGACAGCCAAGACTACACAGAGAAACCCTGTCTCAAAATAAATTTAAAAAAATAATAAAAAATATAAATAAATAAATAAAAATGCTCCTCAGAAACCACCATTCAGGGCTGCCCTGGGCATTAAAGGCAGGAAAATGCCTAGAGTCCTGGGCTGTTACCTAACTCAGCATGCAACAAGAGCTCAAAAGTGAGCTAGCCAGGTATGGTGGCATGTACCTATAATCTCAGTAATCCAGAGGCAGAGGCAAGAGGAGTACCACAAATTTGAGGACAGCACATTTACATTATTCCAACTAAAAAGAGAATGAGGAACAACAGAAGGTGTTATTACCACAGCCACAGTCTACATCTTTCCTGAGTCTGCCAGGGTATAGAGCACAAAGCTTACCACTGGGTAACCCCAGCTCCTAAAGCTATAGAACTTCAGATAAAGTTTTCATATGCTGGGCCTCTGTCTTCCCGCCTTTAAAAATTGACATAGAAATATGTTCCTTCCCCAGAGAAGAGGGGAGATATGAACAAGCTCGGAATTTGGTCTCATCCATGGTAACCCCAGACTGGTATAGAGTATTACCATTAGTTATTATATGGGATCTGGCAAATTGGAAATACAAAGTACATGAAAATTGTCCTTACCTTTTTTCTTTTGGAATGAAACCAGGACCTCCCATATGCTAAGCATATTTTGTACCATTGAGCTACAAACATAGCCCTTGTAGACTGTCAAGCCTTTTTTATTATTTTTTGTTGTTGTTTGTTTTGTAGTTGTTACCATTGTCATCACTATTGTTTGAGATAAAATATTTAAGCTGTTCTAGAACTCCCTATATAGACCAAGCTGGCCTTGAACTCGAAGAGCTCCCACTGCCTCGGCCTCCTAGCTGGAACTAAAGGTATATGCTACCTCATGCAGCTTATTTTATCTTCTTAAGATATGATCTCATTATGCAGCCCTGGGAAGTCTGGAACTTGCTATGTATTTCAGGCTGCCCTCAAACTCACAAAGATCTGCCTGCCTACCTCTAAATCTGTGTACTGGATTAAAGATATGTACCACCACAACAGGCCCTTTGTGATTTATGTGTGTGGGTGTTTTGCCTGCCTGTGTGTCTGTGCACCATGTGTATACTTGGTATCAGTGGAGACCAGTAGAGCATGTTGGATCCCCTGAAACTAGAGATACAGATTGTTGTCAGCCATTACATGAATCCTGAGAATCAAACCCAGGTCCTCTTCAATAAAAGAACAGCCTAGTGCTCTCAACTACTGAGTCATTTCTCTAGCACACACTCCCCCCACTTGTTTTATTCATAAAGTAATTTGTTGCTGAGTATATCACTCCATGACAGATCATTTCCCCAGAATATGTGAAGATCAAATTCAATCCCCAGTAGCATTTTAAAAATATATGTGCATATAAATAACACAAACACATAGTGTAAGTGTGTGTGCACGCGCGCACGCGCACACACACACACACACACACACACACACACACACACACACACACACAGCCGGGAATGCATACCTTTAGTAATACTGCAGGACTCAGAAGGTAGAATCAAGAGAATCTCTGAGTTCCAGCCTGCCATAGCTACTTAGAGACCCTCTGTGTATCTGTGTCTGTGTGTATATGTTTCTCTGTGTGTGTGTGTGTGTGTGTGTGTATGTTTCTGTGTCTGTGTGTACTAAAATTATATTTAAAACTTTATTTAATGATCCTAGAAGTCTAACCCAGAACTTTGTCTTTGTTATTCAAGTACTCAATCACTGAACTACATCACTAGCTAAAATAACTTTTAAAGCTCATTTATTGTGGCTAGAGAGATGATTCCATGGTTAAGAGCACTTGCTGTTCTTAGAGAAGACAGAGGTTCTTTTTCTAGCCCATGTCAGCTAACCACCATCTGTAGCTCTATCTAGTTCCAGGGAATCTCTTGCCCTCTTCTGGCTTCCTTAGGCACTGCACGCACATGGTACACTCACTTATATGCATGGAAAACAAAAAACTCATACACAAGAATGAAATCTTTACAAAATATTTTTAAAAGATCATTCACCATAAATCCTGCCCAGGCCAGTGAGGTGGTTCAATGGGTGAGTGCACTTGTGCAAACCTGATAGCCTAAGTTTGATCCCTGGAGCCGATATGAAGGTTCAAGGAGAGACTCTGCTTTTCTAGTAAGGTTTCTTCTGACCTCTCCAGCAATAACAATAATAAATAATTTAAAAATACTAATAACTAAGCTAACCCCATTTCCTGTTCTTTGACTTTTTTCTCCTCCTGTATGGGTATGTGCATGCCTGTTTATACCTGTGCATGTACATGCAGGGGCCAGAGGCTAATGGTGTCTTCACTCGTCTTCTCCACCTTATACACTGTCAAGGTGTCACAATTGTACTCAGAGCTTTACCCATAAGGTTAGGTTAGCTAGCCAGCTTGCTACTAGGATTTCCTAGAGGACAGAAACACACACACTTCTAATCTCTACAGATTACAGAGATGGGAGGTCTTCACGCTTGTGTACCAAGCACTTTAACCACTGAGTTGTCACCTAAGGCCCTGCACGCTATTCTTTATTAAAAATAAACAAACAAACAACAAACAAAACCTCTGACTTTACTTTTTCTTTAGGCTTCCATGACTGTCAACTTGACAGATCTCGAGTCCCCTGTGAGGAGACTCTCTGGGCATGACTGTGGGGATCATCTTGATTGTACTGATTGCTATAGAAATACCCAACTTAATTGTACCTTGACTTCCTCACCATGAGGGACTGTACCTGGAGGTGTGAGCTAAAACTAAATGTTTTCTCCCTTAAGTTACCTTTTTTAAAAAAATGTATTTTATGTGTATCGGTATTTTGCCTGCATTTGTGTATATGCCCCATATGTGAGCAATGTCTGTGGGAGTCAAAAGAAGGCACTGGATCCCCTGAAACTGGAGTTAGAGACAGCTACAAGCTGCCACAGGAGTACTAAGAATTAAACCCCAGTCCTTTTCAAGAGCAGCCAGTGTTCTAAACCACCAAGCCATCTCTGTACCTCCACTGAAGTTCCTTTATCATAAAAATAAGAAAACAGCTTCATAGCAGATCCCTCAAAACAAGCCAAGCATTTTATACTTTTTGTCCCCATAGAATCATTCACTTGGAGTAGTTTAGAAACATAACTGATGAGTCCATATTAGCCAACAAGGGCTCCTTTTATTCATTTAGGAGTAGGTTTTTGAAATGCAGTGCAACTTTATAAGTTTATAAGTCAAGAGTGCCAGTAAAGCAAGCCAGCTAGGTGCAGAGTAATGCAAGAAGCCTGCTGGAACCTTCTAGCCCAATGGGCACGCACCCTTGACACCAGCAGCTAAAGCTGCTGTCCAAAGGGTGTCAAACAGATCTCAGAGTGAGATAGGGGTGCCTACTCCATCCAAAGCTCAAATCTGTCCATCTGTGCTTGCCATATACAATAATGTGCAAAACAAAACCCTTAAAAATATGTTCACACAGGGTCACAGAGCAGGCTCTGTTTGCTGTGGCTATTGGCCTGAGAAGCATCATAGCTGTGCATGAAAAGTCAGGCAGACTCCATCTTTCCAAATGCCGTGCACTGCCATCTGACTCGGGTCTGTCCACTACCTCAGAGTCCTGCCAGCCAGGCCTTCACACAGGGGTCTCCTCTGCCACCTTTTTTAAAAGTCCAGTAGCCAGCAAGGAGTGGTGAGGGTCCTCGGAGCCATCTGCTTCCCGGATCTTCAGCCGGACTTTCTGATTGGTCTTCCTCCATTCCGAGTACAGCTGGCAATGGTATCGGAAAGAGACCTGCGGGGGCAGTCCTGCAGTGGGTGGGAAGGTAGAGACAGGCCTCCACCCTAGGGAGGAAAGGGAGCCCTGGCATTTGTCATGGGCCAAACCTAGAAGCAGTGCCACCTCTGGGCATTTCTTGTATACTATGCATGCACTCACCCATTTGGTCCACTGAGGATACTCTAATAAGCTCCGAGTCCTGTAAAAGTGGGGGATCCACCACCTCGACCCCAGCAGGAAGTATGGCTCTTCTAACAGTTGATGAGAATGTAGTCTTACCAATCTCTTGGAATTATTTAAACCCAACCAATCACACAATTGCCCAATCTGGAAGCAACCAAGGTGTCTCTTCATAGGTAAGAAGATAAAAATGGTGGTGCATTTACAGGACTGGGAAAATAGCTCAACTGGTAAGAGAACTTGCTTGAGGACATAAGTTCACAATCCCATCATCCATGTAAAAAGCTGAGCAAGACCCTGTGCCATACCTGTAACCCAAAAACTGGGGAGGAGAAGGAGGTAGAGACAAGAGAATTGCTAGGACTAGCTAGCTGGTAACACTCACATGTGTACATACACACATACCCTCCCTACACACACACACACACACACACACACACACATACACACACATACATACAACCATCTGTGATGGTTTGTATATGCTCAGCCCAGGGACTGGCACTATTAGAAGGTGTGGCCCTGTTGGAGTAGGGATGGCCTTGTTGGAGTAGGTGTGTCGCTCTGGGTGTGGGCTATAAAACCCTCCTCCTAGCTGCCAGGAAGTGATATTCTGCTAGCAGCCTTCAGATGAAGATGTAGAACTTTCAGCTCCTCCTGCACCATGTCTGCCCAGATGTTGCCATGTTCATTCCCTGATGATGATGGACTGACCCTCTGAGCCTGTAAGCCAGCCCCAACTAAATGTTGTCCTTTATAAGACTTGTCCTTGGTCATGGTGTCTGTTCACAGCAGTAAAACCTTAACTAAGACACCATCACTTACACACACACACACACACACACACACACACACACACACACACACACACACACCTAAAAGAAGTAAGAGATGGAATTGCAAATCACTGGTAAAGTGCTTGTCCAGCATGCGGCTGGTTGCACCACTAAGAGCCCAGCTGGTACTGGAGGAATGTAACCTGAGTAACTGGGTAAATCCAGGTCAGGACAATCACAAATCTAAGCTCTGCCAGGACTACAGAATGAGTTCAATGCCTGTCTGAGTAAGTTAGTGATACTGTCTTAAATACCAACAAAGAAGCAGGCTAGGGATGAGTTCGATGGTGGTTTGCTTGCTTGGTATATGGGAGCCATGGACTCGATACTCAGTATGGAACAAAAACAAAAGTGGGCGATCAAGGCCACTTAAGGCATGGAGAAAACTTAAATTCAAACAACTAAGTGAAAGAGGTCAATTTAAATAGGCTACATGCTATCATGCTGTATGACTCCAAGTATCTGACATTCCAGAAGAGGAAAAACTTTGGAGACAGTAAAAAGATGGGTGTCACCAGGGGTGTTGGAAGAGAGAGGGACAAACAGGTGGAGAACAGAGGAGTAATAAAAAAAATGTACATTAGCACCACACAAACCAGATGTGGTGGTGTCTCAGCAGTTAGAAGTAGAGATATGAGGACCAGGAATTCAAGATCATGAGGGGCTACATGGGACCCTGTCTCAAAAAGGAAGTGGGCAAGGGGACTCAGGAAATGGCTGAGAGGATAAAGTGCCTGCCATGTAAGTGTGAGGACCTGAGTTCAGACCCCCAAAGCTTGTATTTAAAAAGTTGTGCATTACGCAATGTAAATGTAATATCAGTGCTGCTGGTCAGAGACAGGCAGATTTCTAGAGACCCCTGATCTAGACAAAACAATAGGTTCCTGTAGGTTGATGTCATTAAGCTGGTGAAGGCAAACAAGATAAAATGAGGTCTGTCATTGGACAAGAAGGAAGGAGGCAGGGACAGAGGTTTTAGAAGGAGAGGGAGGAGGAGGAGAAAAGAGAGAGAGGCAACATGGAGGCAGACGTAAACGATCCTCGCCGTGCATCTCTACATAGATACAGGTTGTTATGAATAGTTCTTAAGGAATAGATTTCTATAGGCAAATTTATCTTATCTAGGTTGGTGGTTTATATCTTTATCAATTGGTTGTAATTTTATTGTGAGGATGTATTGTGAATTGAGAATTTAACATATAAATCTGATTGATAAATTACAGTTTACTGAGTCATGATTTCCTGGGTTGTTGGGAGTGTGAGCAGAGTTTGTGGCAGGGAGCTATGTAGGCCAGCCCACGCTGGACTTCTAGAGCCCTGATTTTACCAGGTAGCTGGAACCAGAGTGTTCGAGGCTAGCATAGAGCAGCTGAGAGAGATATTAATGAGAGATAAATTATGATTAGTTCCATTTGGCCCTACAGGTGCTGAAACTAACATTAGAGACCAGAGTGGCAAGGTGCCATGTTGGAACGGCCACAGACTGCCTGGGTCAGAGCGTACTTGGGGGCAGCGTGGAGCAGCTCAGATAAAGACACCGGGTAAAATCAGGTCATGTGGCCCTACAGGTGTCCACAATAGCGCAGGACAAAAAGTCAGGCCTTTTTAATATTTACTGCAACAGGTTCCAGGTACAGCAAGAGACTCAAATAAAAAGTGGGATGTTGGGTAGGTGGTTCAGTAAGTAAAGGCCACCAAGGCTTACAACCGTGAACTGTACAGTGTGGAAGGGGAACATCAACTTCTGTAAGTTGTCATCTAACCAGTACACAAAGAGAAAATAAATAAGTGTACTCGAGAAGCACAGCATGCGGATCTCTCTGAGTTCCAGGCCACCCTGATCTATGAAAGTTCCAGGCTACATCTCAAAAAAATTAAAAAAAATTTTTAAGTGGATGGGCTGGAGAAATGGCTCAGAGGATAAGGGTGCTTGACCCACTTCAAGACCCAAGTTCAGTCCCCAGAACCTTATGGTAGAAGGAAAGAACAGACTTCTTAAAGCTGTGCTCTAACCTCCACATACATGCCATGGCTCATGCATACACGGACACACAGACACACACAAAACAAATGAATATACAACAAAATATACAAATAAGATAGATAGTGATATTGGGCCCTCGCTGGCCTCCACATATATGTGCATATGTGTACATCTGCACCCATATACTTATGAACATACAAAACGATCTCTAAGCAGTAAGGACTTACTCCACGGTAAAGCACTTACTCAAAATGCTCAAGTCTCTAGGTTCAATCCCCAGCACCACAGAAAGAAAAGAGAAGGAAGAGAGAGAGAGAGGGAGGGAGGGAAAAAGGGAAAGAA